>NC_092038.1:21919610-22523914 GCF_003086295.3 Arachis hypogaea | reverse complement strand
TTATCTCATTGTATTTATTTGATTTATTTGACTTTTAATTTATTTTAAATAATTAGTTTCTATTATTTAAAATTTGACCATTTATTTCACATTTCTTTTTAAAAAAATTGACTTTACCGTTGAATTTACTGAGAGAATAATCTGATGGTAATAGTGCGAGAAACAACATATTGTGTCGCCAATATTACTATCGAAAAATTTGCCGGTAACTAAATGATTTTTTGAGCAGGTAATCTATCGCAGTATCCGACGATAATTACCGTCGAACAAAAAAAATTTGACCGAAAACATATACTGACAAGGTTTATACCGTCTGGTTTCTTCCAATGGTACTCAACATTTTTCTTGTAGTGTGTGTTGGAGGAGATATGTTTGACTTAATTCCTCCTTGAGATGCCATTTCATGAAGGTAAATGAGTTCAATTAGGGAGTTATTTTTTTTACTATCACTTAATTTAGAGCAATGCTACATGATCAGCAGATATTATCATTTTTTGTCAGCATTTGGTTAGCAATAATTTGCACCTATAATTATAGAGATTTTACACACAAAAAGTTTGCACTTATATTTACCAGAGTTTATTTACAAACATAAATCAATACAGTTTGCACATATGAATTAGTAAAATTTATTTATTAAAGATAATTTAGTGTTTATGTTGATTAAATAATGGCCAAAAATATTAAAATTGCTGGTCTCTAAGAGTTTTTCTTTTCAAATTATATTTATATTTTAAATTCCAAATTCTAAATTCTTTGAACAATAAAAGTTAAAAGTTAATTTTACGATAAAAAATTGACTAATATTAACTGATTAATAATTATTTTTTTATATTTATTCAAATAGTAATTATGGCACTTTTGATTATGCAAAATAATAGTACTATTTGTCTTTTTTTTTTAAATTAGGTCTCTATTAAATTATTATTAACTCTTCACTTTAAAATTTTTGTTGAAATATTTTCATAACAAAGATTTTTTTTCATTTTTATTGGCATACATGGCATTATAACTATTATTTTCAATAATATCCTTATTTAATTACAAGAATTAAATTACCATTATTAATTAATATATTGACTTATTTAGCGATGAATATAAATTTATATATTATTAAGATTAATTCATTATTTTCTTAATATGTGTAATTTTACTTTTTGACATATAGTTTTTCATTAAAATAATTTAGGACGAGGATAAATTTGTTTTAAAGTTTTAACTTTTGATAAGACATGTACCAGCTTATTTTTTACAGGACTGTGCCTGTAATTCTATATATGAGTAATTTTATATCACTACAGCAAATGCGGAAGATAGCGGTGGCTAATTGGTGGCTGTTTATCAAACCGCCACAAATTAATAAGATTGGGCGGCTATGGAAGAGGTTTGCGTTTCAGCTACAAAAAGAACTAAGACAATGACGGTTCTTTTTCCAACGGCCACAAATTGTAACACCCTATTATACAGAGTCTTATGCTTAAGTCATAATTCAGAGATGGCAAGGTATTACGACCTCTAAAATAAAAATTTAGTACGAATAGTATTGTGAAAAATGATTATACCTAGAAGCCTTTTTAAGAAAAAGGGGTAAACAAAAATCGTAACTCGAAAAGCGCAACACTCCGATCGATAACGTAGCGAACAAGAATAAGTCAACGCGAGATTATATATATACAAGAGAGTATCAAAAACGGGAATATCAAAACTCAAAATCCGGTTGCAAAGATAACCGGTCCGAGCATAGCAACATATATATACAAGTAAATAAAATAAGAAAACCCCAAGGAAACCTGAAGGGACACAAAGACAGAGAACCTATTCTCCAAAATCTCCTATAAGAGGAGTCATCACAGTTTGTATTAATCAATGGAGATAAGAGTATCTAAGAGAAATCATAAAATCAAAACAGAGTCCCGAGAACAAAGGATCTTTGCTAATCCAGAAGTCTCCAGCATGCCTCAGCGAGAAACCTCACGTCCTGCATCCGAAAACTACAAAATCCGCATGGGTGAGAACCAGAGGTTCCCAGCATGGTAACAGCTTCCACATATATAATATATAATAATAGAGAAAAGCCGAAGGCAATCCTAGAACTCCCTCCAGATAAAATCAAAACTTATAAACAAGTTAAACCATAAAGGGCATCTGACTAAAGATTCTTCAGTCTAACTAATACTTCCCTTTCCAATTCCTTCAGACTTCCCAACCACGAGCAGGAGTATAATATAGCAAACACAGTTATATCAGACAAGAGATATACAAATAGGAACAAATAAGGCATTTAGACAAATAGCAAGTAATATGTAGTCAAATAGGCAATCTCAAACAATTCACATAGTATGCATATGATGAATGCCTGTCCCTAATGGCTGATGATATCATCTGTCGGTTATAGAGCCAACCCGACAAGT
This sequence comes from Arachis hypogaea, assembly GCF_003086295.3. Classification (NCBI taxonomy): domain Eukaryota; kingdom Viridiplantae; phylum Streptophyta; class Magnoliopsida; order Fabales; family Fabaceae; genus Arachis; species Arachis hypogaea. The sequence continues at coordinate 22,521,503 of NC_092038.1, read as the reverse complement.
CCTGGTAGCTAACCATTAGACTGTCCCTCTGTCGTGTCTCCCCAACTCGAGTTATACTCAATATAAACTTGATCATAATCATGATCCATATCCATCAGCCTCACTGGTGAATATTTATGGGGGTGAGCTCATCCGGGGCTTTCACAGTGCCCGGCCACCCTGATGACATAGGGTCAAAAGAGCTTCGAGTCTCAACTTGGAGCACGTGGTGGCTAGCCACTGCTTTTTCCCAGGGAAACTCTCATCTCCGATAGTGGAAGTGCAACATTTACAATTCATTCAACAGCATATATGCATTTATACTTAGCCATAATCATGGCTCCGCCGTAACACGGAAATAATCTAGTCATCCGACTCACGGTTAAATCCATAACCAGCCAATTCATAAACAATTAAGCCCATCGGCTCATGGCACATACAACACTTCCACCGCCATCCTCCGCATCTCATATGATCATCCTTGATCCTCATTGATCATTCATTTTTCTCTTGCTTCACTCGCAAGTTACCACAATCACTAGCTCCTTTCCTCATTGCTAGGTATATCATAATGATTTAAGACACAAGTGGTGAGATCGGAGGCTTAGAAGTATGAAATTCGGCTTTTAAAACTAAAAAATTAACTTTGGGATGAAAACAGGGCCACGCGTATGCACACTCCACGTGCACGTTTGGATGGCCACAAAACTCATCGACGCGCAAGCGTCATACACGCGGACGCGCGGATTGAAAAATAGCCAAACGACGCGTACGCGTCAGCCACGCGTACGCGCGGGTACATTTGTGCCCCAAGTACAAAACCGGCACAACTCTGGCACAACTCTCGGGAAAATGGCTAGGCATTGAGTGCATCACATCGACGCGCACGCGCACACCACGCGCATGTGTGGATGGTGCCTTTTTGAAAAATGGCGCGTACGTGCCAAGTGCGCCTACGCGCGGAGGGTCATTCTGCTAAAAATTTTCTAAGTTAAAAGTTGCAGAATTTACAGATTCAACCCCCAATCTTCCGACGGACATAACTTTCTCATTTTAAATCGTTTTCCGCCCGTTCTTCCAACGACATGGACATCCTGGATCCAATTTCATTTCTAAACAAGTTTGGTACAAAACGGGGATCCGTAGTCTAAGTTATGTCCCATTAAAGTATGCCCAAAAACCATGTTTTCATACAAAACCACAAGGTGCCATCTTCAAAACAAGCTATTTTCAATCCTTTTTCAAAATCAACCAAAACATGCCAATTTCAACCCTTTTTGGAAATCAATCAAATGTACCAAAATCAACATCAAGCCTCCTCAACTCGCACATCAACACCTCATCACAATTCACAAAACATCATCCCACAATTTTAACACTTCTCAATCAAATGGCTAAGAGACAACCCATAAACATGTCATACATACTTTCTCATCCAAATTTCCAATAATACCATTTCCAATTAACCATCATTACTCATACTCAATATCATACTCACCATCAACATGGTGTTACCCACAATTCAACCTCAATTACTCATCAATCATATATCACAACATGCATAATTCTCATACATCATACCATCAAGGCATCAATAATCATCATCACATATATGACCGCATCATATATCTCAACCATTCAACAACATCAACAATTCAATGCCTATCTTAGGGCCTCTAGTCTAAGTATTTTCTACCACATTACATATTAGATATGAGAAATCGAGATCATACCTTAGCCGATTTCCCAAGCTCAACCAGAGCACTTCCAAACCACTTGTCCACAAGCCCTCTAGGTCTCAACACTCCAAGAACAAATTTTTACCACCAAAATCTCTTTTCAAACCTTCCAAGGTCTCAATCAAGCCCCAACATTCACATATACACAACATAAGCCACAATCATCATACCCATACACAACATCTCAATACACAAACATCATATACCAACAAATTACACTAGGGTTGAGAATCTTACCACACCCAAGGTCCAAGGAGACAAGATTAATCTTCTCCTTCAAGAGAGTTGGGTCCTATAACATCAAAGAGCCCAAAATCTCAATATTTTTGCTCATGAAACTCAAAAACAAGGCTGGAAATTCGAAGAGAAAAACGTCGCTTACCTCAAGATTGATTGTATGGGTTTTGTAGAGCTCTCCGCGGTGAACGCGTGGCCGCAAACGGTGCGGCAATTGGAGCTCTAGATCAAAAGTTATGGCGATTTGAAGATCAAATGAGAGAAAGAACTTGAGAGAGTGTTCTTCCCTCCATGGCCTCCATTTCAGCGTGAAAGAGAGTGTTGTGGGAGAAAGAGTACTGAAAACTAGGGTTTGGTTTAGTTATGCTGGGCCAAGGGCCCACTTTGGGTCCGGTTGGCCCAGTTTGGCCCGTTCGGTCTAATCTTGGTCCGAATTCCACAAAATTGGTATCGAAATTCTCGTCTCGATCTCCTCTATCACATTAAGCCATAAAAATTACATTTTTGGCTTTCTAGAATAAATTCTCATTTATGGGTTAATTAGCCGTTAATTAACCGGGTCTTACATTCTACCCACCTAATTGGGAATTTTGCCCACAAAATTCAAATTGAATTACCTGAGAATAAGTGCGGATAATCCGTTCGCATCTCCGACTCAAGTTCCCAAGTGTGTTCCTCAACACCGCCTCGACTCCAAGCCACTTTGAATAATGAAACCTCTTTTCCATGCAACCATTTGATACTAGTATCATCAATTCTAACTGGAGCCACCGGAAGCGTCAAATCTTCTCTTAACTGAACCGGTTCAGGTTCCAACACATGGCTAGCATCATGAGTGTACTTCCGAAGCTGTGACACGGGAAACACGTCGTACAGGTTTGAAAGATGTGGTGGTAGAGCCATCCAATAAGCCACCGGCCCAATCCTCTCCAGGATCTGAAATGGACCAATGTATCTAGGATTCAACTTCTTTGCCTTAATCGCCCTACCTACTCCTGTAGTTGGAGTAACCTTAAGGAAAACACGATCTCCTTCCTCAAATTCCAAGGGCTTCCGCCTCTGATCGGCGTAACTCTTCTGGCGACTCTACGTCGTAAGCATCCTATCTCGGATTTTCTTGACTTGTTCAGTGGTCTCGGCTATCATCGCCGGCCCCAATAAGCCTTTCTCTCCAGCTTCATACCAACATAGCGGAGATTGACATTTTCTCCCATACAAGGCCTCATACGGAGCCATTCCGATGCTCGCATGGTAACTATTATTGTATGCAAACTCCAATAACGGCATATACCGATCCCAACTCGCCGGTTGGTCCAAAACACAAGCTCTCAACATATCCTCTAGTGTTTGAATTGTCCTCTCGGATTGACCATCTATTTGAGGATGGTAAGTTGTACTCAAGCTTAATCGGGTTCCAAAAGCTTTCTGAAATGCACCCCAGAACCTCGAAGTGAAATGAAGATCTCTATCAGAGATTATAGTAGCAGGTACACCATGAAGTCTCACAATCTCCTTTATGTATAACCGTGCTAACTCTTCAAGGGTGTAAGTCATCCGAATGGGTAAAAAGTGAGCTGACTTCGTTAGTCGGTCCACAATCACCCAGATAGCATCAAAACTAGCCCTAGTCCTTGGCAATCCCGACACAAAGTCCATTGCAATACTTTCCCACTTCCATTTCGGAACCTCTAAAAGTTGCAACATCCCGGAAGGCCTTTGATGTTCAATCTTTACCTTTTGACAAGTTAAGCACTTTGAAACATATTCCGCCACATCATTCTTCATACCCGGCCACCAAAACATCGCCTTTAAATCATGGTACATCTTAGTACTTCCCGGGTGAATGGAGAATCCGATTTTGTGTGCCTCCTTTAAGATATCTTGCCTCAAAGTACCAACATCCGGCATAATGATCCTACCATTGAATCTCCATAACCCATCATTTTCTTCCGACACTCTCCACTGTTTCCCTTGCTCAATAGCCGGTAACACTTTCCATAACGCTTCATCATTTTCATGGGCCTTTAGGAGTTCGGACTTAAAGTCACTTGAGATTTCTAATCGGCTCAAACACAAAGTTCCAGATGCTTCTCGAGCACCAATTTTTAGACTCTCGAATCCTTTGAGCAACTTCTCCTCTTGAAGCATCATCCAAGCCGCATATAACGACTTCTGACTAAATGCATCCGCCACTACATTCGCCTTTCTCGGATGGTAATTCAACTCAAAGTCGTAGTCCTTCAATAATTCCATCCACCTCCTCTGCCTCATATTAAGCTCTTTCTGATCAAAGAGATATTTCAAGTTCTTGTGATCAGAGAAGACATGGAACTTAACCCCATAGAGATAATGCCTCCACACCTTCAAGGCAAACACAACCGCAGCGATTTCCAAATCGTGCGTAGGGTAACTAACTTCATGAGGTCTCAACTGTCGTGAGGCATACGCCACCATGTTATGATGCTGCATCAGCACGCACCCTAGACCCTTTAATGAGGCATCACAGTACACCTTAAACGGTTCGTTTGGCTCAGGTAACACCAACACCGGTGCAGTGGTCAACTTTTTCTTCAACGCCTGAAAGCTCTCCTCGCACTCAGGAGTCCAAACAAACGGAGTGTCTTTGCGAGTTAACTTTGTCAACGGCAAAGCTAATTGCGAAAAACCTTTGATGAACCTTCGATAATAGCCAGCTAAGCCCAGAAAACTCCTTATCTCAGTTACTGTGGTTGGTTGCTTCCAATCCATCACAGCCTCCACCTTAGCTAGATCTACAACTATTCCCTTCTTACTCACCACGTGACCCAAAAACTTCACCTCACTCTTCCAAAACTCACACTTAGACAGTTTCACATAGAGTTTCTTCTCCTTTAGAATCTGTAACATGGTCCTCAAGTGTTCCGCATGCTCTTCTTCAGTCTTAGAGTAAATCAATATGTCGTCAATGAAGACAACAACGAATTTATCCAGAAACGGACGGAGCACTCTATTCATATAATCCATGAATACTGCAGGAGCGTTTGTCAACCCAAAGGACATTACAGTGTACTCGTAATGACCATAATGAGTCCTGAAAGTGGTCTTAGGGATATCCTCACCCCTCACCCTTATCTGGTGATAACCGGATCGCAAGTCGATCTTGGAGAAAACCCAGCTCCTCGTAACTGATCCATGAGATCATCAATCCTCGGTAACGGGTACTTATTGTTTATTGTGACCTTGTTCAGCTGCCTGTAATCCACACAGAGCCGTATACTCCCATCTTTCTTTTTTACCAGTAACACTGGAGCACCCCACGAGGAAACACTTGGTCGGATAAATTGCTTACCCAACAAATCCTCTAACTGAGACTTTAGCTCGTCCATCTCTAACAGTGACATTCTATAAGGAGCACTTGAGATTGGTCCCGCCCCAGGCACCAATTCAATAGCAAACTCGACCTCTCGGTTAGGTGAAAATTCATCAATGTCATCGGAAAACACCTTTAGAAACTCACACACTATCGGAATTTGTTCCAACCTTTGATCATCACCCGAAAAACCCGTGGTTAACAACAGAATACCCTGACATTCGATTCTGGAACAGTTCACCATCATCGAATTCAAGTAATAATTATTCACCACGACCGGCCCTTCTGTATCTTCCGGCATAAAGTACACCGACTTTGTAGAACAATCAAGCAGGACATGGTTCTCAAATAACCAGTCCAATCCCAAGATAATATCAAGACCGATCATCGGCAAGCAGATTAAATTATGGACAAAATCACGCTGCTTGAACCTAAACGAAACTTTCGGGCATCCTAGCCTAGTTACCATGGCTTCATGGGTAGCATTATACACTTTTAGGTCATAACCTAAGGTTACGATCTTCAATCCTAACTCATGGGCTTTCTCGAATGCAATGAATGAATGCGATGCTCCCGAATCAAATAAAGCATTTAAAGTTTGACCAGCCAGTTCACAGTTACCTCGGATAAGTGCCTCAGATCCTTTCGCACCTATAGCTGAAGTGGTGAACACCCGACCAGTCTGTTGTGCTTTCCCAGCACCTTGCTTCTGCTTCTCCAGACAATTTGTGGCTTTATGCCCCGCCTTTCCACAATTGTAGCACAAACTCCATCCGGCCTTGCATGGTGCTCTCGGATGGTGACTTCCACACCTAGTACAAGCTTGATCATTCTGAGGCTGCTTCCCAAACCTTTTTCCTTGGGAGTTGTTGTTGTTGGACCTCCTAAAAGAACATCCCCTCTTGAAAGGCGGACCTCTAGATGCAAAGCTCTTCCCTCGATTATGCGGAAATGATCCTTTGTGACTCCCTCTCTCAGCAGCTGCCTTCTTCACGCACTCTTTAGTAACTCTACACTTGTTCACCAACTCGGAGAAGATCCTAATCTCCATTGGTCCCACTAAACTGAAAATATCGCTCCGGAGTCCTCCTTCATACTTAACACACTTCCATTTCTCATATTCCACCGGAGTCCCTTGACACATACGAGAGAACCTGAACAGCTCCTCAAACTTGTCAGTATACTCAGATACGGACATAGTACCCTGCTTCATCTGCAGTAATTCAAGCTCCTTGGCCGTCTAAGCAGAAGTCAAAAAGTACCTCTTATAGAACTCCTCTCGAAAGACATCCTAGGTGATATAGTCATCACCCTGCTGTAGGAGACGTCGGATTCCTTGCTACCAATGCGACGCTTCCTCTGTGAGCAAATAGGTAGCGAACTCAACACGCTGCCCTTCAGGTACCACCTGTGCTTGCAGTGCTCGTTCCATCGCCTGAAACCATGTATCGGCTTCAGTCGGGCTAGTAGTTCCCTTGAACTTAGGTGGATTAACCTTCAAGAAGTTTGCCAGCGTCATCAGGCCCTAAACTTCACCTCCGTCATTACCATGGTTGTTCATCTGTTGACCAAGAGCCTCAGCAGTGGCTTGCATAGTAGCAGCCATGTTCTCCAACGCAGTCATAAAGTTTACCGGGTCATTAGGGTTAATCTTCGGTGCACGAGCATTCGTATGACCTTTCCCACGGCCTCTACCGCATCCACGAGGCGCCATCTCGTTCCTATACACACCAAATAATCGATATTAAGTTGATCAGTCTCAATATAGGAAGTTTAGTGCTTCAAAGTCCCAAATGCATGCTCATGAACATTTATGCCAATTATATCAAGTAGATATACTAATAGCACATAACACACATACCGAGAATGCACGGAAGCATAGTCAGTCCGTCCCTCAGGCTCTACTGGAATGAACTGCTCTAATACCATAATGTAACACCCTACCATACAGAGTCTTATGCTTAAGTCGTAATTCAGATATGGCAAGGTATTACGACCTCTAAAATAAAAATTTAGTACGAATAGTATTGTGAAAAATGATTATAACTAAGAGCCTTTTTAAGAAAAAGGGGTAAACAAAAATCGTAACTCGAAAAATGGGAATATCAAAACTCAAAATCCGGTTGCAAAGATAACCGGCCCGAGCATAGCAACATATATATACAAGTAAATAAAATAAGGAAACCCCAAGGAAACACAAAAGGATACAAAGACAGAGAACCTATTCTTCAAAATCTCCTATAAGAGGAGTCATCACAGTTTGTATTATTCAATGGAGATAAGAGTATCTAAGAGAAATCATAAAATCAAAACAGAGTCCCGAGAACAAAGGATCTTCGCTAATCCAGAAGTCTCCAGCATGCCTCAGCGAGAAACCTCACGTCCTGCATCTGAAAATCACAAAATCTGCATGGGTGAGAACCAGAGGTTCCCAGCATGGTAACAGCTTTCACATATATAATATATAATAATAGAGGAAAGCCGAAGGCAATCCTAGAACTCCCTCCAGATAAAATCAAAACTTATAAACAAGTTAAACCATAAAGGGCATCTGACTAAAGATTCTTCAGTCTAACTAATACTTTCCTTTTCAATTCCTTCAAACCTCCCAACCACCAGCAGAAGTATATATAGCAAACACAGTTATATCAGACAAGAGATATACAAATAGGAATAAATAAGGTATTTAGACAAATAGCAAGTAATATGTAGTCAAATAGGCAATCTCAAACAATTCACATAGTATGCATATGATGAATGCCTGTCCCTAATGGCTGATGATATCATATGTCGGTTATAGAGCCAACCCGACAAGTCCTAGTAGCTAACTATTGGACTTTCCCTCTGTCGTGTCTCCCCAACTCGAGTTATACTCAATATAAACTTGATCATAATCATGATCCATATCCATCACCCTCACTGGTGAATATTTATGGGGGTGAACTCATCCGGGGCTTTCACAGTGCCCGGCCACCCTGACGACATATGGTCAAAAGAGTTTCGAGTCTCAACCTGGAGCACGTGGTGGCTAGCCACTGCTTTCTCCCAGGAAAACTCTTATCTCCGATAGTGGAAGTGCAACATTCACAATTCATTCAACAACATATATGCATTTATACTTAGCCATAATCATGGCTCCGCCGTAACACGGTAATAATCTAGCCATCCAACTCACGGTTAAATCCATAACCAGCCAATTCATAAATAATTAAGCCCATCGGCTCATGGCACATACAACACTTCCACCGCCATCCTCTGCATCTCATATGATCATCCTTGACCCTCATTGATAATTTATTTTTCCCTTGCTTCATTCGCAAGTTACCACATTCACTAGCTCCTTTCATCATTGCTAGGCATATCATAACGATTTAAGACACAAATGGTGAGATTGGAGGCTTAGAAGTATGAAATTCGGCTTTTAAAACTCAAAAATCAACTTTGGGATGAAAACAAGGCCACGCGTACGCGCACTCCACGCGCACGTGGAAATGGCCACAAAACTCATCGACGCGCAAGCGTCATACACACGGACGCGTGGATTGAAAAATAGCCAAACGACGCCTACGCGCGGGTACATTTGTGCCCCAGGCACAACTCTGGCACAACTCTCGGGAAAATGGCTGGGCATTGGGTGCATCACATCGACACGCACGCGCACGCCACGCACACGCGTGGATGGTGCCTTTTTGAAAAACAGCGCGTACGCGCCAAGTGCGCCTACGCGCGGAGGGTCATTCTGCTAAAAATGTTCTAAGTTGCAGAATTTACAGATTCAACCCCCAATCTTCCAACGGACATAACTTTCTCATTTTAAATCGTTTTCTGCCCGTTCTTCCAACGGCATGGACATCCCGGATCCAATTTCATTTCTAAACAAGTTTGGTACAAAACTAGGATCCGTATTCCATGTTATGTCCCGTCAAAGTATGCCCCAAAACCATGTTTTAATACAAAACCACAAGGTGCCATTTTCAAAACAAGCCATTTTCAACCATTTTTCAAAATCAACCAAAACATGCCAATTTCAACCCTTTTTGGAAATTAATCAAATGTACCAAAATCAACATCAAGCCTCCTCAACTCACACATCAACACCTCACCATAATTCACAAAACATCATCCCACCATTTTAACACTTCTCAATCAAATGGCTAAGAGACAACACATAAACATGTCATACATACTTTCTCATCCCAATTTCCAATAATACCATTTTCAATTAACCATCATTACACATACTCAATATCATACTCACCATCAACATGGTGTCACCCACAATTCAACCTCAATTACTCATCAAGTATATATCACAACATGCATAATTCTCATACATCAAACCATCAAGGCATCAATAATCATCATCACATATATGACCACATCATATATCTCAACTATTCAACAACATCAACAATTCAATGCCTATCTTAGGGCCTCTAGCCTAAGTATTTCCTACCACATTACATATTAGATACGAGAAACCGAGACCATACCTTAGCCGATTTCCCAAGCTCAATCGAAGCACTTCCAAACTACTTGTCCACAAGCCCTCTAGGTCTCAACACCTCCAAGAACAGATTTTTACCACTAAAATCTCTTTTCAAACCTTCCAAGGTCTCAATCAAGCCCCAACATTCACATATACACAACCTAAGCCACAATCATCATATCCATACACAACATCTCAATACCCAAACATCATATAACAACAAATTACACTAGGGTTGAGAATCTTACCACATCCAAGGTCCAAGGAGACAAGATTAATCTTCTTCTTCAAGAGAGTTGGGTCCTATAACATCAAAGAGCCCAAAATCTCAACATTTTTGCTCATGAAACTCAAAAACAAGGCGGGAAATTCGAAGAGCAAAACGTGACTTACCTCAAAATTGATTGTATGGGTTTTGTAGAAATCTTCGCGGTGAATGCGTGGCCACAAATGGTGCGGCAATCGAAGCTCTAGATCAAAAGTTATGGTGGTTTGAAGATCAAATGAGAGAAAGAACTTGAGAGAGTGTTCTTCCCTCCATGGCCTCCATTTCAGCGTGAAAGAGAGTGTTGTGAGGAGAGAGAGTGCTGAAAACTAGGGTTTTGGTTTAGTTATGTTGGGCCAAGGGTCCACTTTGGGTCCGGTTGGCTCGGTTTGGCCCGTTCGGTCCAATCTTGGTCCGAATTTTACAAAATTGGTACCGAAATTCTCGTCTCGATCTCCTCTATCACATTAAGCCATAAAAATCACATTTTTAGCTTTCTAGAATAAATTCTCATTTATGGATTAATTAGCCGTTAATTAACCGGGTCTTACACAAATCAAATCAACAAGAGAGCCAAAAGCCCTAAGCACTCCATCACTCACTCGACCAAGTTCAGAGCTCTAAAGTCTAAATGATTTCCCCTTCTCCAACCCTAGCTTCTCTTCGACCACCAACGCAGCGCCACCATCGATCATCACCTCCAGCGTCTCTATCAGAACCATAGAACCACCACCATCATCGTCTTCTTCTTCTTCTCCCATTCTTTCTTCTTCTTCTTCCACCTTCGCCGAACAACCCCCGCGAAAATCCTTTCTCTCTTTCTCTTCCCTTATCTCCTGCCTTCTTTGTCTCGCCACCAGCTACCATCCAGCGCCACCACGATCATCTTCTTCTCCTCATTACAACCTCGCACTATGGCTCTCTAGCTCGCCCCTACCTCCCTCATTTCTAGTCGCAGAATTAGAACAGAGCCACTCCAATTTCAGCGAGTTCAAACGTAGCAGCGGCTGGTCACTACCACTACATCCTTCTCTCCTATGCTCTTGCTCTGTTTTTCAACTCAGGTTTTTAGATCACATTTTCTTCTATGTTTTAGTTAATTTTGGATTAGTTATATGTTGATTCTAGTGTTAATTTGATTTGGTTAAGATTATTTGCTATTGTTAGTTGAGTTTAGGTTAGAATTAGGATTTTCTGATTAGAATTAGTGTTAGTTTATACATAGTTAAACTTGCTGTTCAAAGCTTCTTGAGTTTGAATTTCAAGTTGTTTGGATTGATTGACTGATACCTTGCTGAGTCACTAAAAATGTTGCTGATTTTTCATGTCATTGGTGCTGAATTTTAAATTAATGTTGTAAAGAATACTTGTTAGTGTTATTTTGTGTTGTTTATGCTTTTGCATACCAAATTTTCGGCAAATGCCAAGTGTTTTGAATATGTTTTAAAGTTCTATGCAGATATGATCTATGATAAGGACACTATGGATGGCAATGTTTGATCCATTTAGTGCGCCCAACCTAACGAGATATGGCTTGGTTGTTGTTGTATTGTTCTGACTAGAGAAAATTTTGTTTTTTGGTATATAACTCTATCGTGTATTATTGCTACTAGCGTTATCTCTTTTGTTTGTACTAACAGCTGACTCCTTATTTTATTGCAAAAAATTGTAGAATCTTTTGATTATGATATGCAAAAGGTATGTGAAGGTTGGCTTATGCTAATATCTTGATGGCTATTTACTATTTGATATAACATATCGAGTATTAAATATGCTTCAGTGATATTGTTAATGTTTCTTACTTCCTTCTCCACTCTCTGGCTCAGACTAGAATCCACAATATTAGTTTTTCACTTTTTCACTTTCATTCAGTTTACAAACCTTCTAATTGATGGATACCCACATTCTGCAGGAAGAACTGTCCAGGTAGTAAGTTTTCAGTGTCAACTATGCCTCTTTTCATGATCAAAATCAGTTACATGAATGTGTTTTGAAAGTGATTAGAATTAGATAGTAAATTAGATGTGTTCATTTTCTAAAGCCACCCTCTGGAGCATATATTCTTTTTATTTCAAGTGATTCATATTTTAATGTTTTAGAAGGACAATGTATGTCTCTGCATATAATTCAGTGATGATTTCTATCTGGAATCAAACTCCATAAGTCAAAACATTAATTTTCTCTTTAAGTATGAATGCTTCAAGCACAGAAACTGCAAGAAATTAGAGAAATATAAATGAAAAAAAGCAGCAAAAAGAGTGCCAAAATAAAGCTGGGGATGAGATTAGCTCTTTTCCGTGAAGCTTGGAAAATGCCTCACATGCCCACAAAACATAGCCATCAGCCAGCTCTCTGTCATAGCAATTAAAACCAACATTAATTATGCAACAATTACTTTATTAATCATTCAAGAGTCAAAAGAAATCTAGCTTGATTAGTGCCGCCAAGGTTTTTCAATTATAAATCTTGAACTGGACAGGTCTGAAGGTACCTCCTTTTCTTCCTTAACTGATTAATGTTTCTGTCTTTAACGTGTGGTAGAAAGTTAGCATAAAGCTACATGTAGTAATATACTGTTTTATACCAATTGTGGCTGATCTGGATAGCTTTTTCAAATATCAGCTGTGTAGATATATGTAGAAAAGCTTTGTCTCAATACCTAATGAACTAATTGAATTCTGATATAGTGTTTGTTTTATTTTCTAATGAGTAATGTTATATCATATTAAAAATCTTATTACACATTCTCCTAAAGGCTAAATGGATCACAAGTAGACACTTCTAGTCTTTTTAAATCTAAAAAAGTAAACAACCATTCCTTAATTTAGTAAAGAAGAGCGTGTTTAGGAAGATTAGTGTTTTTTCTTTGTTAATATGTGTATACTTCAGATCCTATATCATATGCTATTTGTGAGGTAAAGTAGATACTTATCCTTTTTGTTGGTAAGACAATTTTAGGTTGCAAAGAAATTACAGGAAAGAGGAAGCCAATTACTATCATGCAGATATGGATTTAAATGCTCGAAAAAAAGTACATATGTGGTAAAGTTTATCAAAAGGTTACCACTGTTAACTTTTAAATTTTGCCAACTGTTACATGATAATTATAATCCATATGTATGCTATATATATATATATATAGGAAAGTTCTATGGTGGCATAAAAAGTAATGGTTAAGAATGACTAAGAATTGACTAGCCTATCAAAAGAGGATAAGTGATGATACAATAAATTGAAGGTGAATCTACAATACTCTAACTTTATGCAAGTCTACCATGCTCCATATGCTTCCAAAATTTCCAAAATGCTTCCTATGTGGTTCAAACCCTTACCCCAAGAGATACAAGAAAGATAATTATACCACTGGACTAAGATGCTTCTTATTAGCATATAATACAAATTTAATAGTTCAGTTAATTAGTTAACTTACTTTTGGGTTGGTGTTTGTAACTGGCATTCTGCGACTGTAGTCTATTATATAGGATTTACCGCTGTTATCTATTTGAGTTACTTGGACAAGTAAATGATGCCAGCAAAGGGTATTCCAAGATAATTAGAGTATTATTTTATCATCTTATTAACCTTTTTACTTTAGAGAAATTTGATCCTTCAACTATAATAGTTAATTTTTGTAATAATGATTCTTTTAAAGTTTTGTAATTTAATATTTTAGTGCTTTCGTTAAGAATTAAGTTGACTAATAAAAAAGGGCTACTGTGAAAATTTATCTTGTCTTAAATCTTTATGTTAGAGGGTTATTTATTATTTTGATAAGTTTGTAAATTCGTTATTTAATATTTAGTATAAATTTTATTTTTATATTTAAAAATTTATTTGTCTTGTTATCTAATATTCTGTATAAATTTTATTTTTATATTTAAAAGTTTATTTGTATTAGCGGTTTACTATTTTTCAAATAAAAATAATGAAAACATATAACTATTAAAATCGACGGCAAAGTTGTCGCTTTTATAAGTTAAAATAGACAAATCTAAATAATTAAATCGACGGCAACTGTGTCAATTTTATTCAATCACATATCGACGACAACGTCCTCGATTTTATTAAACATATTATAGACAAAAGCGTTGTTGATTTTATTGAGTTAAATATCGACACAAAGGTTGTCGATTTTATTAAATCAATTATCGACAAAGAAGACGTCGATTTTAAATTATAATATCGACGGTAATGCTGTCGATTTTATTAAGAATGTAAAATTCTCACATCCATATTACAGACGGAACAAACGTCGATTTTATTAAAATTTTGAAAGCCGTCGATTTTATTAGCATTTTGAAAAATCGACAAGCTTTATAGCGACCAACTGCGCTATTTATTTTGCCGTCGAATTTCAATATTATCGACGGCTTAGCCGTCGATTTGGCCGTCGATTTTAACAACGTTTCTGGTAGTGGGACCTTGCAAGTAAGTGGACAAACTTTAATAAATTATTATAGTTTATATTTTTTCTTTTCCTAATACTGGTCCAATATAAATTATTATAAATTTGTGAAACAAAACTTCTTCTCCATTTACTAAAATTAGCTATCTTTTGTAAAAAAAATTATATTTAAAAAAATTTATAATTTAATTCTAATAAATAAAAAATCATTTTTAAATTAGGACTCTTCTACGAAACACAATATAATATTGGAAGGACTCTTGGATGATCATCCTTCTCGATACAAAGTTAGTCATTCTCTTTTTTTTTTGTATGTTAAAATACACAACCAATCAGGAGATTATACTGTGGAGGAATATGTTCTAGAAGATGCACTTTCAAAAGCATAAAAATTTTATTGAAATAAAAAATTTGAATTCTAATTTATAAAAAGAAAAATTAGAATTATATTATTTTAAACAATTATATTAAGTAGATACTAAAATCATTTATTAATATAAAATATATATTAAAATATAAAATATATATTAAAAATATATTAAATAATATTATGTTTATATATAAATAGTAATATGCAAAAATTTTTATTTTGTTTTTATAAAAATAATTATCATTATCAAATTTTAATACTTTATTAATTAGTTTATATTTATTATATTATTATATTAATATAGGTAAAAACTTACATACAATTATTTTTATGTGAAGTTAATTTTTAAGAACCGTTAGATGATTTGACAAATTTGACTAAATATCATCTAAAATTTTTCAACTATTAATTTCATATGAAGACAATTTGCATGTGAGTCTTTACCTATTATTATATATTATAAATATTTATTGAAAAAATAATATTAAGATATATCATATAATCATAAAAAGAAAAAATAAATTGTGATTAATAAAAATTTTTTGTTTATCTTTTTAATTTGTATATATTTAATAAAATTTATAGTTAAATAAAATATAATTAATTTTAAAATGGGTGACTTTAAAATTAAAATAAATTGAATATAAATAAAATATATATATATATATATATATATATATATATATATATATATATTATAATTTGTACATATACTATTAAGAAGCATCTTAGTCTAGTGGTATAATTATTTTTCTTCTATCCCTTGGAGGTAAGGATTCGAACCACCTAGAAAGCATTTTGGAAAATTTGGAAACACATGGAGCATGGTAGACTTGCAGAAAACTGGATCATCACTTGTCCTCTTTTAATAGGCTAGTCAATTCTTGATCATTTTTAACCACTACTTTCTATGCCACCATAGAACTTCCTTATATATATATATATATATATATATATATATATATATATATATATATATATATATATATATAAAGGTTGGGCTATTATAGGTTGATTTGTTTCTTGTAAAGGTTGAGGTTCTAGATCTTGTACGGATACTGTAGGTTGGGGATTGCCATCCATTCTTTGAACGTTATATACATGTATTCTTGATTCTATCTCTAAAAGTTGTCTCATGCTTTGTACATGTAAGTAATGCATCCTTCTAACATAATGAATGCGTTTATTCTTAATAGTTTGTCTAGCGGTTTTTACTGATTTTTTGGTTTTAATTTGTTGTAGAAGCTTTTTGGTTCTGATTATTTTCTTGTCCATCTTTTTTATTTCTAATTTTAATTCCGAAGATTCAGTTATTATTTCTCTTATTTTTCTATCTATTGTCATTACTCTTGTTTTCATATTTCTTCTAACTAATTTTAAAGATCTAAACCTTTTATAAAACTCTTTTATGGTATAAGAATAATAACTGAGAAAATAAATAAAAGAAAGATAGTAAGCTTACAAAGATGAACTTGTACTTTTATTGCTTGCAGAGTTGATACACTTCTTGAAGATGATTATAAATACTTGGAGAATTTATAAATTAATAAGATATAAGAGTAGAGAGATTTCTTGAGCTTTCAAGTTTTTGATGATCTTGAATGAGTGAGGCCTTTGGTATTTATAGACCCCAAATGATGACTATTTGGATACTGTTTGCCGACAGTACTGTTTGCTTTTACTGTTTGTTGACATTCACTGTTTGCTTTTACTGTTTGCCGACATTCACTGTTTGCTTTTACTTTTTACTTTTACTTTTTTACTTTTTACTTTTTACTCTTTTTTTTATGATTGGGCTTTTACATTGATTGCATATACAGTACTTGTTACATCTCAAATGGGTCTTGAGAGTCTTGATAGTAATGAGCTGGACTGGACTGGACCTCTTCATCTTCTCCAAGAGGTACGGTCTGTATTGCTTGTAGAGAGTTTTGGATATCTTCCTCTGAGGTTGCTGCAGCTAAGGCTGCCATAATTTGTCTCTTTTGTGCTAAGAATTGTGTCTCTTTTTTATAAGGTATTTGTTCATTGGTGGTGCTTAAGGCTGTTATTGCTGGACGCTTTTGTGATGTTGTTAACCATTAATCAATAGCTGCTCTTCTTAGTAAATTTATATCATATTTGTTCCACCATTTAATTTTTATTACTCTTACTAGATATTGTATGCTTGGAGATCCTTCATATGCTGCTGAATCATATTCCCATGTCATAATCCAGCTTATTCCCATGGCTGCTATGAATGAAATAAACTTATATTCTTGTAGGAATGATGACTTGCTTTTAAAGTATTCATACGCCATACTGGCTTCTTTTGGGAAGAAAGCTTCCATTGGTCCAAAGTTCTGGAACCATGCTTGAAACTATTTGGGAAATTGTAATGATATCCCCTTTCTGAACCAAATGAACCAAGAATGGAGATTTGGTGATAGAAATAAAACATGATTCCAAGCTTCTTGGTAATCATAGTAGGTATAGTTCTGAGGTTCAAATTTTAATGAGAAGCTTTTAGACTGATATGGGGGTATTTCCCAATCTTGCAAGGATAATATTTTTATAATTTTTATTTTTGAATAAATAAGCTGCTTGGTGTTGGAATCTCTGTAATGTGTTAACTCAATGGATCCGGTGTCTACTAATATGAATTCATAAAATTTTTGGGCTTTTTGTGGGTTAATAGGAATATAATGGAAAGTATTTGGGAAAATGGTCTTGTATAGGATTTTTCTGTCTTTTTTGAACCACTCTTTTTTAATGGTTAATATCTTTATAGGATTGGATTTTTCATAGTAAGGAAATTGTTCTTTCAAGGGTTGAGTATTATAGAGGTCAGATGGTTGTAGTAATGTGAATTTATTATTAGTAGTAATTAAAGGGCTCTTAGAAGGTGATGACGATGATGGTGCAGCTTTTACAACCTGTGACATTGTCATAGGTCTTAATGATAATTGTTTTGCTGGTACAACAGTAATAGGTAATTTTGTTTCTTTTATTTGGTCAAAAGGTTGACCATAATCTTCACTGGAGGCTGCTTTTTGCTCCATTCTTTCCCTACAAAAATTCTCTAGTAAGAAAGTCAGGGAGTGAATTTAATTCTCCTTTTATATGTTCAATAGTAAAATCAAAACATGATAAAATAGCTTGCCATCTTGCAAATATTTGTTTTGAAACCAAATTTTTGACATCATTTTCTAAAACATTTGGAGCTGCTTTACAATCAGTTCTTATTAAGAAGGTTTTATTAAATAAATCTTCTTGAAATTTTGAAACACATAATACTATGGCAAGCATTTCTTTCTTGACTGTGGGATATTTCTTTTGAGCTTGATTCCAAATTCCAGAATGATATTTTACTATTTGTTCTTTTGAGTTATTAGGAGGTATTTGTTTAAGAATTCCTCCATATCCTAATTCTGATGCATCTGTTTCTACAATTAATTTAGCCGATGGGTCTAGTATACTTATGCAAGGTATTTCTTTTACTGCATTTTTTATTTTTATTATTATGGAAGTCATTTCTTTTGTCCATGGAGGTGGATTTTTTCTTAGTCTCTTATAAAGAGGTTTGCATGTAACTCTTATTCCAGGTAAGAATTCTGCTATATAATTTAAACATCCCAAAAATCTTTGAAGTTATTTTTGTCAGTTATTTCATTTAGAAATTTATCTGCAAATTCAATGGCTCTTTTAATAGGTACTATAGTTCCTTGATAAATTTCATATCCTAAGAACCTTACTTTAGTTGTAAAAATTTTTATTTTCTTTTCTGATAAAACTAATCCTTGTTCTTTTATAATATTCATGAATTTTTCTAGATGATATATATGCTGCTTTATTCCTTTTGAGTATACTAATACGTCATCAAGATATACTATAGTAAATTCTATATGCGGGTAAAATATATTATTCGTTATTTCTTGAAATTCGCTTGGGGCATTTTTTAATTCTTGAGGCATTACATTCCATTCGTAATGTCCAAAGGGTACTGTAAAAGCTGTCTTATATATATCTTCCTCTTTTACTGCAATTTGATAATAACCTGATTTTAAATCAAATTTTGAAAAGATATTTGCTTTATTTAATCTTTTAATTAAATCACTTTTATTTGGTAAAGGATACCTAATCCATTTTAATACCTTGTTTAGAGGTTTATAATTGATAACTAATCTTGGAGCACCTCTTTCTATTTCAGATGCTTTCATCACATAGAAGCCTGTACAGCTCCAGGGTGATTTTGAAGGCCTTATTAGTCCCTTATCTAGATATTCTTGTATTTCTTTTTTACAATATTCTAGATACTCTTTGTTCATATGTATCGGTTTTGTCTTTGTTGGTATATCTTTTTCAGTAAACCCATCTTCATATGGTAAAGATATTTCATGTAATTTTCTATGTTGAAAGGTTGTGGAATTTAAACTACATAATTCTGTCTTAATTTTTTCTTCAATTGCTTTTATTTTATCTTGTATCTCCAGAGTTTGTAATTGTTCTTCTATTCTTTTATGTGCAACTTCTTGGTTTAAGTAGTTAATTTGTCTTGTCTTCCTTTCTATAATATTAACTTGATGCGGTAAGTGTTGTAAAATTTTCTCTAGACTCAAACAATTAATTTGTCTTACTTCTGTTTCCATTACACTAACATGTGTAGATAGGTGTTGTAACATATTGAGTTCATGCTGTTTTGGTCTTGTGAGAAATTCAAAATGGACAGGATGATTGGGGATTCTTGTACAAGTTATTCCGTCGATGTCGACATTAAAGGGATATAATAATAAAGTAAAAGGATTTCCTAATATAACTTGATGAGATATATTTCTTGCTAAAAAGAATGTAGTGGCGAAACATACCCTATTTTTACAAATTTTTGCTTTAGATAACTTATAGTCTATAGTCATTTTGTCATTTTCTGCCATTAAGACTCTTTCTGTAGTTTTCTCATAATATTTTGTGGGTAGGGGTGCACAGACCCGAACCGGCCCGGCGACCCGGCCCGGCCCCGAAGGAATTTGGGCCGCGAAGACCCGGACCCGAAGTGACCCGGAGTGGACCCGGGAAAAAAAAGTGAAATCAAAAGGGGAAGTGAAGCCGGGACCGGGCCATGGCTCGGGTCACCCGGACCCGGCCCGGTGGCCCGGCCAAATAAACATTACACACACAAATGCTGAAACGCGTTACTGGGCTAGGGCAACACGCATTCACACTTCACAGCCTCGCCCTCGTGCCTCCTTCTCCTTCAGCAGCTCATGCTCAGCGCCTCAGCCTTCAGCCATTGAGGCTCACTCCGGCACTCCCCACGCCCCACTCCGGCTCTGGCAGTCGCCACTCCCCACGGCGCAGGCAGATTTGGTGACCCTGACCTCATCTTCTCTCCCCACGGCCCACTCCAACTCTCGCGGCACACAACACGCAGTCGCCGGCTCCGCCCTTTCTCATCTCTTCACAACCCTCCGTGTTTCACGCCGTCACCGCCGAAGCTCTTCGTTCGACGGACGACAGTGACGACGTACGGTGCTGCCCTGCTTCTCGGCGACGTTGCTCTGCTCTGCTAGTCCTGCTTCCTCTGTTCTGCTCTCTTCTCCGGTCTTCTTTTCAGGTCTTCTGCTCAGGTAAGTAATTAATTTTACTTTGTCATTAATATTTTGATTAAGGATTAGGATTTTTGATAAACAGAATTTGTGAATTTTGGTTGTAGGTGTTGATTTTCATTATTAGAACTCTGATTAGGTGTGTGTGGCTGTTGATGTGTGATTGTGTGTTTAACTTATTTTTTGTAAGGGGTTTGAGAGAAAGGAGAGGTATGGGAAGCTTGAGAATTGATAAAGGTGGCTCGATCTGGCCGGTTTTGTGAGGCTGCCTTTGAGAGACAATGATAAGTTGCATGCTAAGGAGGTTTTGCACAACTATGGACACAACAAATATATGATTAGAGAAGGCCATGGTTGCTTACTTGTTTGTTGGGGTGATAGACCCCTTTTCTCCATTTCAGCATGGAGTTTTAGAGGATTAAATCTTTCTTTATAAGATGGAAGCAATACCTTATCTCCTTATATATGTAATTATGTATATCATTGTTCATTTGTTATTGATTCCAACTATTTATTACTCTTCTTATTATTAGATTGCTTGTAACTGTAAATGGATGTGGGATAGTTTAGTGCAGCACCTAAAATTTCTCATGCAACATATCTAGCATTGTTATTTTTTTTAATTATTATTTCAAATGGAAACATGTACATCTATTTCTATTTCTATTATTATTTGACTATTTGTTTGCTGTATTGGAATTTGAAGTTTAAAAAATTAACTCTCACATTAGTCAAACTTAGTCTAAGTGAAGAGTATATATTGAATGAATAGACATAGTTTCCATGTAAAGTGGATTCATAGAAACTGTCCTTAACTTCTTTCGTATCCTTAACTCCTTAACTTCTAGTGTTTGTTTGGTTGATGATTAATTGTATGTAAGCATTTTTTTTTTCTTTATTTTATGATCATTTTTGTTTGTTTAGTTGATGGCTTGATCATTACTTGTATGTAAGCCATTTTATAGAGTATTATAAACTAACTTTGGTTCTGGCCCCAGATTGGGGGTGGCGCTCTGATTAAAAGTACTTTACCAAATCTCACTTTTTAACTTCCCTAGCAAGATCGAACATACATATATTAATAACGTTAAAGATATGGAGCATCTATAAGCATTGCTCATTATTATGTTAACAAAGCTAGCCTGTCATGGGCCTCCACACTCTCTATATATTACATAACTAATTACTTTCTAGCTATAAATTCTGTCTTCACTTACAAATTGTCTCATAATTGACTCAATTCTTTTGCAGTTGATAATTAGTTACTGATTTTCTGGGTTTACTGATTTTGTACTGATTTCTAAATTTTTACTTGTGTTTACTGTATATTTACTGATTTGTTTTTTCATGTTTTATTATAAGATATTGTATATTTCTGATTTGCTGATTATTGTTGAATTTGTTCTTGATTTTGTTTGTTTAGCCAGTTTAGGAACAATGGAAGGAGGAGATAATTGCATTCCTTCAGAATTTATGGAGGAGAATAAAACAATGGAAATTGAAGCTGAAAATGTTGCTGATCCTGCAATTGATGCTGCCACAACTCCTGCTGAACCAGAAGCTATTGAAGAAAATTCTGATGAAAAAATGGAGAATCCAGAAGCTGCTCGAACAAGGGGAAAGAAATCGTATGTTTGGCAGCATTTTACTCAACTTCCGTTAACTGAGACAAAGGGACTGCACCAAGCTAAATGTAATCATTGCCAGAAAAAATACGGTTGTCATCCTACTAAACATGGCACAAATTCTCTAAATAAACATTTAAAGAGTGCTCATAAGTGGATATTTACAAAAGCGGGGAAGAAGGGTACACTTCATGGGTACATGCCCAAAATTGAAGAAGAGGATCTATGCAATGCTTTAAGGGTTATAACTTAGAAGATTGTAAGAAGTCTGTAGCTGAGTTTGTTGTACTTGATGAAATGCCGTTTAAAGTGGTCGAGGGAATTGGGTTTCGTAGGATGTTAAATCGATTTGAGCCAAGATTTACGGTACCATCTAGGATGACAGTCTCAAGAGATTGCTTTCAACTTTATTTAGATGAGAAGAAAAGGCTAAAAGAATGGTTGGCAAAGTCATATGCTCGGGTTTGTTTGACAACAGATTGCTGGACATCAAATCAAAACTATACTTATATGAGCTTGACTGTACATTTTGTTGATGAAGAATGGGTGTTACAAAAGAGAATTATAAATTTCTGTCAAATTGAGAACCACAAGGGTGACACTGTTGGAAGAGAAATCGAGAAATGCTTGAGAGAGTGGGGAATTGAAAAGGTCTTCACAATCACAGTGGATAATGCAACTTCAAATGATGGAGCAATTACTTATCTTCAAAGGAAATTAGGTGCAAGAGGTGGGTTAGTGTGTGGAGGAAAGTATATGCATGTGAGATGCTGTGCTCATGTTCTTAATTTGGTAGTAAATGAAGGAATTAAAGAGCAACACACTTCAATTGAAAGCATTAGAAATGCTGTAAGGTATGTTAGGTCCTCTCCTCAAAGGACTAAAAAATTTAAAGATTGCATTGAGGCTGAATTAATTGAATCTAAAAGTCTTGTGTGCTTGGATGTTCCAACTAGGTGGAATTCTACCTATCTAATGTTGGAACATGCCGAGAAATTTGAAAAAGCTTTTGATAGACTTTATGATCAAGAACCTGATTTTGTTAGATGGTTTGGAGAGGATAGTGGGGGAAAAAAGAAAATTGGTCCACCTACACCCCTAGATTGGCAACATGCTAGGTTATTCATGGATTTTTTGAGAGTTTTCTATGAGATAACTTTGACTTTCTCATCTTCCTTGCATGTTACATCTAACATATGTTTTCATGAAATTGCATCTGTTGCTTCTCAATTAACATCTTGGAGCCACAATCAATCTGATTTGTTAGGAAGTATGGCATGCTCTATGAAACATAAATATGATAAATATTGGGGACCGGTTGATAAATTTAATCCATTGTTACTTGTTGCTGTTGTATTGGATCCTCGGTACAAACTAGATTATCTCTGTTGGTGTTTGGAGGATGTCTATGACAAGGAAGTATCTACTAGCATGACTGGTGTTGTTAAACTCACATTAGATACATTGCATAAGTTTTATGAAAAAGAGGTTGTCGATGATAAACGAAGGGATGATGGTGGAGATTCATCTAGTATTGTATTGGATGACAATATTAAAATCTCAGCTGGTGCCAAGGGCGTTTTTGAAAATCGAGTGAATATGTGGAAAAAACAAAAAAGAGAGAAGGCTAATGCAGATAGCAAGTCAGATGTGGAGAGATATTTGGCCGAGGATACTGTGGAAGATGAAAATTTTAATATATTGACTTGGTAGAAAGTGAATGCTTCAAAATACAGGATTCTTTCTCTCATAGCCCGCGACATCTTGGGTATTCCGGTTTCAACTGTTGCTTCTGAATCATGCTTCAGCACCGGTGGACGTGTGCTTGATGTCTTTCGTAGCTCTTTGTCACCATTAATGACTGAAGCTTTGATATGCACTCAAAGTTGGTTGTGCCCTTCTAAACAAGACGTTGGAGATCAAGAGTTTGATCAATTTGATAACAGTCAGAAGATTGTTGAAGGTACATTTATGATATCTTTATTATTTGTGACTTATTTATTTCAAGTAATAATCATTTATATGAAAAATGAGTTACTTTATATGTTTTGTAGGTTTCACTAATGCATCCACATCACAAGGAACAAGTTGACAACATTAATGGCTATTGATAGATGATGATTATTCTTATGTATTGTAAACCTTAACATTTTATTTGTATTGACTTAAATATTATTGTGTTATTTGTATTGACTTTAGACTAATGCATATTATTATGTTATTTGTATTGACTTAAATATTTAGTGTTATTAGACAATATTAGAATTGGACTATTGATTGTGATGATACTTTGGTATTGATTGTGATTATGTTTTAATTTTGAAGAAGGGTTGGTTATGGCCCGGTTTTCACCCGGTTTAATTGTGGCCCGAAAGGCTGTTGGTTTCATCGGGTCTAGGGCCGGGTCCGGGTCTAATAAATAGACCCGGTCTATATTTCGGGCCGGGTCTGGGTCACCTAAAACCCGGCTTCACCCGGCCCATGTGCACCCCTATTTGTGGGTATTAATCCTTCCTGTATACAATTAACATCAGCTCCTGAATCTACCACAGCTATTAAATCAAATTTTTCTTCTTCTACTATTAAAGTTATCGTAGGGAACCATTTTTGACTTACTAATAATGTTAAAATATTTATATAATTTTCTGTACCTAGGTTAATATAGTTCTCGGGAATTGTTATATTACTAGTCCCTTCATTATTTTGCAAAGATTGTTCTTAGATTTTTATTATGTTTTCTCTTTCTATTTTTAGTAATCTGTAGTCCATATTAATGTTTTATTGTTTTAATTCTGAAACTTCTCTTTTTAACCTTTTTATCTCTTCTTTGATAGAATTATGAAAAACTTCTTCTCGTGGGTTTTTAAAATGATTATAAATTTCTTTTATTTCTATTGGTCTTATTTCTTGCTTACTTTCTTCTTCTTTTTTAACTAATTCAGCTAATTGTCTTATAAACTCATCCCTTAATGGT
The DNA here is from genome assembly GCF_003086295.3 of Arachis hypogaea. Lineage (NCBI taxonomy): Eukaryota > Viridiplantae > Streptophyta > Magnoliopsida > Fabales > Fabaceae > Arachis > Arachis hypogaea. The sequence goes on along the minus strand of NC_092038.1, from coordinate 22,496,489 downwards.
GTATCTTCTAACTTGTCAATTATTTTAGTGTAGAAGTTTGTTCTTTAGTTAAAACATTTACAGTTTTTTCACAGTTTCTACAGTTACATAATCCTATTCCTAAACAATTATTATTATCCTGTTCCTCCTTTCCACTATTTCCTCCTGAGCTCTCTTCTTTTGTCATAAAGTCTAATTGTTGTATAAAATAGTCTTCAGTTTCAGAAGAACCCTCGTAACTTGATTCTTCTTCTGACTCTGAATTGATTAGTATAGCTGTCAAAGCATGCTTAATTTCTTTATTTTCTATTTTATTTATTTTTTATTCTGTCGTACACTTATTAGCATAATGTCCTTGTTTTTTACATTTCCAACATGTTACTTGTTTTTTCTTATTAGAAAATTTAGGTTTTCCTTTAGGGGTTTTATGTAATTTTTTATGATATTTCTGTTCATAATAAAGGGGTTTGTCTATATTATATTTAGATTTTTTATAAATTTTTTTCTTTTAACTTTATGCTGTCCACTAGGTGCTTTTTTAGGAGTTATTCCATATTGGTAGCAGAAAGTGCCTAGCTCTCTTTTTCCCGTGATACTTTCTTGTTTTATTTTCTGTTGTATCTTGGTATCTGTGCATACTTCTATACCTGTTTGTACTATTATATTATGTAATTGTCCAAAGGTTAATGAATTATAGGGAATCTGGGTCCCAAACTGTGTTTGTAGTTTTTGTAATACTTTTTCAGAGAATAATTTTGGTAAGGCTGCTACGAATCTTTCATTCTAGAAAGGCGCATGTGCATCATCTCTTATCATAACTTTTGACATAAAAACATCTTTATACCATCTATAATCAGACATAGTTGGACATCTTAAATTCATTAATTGAGTATGTATCCTATCTTTAAAAATACTGGGATCTCCTACAAAATTTTTAATAATGGTATATATTAACGTGGATGTAGTGTCTGGTGACTGATCTTCTTGTTTAATACTATTAATAATTAATTTTTTTTCTTGGAGGCTGAGAAAATTATCCCACCAACTTTTTAATTGTCTTGTAAATCCTTGGATTATCATAATTGCTGCTTCTTTATCAGAGGCTTTTCTCATCTTATAGGCAGTTGTAGCCATAGTCATATTACACATTTGATCTAAAATGGCTTGTTCACTTAATCCATCTATATTCCATTCTACTAAGTCTGATCTTGATAAACTATTTTGTACTAATTGTGTTCGTTCTTCTAGGCCTACATCTACTGGTGATGGTCTAGGATAATAATTTCTGGTTTTAGGATAATATCTTTTATAGAATATTTTATTTAGTTCTAATTCTTCTTTCTTTTACAATGTATTAATTGTTAATTTTCCTAGACTAATACTTCTAAATTTTTCTTTTAGTTCTTCAACTTCTGTTTCTACTTTAAATTTTAAGCTAATATTATCTAAACTTTGTAATTTATATATAGGTTTTTCTATGGGTTATATATATATATATATTGGCCAACACAGACTTACATGTCTATTTAATTGTATATTTATAAATTGATAGTTAAAATTTATACATATATGTTTAACTTGTTCTTCTGCCATTTTTTGAACTGTTTGTAAGGGACATAATAATATTTTATACTGTACTATATCTTAATTAATATTTATAGTATTCTTGCATGTCATATTTAGGATCAAAGATATTTCTCTTGTATCAAGAGTCTTAAGGTTTGTATAGATGATTCTAAAATCTTGAGATAAACTACTCACTAGATCAAGAAAAGTTGAAGAGTTTATTGAATTAGCCCAACAAAAAAGCGTAAGGATTGTCTTTCAATTTTCTTTCATTTTTTCATTTAGAAAAATTCGCACTAGTTAGTGTACTTGTTTGGTTAGATTTAATTATATAGTTACTGCTCACAAAGTTGGTGTACTTACGTGGTTAGGCTCAATTTTATTTCCATATATTTTATCTTCATTCTTTTGTGTTTTTAGAAGTTTCTTGTTTCACTTATTCGTTCAACAAATTATTTTTATTTTCTTTTAGGTTTGGCGGTGGTTCCATAAATTATGTGAAGAGATGAGTCATGATCCATGATGATCTGATTGGTCATTTATATATATCAAGTAAATTTTGGGTACTCTTTGATCAATTGAACCATGTTTTATTTTTACATTATTAAGTAGTGCAGTTAAGTTTTAATTTGATTTGTATATTATATATTTTTTTTAAGATTGAGCAGTATTTACCTTAGAAAGAATTACACTAGAAAAGTTTTTTTTTTTCAACGCTATTTTTCACTTGTCCTTTACATTAGAGGTAATTTTGTGGTAAATATAAAGTGTTGAGTTATTTATTATAACTAATATAAAGTGTTGAATAATTTGGTACTTGTTCCCATTTGAACTACTACTTTGGTATGAGTTTATAAATGCGGTTGTTTTTTTTTTTTAAAGTTCATGTATGAAATTGCGACCGTTCAAAACCGTCGTATTTTTTTATAAAAGCTCACATAAATTTGTGGCGGTTTCAAAATCGCCGTAAAATTAAATATCTGAGCTGCGGTAGTAATTTTTCAAAACTGTCGTAAAATCAAATCTCCACCCCTAATAGGCAACGTCTATAAAATAGCTAGAATTTCGTTTTGCGACAGTTTTAAACCGCCACAAATTCTTAGAAAAAACCGCCGCTAATATATGTACAAATTTTTTTTATCAATAAAATTTAATTAAATTAATCTAAATATCAATAAAAATTATTTTCATCATATTTACTTATTGCTTATTGACTTAAATTTTATTATTCAATTTAATTACACTTAATTTCCAATAAAACTTATACGTATAGTATTTTTATTTTATATATATATTAAAATTAAAGAAGTAATAATGATGTGTCCAATGATCAATAAACGGTGTTATAAATTATAACCGGATCATTTTTATATTATTTATGATTTAGTTAAAGACATACACGACTATATTATTAGTAGAAGTTTTTTATTTTTAAATAAATATACTAAAAACTTAAAGTTTTAAATTTTTATATAAACTAACATTTTCCATTAATAATTATATTTTTAAAATATATATTAGTTAAACTCATTATTTATTATTGTTATTATAAGTTCATTAGAAAAAAATAATTATAATTAGTGATATCTCATCCAATCTAACAGGCCAAAAATTCATATATCTTATAGATCAAAATTTTATTTAAGAATTTGTGAATAATTAATAAGGAACATAGTAGTGTATGTGAAAGTTATTACCTTCTTTGGAAGAACATATTAAAGAAAAAACTTCCAAAACAAAGCACAAATTGAGCCAAATTATTCAATTTAGGAGTTTAAAGATCCGATAATGAATACAATAATGGTGATGGTTGTTAAAACTAACATCATTAAGCATGGGGTCCAATAATACTTAATCTCTTTTTTTTTTTTTGGAAGAAAAAATTACTTAAATTACTCGCTAGGTAATTGTTATATGAACAATAACGGATGGCAAGAATTCGACTGCATTAAGTCATGCATTACCAATGTTATACAGAAAACACGGATAACTTAAGTCACGAATATAACACCAGGTCGGCAAAATGGCTAGCAAGCAACATAAACACATATCCGACAATAAATACTCAACGAAAATTTGAAAAGTATATAAAAGGGGGATTCAAAAACAGGTAAGACAAAACATACTACCTCTAACAAGCGCACTATTAACTTAAATTTTGGAGTGTTTTTGCAGGTGCCCTCCTAACCTAATTAAAAACATACATCTCGATATTTCGGTTTAATTTCTCTTGATTACGTATTACCAGCCAAGTACGAACAGTAATAATTTTATGATATTTAAGTGATTCAAATAATTATTAATTGTTCATTATAATGTTTACGTTGCATGAAATAATGCAGTTTATATTGCATGACTGGAATGATGAGAAATGTATCAAAATACTGAAGAAATGCAAAGAAGCAATCACAAGAAGCAAAGGAAGAAAAGGAAAAGTTATTGTCATTGATATGGTAGTGGATGATGAAAAGAGTGATGGAGATAATAAATCAATTGAAACCCAACTTTTCTTTGATATGTTGATGATGGTAGAAGTCAACGGAAAAGAGAGAAATAAAAAAGAATGGGCAAACTTAATTTTCTCAGCTGGTTTTAGTAGCTACAAGATAAACTTATCAGCTTTGGGATTAAGATCTCTCATTGAAATCTTTCCATAAAAATGCAAGTAGCAAGAAGCGTTTTGTGAAATAATGGAGCATCATATATAAAGATGCGTTTGAATATATTGTTTGTGAAATTTGTTTATTTTTTTCTATTCATAAAATAAAAAATTCATGTATTTGCTGTGCTTTCTTAAAAGGAAATAAGAAAAACATTTATTTTCATCTCCTTTTGTCTGTATTCATTATTGTATGAATCTATTTCTGTTTCAGAGGAATATTAAATATAGGTGAGTTCTCTGGTTGTATGACTTTAAATGGCTAAAAATAACTGTGTTAACTCTCAAATAACTTTGAAATTAAACATGTGGTACGTATAGTAAGTTAGTAACCCATGAAACAATGTACTAAAGGAGGAGTGTGGTAAATGCAAAAGCCTAATGGCAAGTATGGAAATTTGCCTCGGAAAAAAGGATTTTGTGATGTGGGCTAATGGAGTGGATTAGGAAAAAAAAAAGGCCTAAAATTAAAAATGAAAGAGTGGCCAATAATAATAATAAAAAAGTGATATTAAATAATTAAAATGATCCAATAAAGTTCACCAAAAAAATATATATCCAATAAATAATTGTATTCAACCATTTGTAATAGTTTTGTCAAGTTAATGCAATTTATAACAAATAATAAATCAAATCATATTTGTTCCAAAAAAAAATTATTTGTTATGAATAAAAATCTATCTATTTTGTCTTTTTTTAACTTAAATAAAAAACATTTCATTCCGTTGATGATTCCACGTGAAATTAATGGAGCCACGCACGCATGAACCAATACTAAAATTTAAAAAACTGGAAATTAGAAAATCATGTAAATGGATATCATTTCATTGTAATTTTATGTCATTGACTATGAACTGTTGCTTTAATTTATGTAGAGTATTATTTTACCCTAAGTTGTTATTATAAATCAAAATATTTAATATTATTAATAGTATATGTAATATAATTATAAATTTTAAATATTATAAAATAAAAAATAGTTTAATTTATTTTACAGTATATTTATTTTAGGATTACATTGAACTATAAACTATTTTAATATTTCTTTTATTTGTGTAATACATTATAAGTACTATTTATCCACTAATTTATTTTACAACTATGTATAAATGAAGTATTCTGTAAATAAATGAAAATTTAATATTTACCTGCGTTTAGTTAAGATTTTGTCAACAAGAATTTAAATTAATTATTTCTCTTTTGGTGCCATGATATAAAACTAACAAAGAATTACCCACAAGAAAAGAGGAATAGGAGAAATTTGTATACACCCTTATAAGATCTTAACAATGTATCGTTTGAACGCATTCCAACTTATAATATAAAAGTAGTGCAAATATTAAAAATATAAATATTTGTAATAACATGAACTAGATGTGATCCTTTAAAGAACATGTGAAAATTTTTATCTTCATTAATTTCAAAAATATATTCTTCTCTTTCTTTTTTACATATATCTAAAATAAAGAATAATCTTAAAAGAATACTTACTAAATAACTATATTTGAATTAAAGGGTAATTTATATAGATAAAATAATTGAAAATGAATATTATACAAATGTTCTAAAATAATTTTAAGTTATATGCATGTCTTGTTTGTCATTCTATGTACATCGAATTAATTGAATCAAATTTACGCCGATTCAATGTAAATAGAATTAATTGGAGCCGATTTAGCATAATACATAGTAAATCGCCACAATTAGATTCAACTTACTAGCCGTCAAATTCTGACAACACACAACCATAATAAATCAAAGCAATTGAATTCGATTTACAAGAGACGAAAGCTAGTAGTAAATTGATACTAGCTGTTTCGATTTTTTTTTTTTCGAAAATGGAGTGTGTGCAAGTTGTTTATTTTAAGAATAGGTTGGATCAAACCAACTGCACTTTTTCTTTACATATATAAATAGGAAAAAATGCATGATCCTACGAATTACTTCTAAAAAAATTCTAGTTTTAATAAATTAAGAAAAAAATTTAAGAACCATAGCATTTCGTAATTCATTGTTAAATTTACTTTGATTCTCTGGATGTAGCTCCAAGGTAAATCAAATCTAATTGATTTGAATTACTAGCTACCGTTTACAAATAAGCTTTTTTTTAATTTAATCTATTCAAATTAGCTATGAGAGTATGTCTTATAAATACAACCAGAAAATTTGCTCTTCATTAGAGCGACACTCATAATGGCTAGTGGTGATAGTCTTTTAGGTCTTGTGCACTATAGATGGATGATTAAGAAAAAAATATGAGAGGGAATAAAATTTACCGATAAGGATCCATTGAGTGTTTTTATTAATCTTTTTACGAGTTTTGCTAAGTTTCAGAATACTATAACCCAGAAATTAGGAGTTATTGGCATGAATAGGTGGAGAAATTATTTTATAGGATTCTGATTTTTATTATCCGAGATAGTGTAAAGTACAACTCCTTTGTAATAGATAGTGATGAATCTTTGCAAGTTTTATTTCACTGTTGTCGTCAATTTTCCGAGGTGAGAACTCAAGAACTATTGGTCAAGTTTGGAGATATCAGATGTGGTCTCTAGTTCAAGAGATAGGATCGGATTCTTCAATTTAGCTAGAGTAATGCCAAGAGCCTCTAGTTCAATGCCTATTGTTGTCTTTTCATATGTGCTTGTAATTGCACCCGAAGCAGTTTTGGTGTTATCTTCGTCCTTCACAATTGATTTAAACTACGTTAATGATGGAAAAATCGGTGATCATCGATCTTTTGGTGAGCTTTCGATTGCGATGGCAGATACTCCTGTTATGATCCTGGTTATAAGGGAGGGTAAAAATCGAATCCCGTGAAGGAAGTACTGCATGATGACGACGATGTGGAGCCTGCTATGCTAGATGAGGATATTGATGACGATCTAGAGAGGAGTAGCCTAGTTGGTCAGCGTGGGGCATCGCATACGGAAATTTAGCAATATCCCCTGCACTTTTTTACTTTAAATTTGAAGGTAATGGTACATCAGGATTTTTTAGATGTAGAATCTTGATTTGGGGGCAGAGATGCACATGATACAGTAGCTCCAACTGAGTTCCAAGTTAGTCAATCTTTTTAGAGTAAAGAGAAAGCTGTCGTAAGTGTGAAGACTTATAACATTCATCATGAGGTTGAGTTTAGAGTGATGAAGTCAGATCATATCAAGTACCATGAAAAGTGTAAGAAATTTGAAAAAGGTTGCAATTGGTTGAATTGGATCATTCTTCACTTGCGAAAAAGTATTTGGGAGGTCAGAAGATATAATGGACCTCATACATGTCTAGCCATAGAGATTTCTAGTGATCACAAGAAGCTTGACTATCATGTTATATCTGAATTCAAATTTTCTTTGGTCAAAACTGATGCAACTATATCGATTAAGGTACTACAGAATGCAACAGAAGCAAATTTTGGTTTTAGCCCAACTTACAAAAAGGTTTGGTTGCATTGGCTAAGTAGAAGGCTGTTGTGCAAATTTAAAGGTATTGAAAAGAGTCGTACAATGAGTTACCAAGATGGTCACTAGGTGTGCACACAACCATGTCGTGTAGTATTGCAATGCTGAAAATGAGTCCTGTACCAGTTGGAGACCAGGCTGATGAGTCATCAACTTATTTTCGTCGACTTTTCTGGACATTCCCACCATACATCAAGGTCTTTAGGCATTATAAATTGCTAGTCAATATTAATGGTTGCAATTGCATAGGATGGTAATTCTAATATCATTTCCATTGCATTCGCACTTGTAGAGGGTGAAAATACGGAGTTATGATCATTTTTTCTATCTCACATTCAGCAGCACGTCACTCCTCAGCCAAATATTCTAGTGATATCAAATAGATACAACAAAATCAAATCCACTTTGGAGGCTCCTAATGGTGGATGGCTTCTGCCTAGTGCTTATCGTACATTTTGTGTGTGGCACATTGCAACAAATTTTCCTCTGAGCTTCAAGGGAAAGGATATAAGAAGGTTTCTAGTGAATGCTGCTCATACCAAGACTAAGGTTGAGTTTGACTACTAATTTGACATCCTCCGAAGTGAATACCCAGCAATGTGTGATTGGGCCTTCAGGATGGAATATGAGAAGCGGACTTAGTATCGGGAGAGAATTGCAGATTCGGTCATATGACAACAAATATATCCGATTGTGTTAACTCCATAATCAAAGGTATAAGTAACCTTTAGTTTGTTCCTTAATGAAATTCACTTATGGGAGGTTGGCTGAGCTCTTCGTCCGTTAGGGGAAGAGAGGCTGAAGCACAGTTAGAGACAGAGCAACAGTTTAATCAGGCTTTGATGAAGGCAATAGAGAAAAATCTAAAGGCATCAAGGTATTTCACATTGACCTTGTATGATAGGGATAACTCTGAGTTTATCGTGCAGAGACTATACCAACTAGTAAGTCCTTACTTGGCTCTTACAGAGTGTCACCAGTAACTTCTCTCCATGAAAGCGCTAACTAGCAGTTCATCCAACCTAAACCAGTGATTGTTAAGCTTCGCAAGATGGTATAATCTAACAATCTGTAAGTATAGTATGATCTAGTTGTCCAGGGCATACCATGTTACCTGCCTCTTCATACTGGTAATACATCCAATTGGCTACAAAAGCAAATCTACTATTTGACTTTTCTTCACTCATGCAGTCAACGCAGTTCACCTTTTATTAAAAAATTATTTTCTTTTGTTTGACTCTAGTTCTTTTTTTCTTTATTCAATTTTTCAATTTGATGTACTTTATCAGCCAATATCAGCCAATTGAGCTAAGCCGAGAAATTGTTGATTTACTAATTTCTTTCGAATATTGAAACCAAGCCCATTGGTAGTCATCTTGACTATTTCAGGTTCAGAAATAGGTGTGAAATATTTATTTCTCTTATTCTTGAATCGGATAAGATAGTTATTGATTGACTCAGTTTTTTCTCTCTTTACTGTGAATAAGTCAGACATAGTTACCTTCATTTCTCCCCTAAAGTATTGATCTTAAAAACTTCTTTCTAATTGAATCAAACTATGGATCGAATTAGATTACAAATTTGAAAACTAAGTGAAAGTATTCTTTGTTAGTGAAGAGAAAAAATATCTCATTTTTAAATATTCATTATTGGCCAATTCGCCTATTTCGACTGAATATCAAGCAATGTTCTCTATAGTCGATTCTCCACTTTCTCTAGCAAATTTTGTAAGGGATATAGAAGTTTTGACTCTCTTAAAAAGTCCAACCTGCAAGACATAATTTGGAAAGGGGATATAAAATAAGGTTGATTTGTCACCCCTATATTTAACCCTTCTCTATTCAGGATTTGTTCGACAACTTGAATTATATTTTGGCCATAATCCTGAGCAGAATTGTTTGCTCTGACTTTATTTAATATCCTATTTGGGTCTTCTCCCCTATTTAACATTAGAGGAGGATTATTAACATAAACCCCTTCCAATGGATGAATAAAAAACGATTAATTGTTCCTGCAATATCATCTGCTCATCGAGTAACTTGTTCTATTCTAGCATTGTTATTTTTTAACAAGGAGTTTAACATCGTAGCCATCTGTTGAGTCAGCATATTTACTAAATTGTGATGGTTATCCTCCATTTGTTGTTTAAATATGGTCAATAATTCGATCGTATTAGGAGATAATGTCCCAGCAGAAATCTGCCTCGACATCTTTAAAAATATAGAAGCACGTGTCCCTCCTATCGGTACTTTGGGTACACTTTGTGTCGAAGTGACATTCGACATTGTAGGAATAGCTTGTGACATGGGAACAGCTTTCAGTTATAGAAAATTATTCATTAAGTGTTAATATGCATTGTAGTTTGATATGTCAGGATTATAATGGTATGTCCCCATGAAGAGATGCCTTGGCGGTGGCGTTGGTATTCTTTATGGTAACACCTCCTGTGTTTTCTATGTTAGAATTTTCTATAGGTGGAGAATAATTTGAGGCAACCCATATGGAGGCCATATAACGAGTATAATCATTGGGATCCCTTTTGTTATAACTGAAGTTGTTCGTCGACTTGGGGTACTAATCGATGGAAAATCCTCTGTCTCAAGACCTCTTGTAAAAAAATCTCCAGTATCATAATTCAACGTATCCATCGAAGTTGAGGCTCTATTAGACATTATCAATTTGTCACTATGTAATTACATGCAAATTCTAACACGTTACTTAACCCAAGGTTCCACCGAGCATACCAATTTGTTTCACTCAATTTTTGGTATTGTTCGACAGGATGTCAAATCGAGCTTGTATCACGATCTTAATTCGGAGAACAGATATGACTCATCTGAAAAAGAGTGAGCTGGCCTGGGAATTACTTAGCAATAGTATCGAAGTGACTTACGTCAAAATTACTAGTGATAAATTTATATTAAATAAGGTAAAATAAATAAATAAATATTAATAAAGAAAAGTTTTAAATCAGTGAACATAAAATTGAATCGCAAAGGAAATAGAATAACGACAAAATGTAAAGAATTGCAAGAAAAAATGAATCAAACACGAACAAATTGAAATAAAGTAGTTGACTTCTAACACTCACATGCATTTTCATTTCATTTCATGTTCCTCTTTTGCGTCACTGAGACTGAGAAGTTTTTATGGATTTTGGTGATGATCTAGTGTTATTGTTCGAAGTCTTAGAACTCTTCTGAATTTTTATTATGTATAGACCATGGAGATGAACTTGCTATGGAGCATGTTGTTCACTATCTTTCTTTTTTCTTTTTCTCATCTATGACTTTACCTTGACCATGAAAAAATTTGTCGCTCAAATTTTGACACCCACATCTTCCTTGATCTTCAAGTCTCACGTTTTCTTTAGCTTGCTCCTCAAATTTCACACATATGATCTCTACTCAGCCTAAAGGTCAAAATACAAGTCTTAGTATTTAAGGAAAGGTAATAACTACCTTTTAATTTTAACTCTTTTTGTACTATCTTTCTTCAATTTCAGCTTACCTATTTTTGTTTCTGCAGTTGAAATAATTATTCTGTATTAACAGTTAAAATATCTTTTTATTGAGAAAAATCTATTTTTTATATCAATAATATTAAAAATTTAAACTTGATGCAAAATCACGCAAATTATGTAAATTGAAGAAAATATTGTTTAGTTTCACTTCCGTTGAGTCTGTGACATAGCAAATTTACTATCTTTGCCTAATTGCTCTTGACATTATTGGATTCTTTTAATTTTTTTTATTTCTAGATAAAATATAAATTTTTAGCATTTAATATTTTTGTACATTTTTTTTGTTTACTTAAAATTTATAAGATGAAAAATCAAACTTTCTTAAATAATTAAAAAAATTAAGAGGATATATTAAACAGGTCAGCTACACATCCCTACTCCGTGTTTCAACTTATCCTTTAAACGGTTCATTCACCACAAACGTCACCTCAAATTAAATATGTAGCACTAGATGAAAGTGGCAAATGATTTCGACATACATTAATAATAATATGGTGTTTGTTACGGTACCTAAAATGTATTGTCTAATTATTAAAATAGATAAAATAATTAATTTTAAATTTAAAAATATAAAAATTAAAAAATTTTAAATATTTTAAAGTTATTAAAAAAATAATTTAGACAAAAATTAAACACCAAACAAAAAGATACTATAAAATTTACTTAATAATATAAACAAGTGAATGAAAGTGGCAAACAATTTCTTCGATTTCCACGTTCATCAATATAAAAAAGTGGATAAAGTGGGAAACAATCTGCACATACATCATATCATTGCTTCCTACATTGGAAAAGGATTTACTATTCGAGAAGATGAAAATTTTCTCTCCTCTATTCATAAAAACGTATGCTTTCCTCTTTTATAAAATTAAAATCATAGATACTAAAATTAAATCAGTAATTGAACTAATTAAATTATTAAATTATTAAATTTTAATTCAATTGATAAGTTATAAATTGAATCAGTTAATTCGATTATAATTAAATAATTAGTGTATGTTCTCGTATTCTATATGGGATAATATATAAAATTATATAAAAATTTTTGTTAAAGAAAATTAAATAAAAATATATATAATAATAATTATTATAAATATTTTATAAAGTTATAATTAAAATCAAATTTTAAGGATTTTAATATTAAAAATAATTAATATTTATTTTAATCAATTTGAGTTTGTTGAGTGATCATCTCACTCATCTGTTTAAACAAGTATTAGGATGTTCGAATCTCGCTTTATCGTGCGTAGCAATACATTGGCAAGCGATTGACCCTTAATAAATAGAGTATCAATACGTGATTAGATTTTGCAAGAGTATCGAAACCCGTGAGTACCCGACCCGTCTCTACACGGTCAAGACGAATAATAACTCGACCCGAGGTGAGACAGGTTTCGTTCAGGACGAGTGTTCGAGCGGAAAAGAACCGGGTCGGATTTAAGGTGTACCCGCCCCAGGGTATATACATATAAACACCTTTTATGGATTAAAATTTTCCTCATATCACAGATTCAATGATTAGTCTGAGTCCATACTCCATAGCCACGCCGGAGAGACTTAGTCATCCTCACCCAGAGTCTTCTTCTTTTTCTCGGCTTCTCTACATAAAACCTCACAGCTCTCATTGTCGTTACATCTTCCATCGTCTCGCTATTGAGCCTGTCACTGCCTACCTTCACAGCTCTCGTCGTCGCCGTTGTTGAGCCCGTCAGCATCGTTGTTGAGTCCGTCGCTACCTTCCTGCTGAGCCCCTTTTTCTCTAGATAAATTTCTTAAGCCCGTCGCCGCCTTCCTCCTGTTGAGCCCCTTTTCTCTAAATAAATTCCTCTCCCCCTTTCTCTCTCCCATCACATTGTGAGTCTGTTAAATTCTTTTTTTCTTCTTTAACAGGCTCATCACTTGGTCGTCGCTACAACTTTGTGTGAGTCTGTTACCGAAGCCCCTTTCTCCTGAGCGTGTCGCTGTGTTCCTCCTCTATTTATCTCTCCGCAGATAAGTTTTTCTCTCTCTCTCACATTATGAATGATTAAATCTGTATTTCATTGAATATCTACTTGGTGAAGTTGTGAGTTTGTGTTGTAATATTATTGGTGAAGTTGTCAATTTGTGTTACAATTTTGTTTAAATATGTGCAGTGGGTCTAATCTATATTTCAATGATTTGTTTCCATATTATGTACTAATATTTTTTATGATTGATTTTAAGATTATTTTATATAAAAATAAATATGTTTCATAATTGATTCCTCATTGAAGTGTAAATGTTCTCATTACATACAGTTCATTTTGTATTTTTCATTTTAAATCGTTATTGATTTTGGGTTCTAATTACTGATATTGACATGTTGTAATAGTTTATATATGTTGAATGAGAATTAGAGCTTTTGTGATTTTGGTTGATTTATATATGTACAATGGATGTTGTAATGGTTTGCTCACTTTTTTTAATAAGTATTTTATATATGGTTTGTTTATATTTTTCAATTTTTTTTAATGTAGGTGCTTTAAGATTATTTCATGGCTAATAATGTTATAGAGGACGCACAAAATAACAACGTTGCTCCTAATGATATTAAGATTGACAAATAATCGATAATATATATTTATATATATATTAGTACACAAATAATAATATCTAATGTATAATTTATTGATTTATTATCCAAAATTTTTTTAAACATTGTAGTATGTAAAAATATTGGTCTTATTCTTTTATTATTATTTAAAAAATTATTCATAATTTTTTTATTATGTAATTAACTTAATTAATAATCTTTAATATCATTTTTTTACGAAAAAAATAATATTTCTACTATTTATATATTTTTTAATACTAATAAATAAGTGAATATTTATATTATATTTATTGCCCTAACTTAAGTTGCTTATTTCTTATATTAATAATATAAATAGAGAAAAATTATAGAATAAATCATAGGTTATAAAAATTAGTTAATTAATACATAAATTAAATTTATTAAAAATAAATATTTCTTTATATATAATCATTTTTATTATATGTAGTATCATGTATATATTATGATGACATTTTAATTATTATGTGAGTTATTATTATTATTATTATTATTATTATTATTATTATTATTATTATTATTATTATTATTTATTTGTTTGTTTATTTTATTATGTTAGTAAATAATATTTAGACTAAAAGAGAAAAAATATATTTAAAAATTTTAGTTTGATTAAAAAATCTCTTGTAAGCATATCTAACTTTTATAATATTAAATGTAATAATATTTAATAGTATAGTATGTTTTGCAACAATAACTCAAAATTAAGGTTCTGAAAATCGAACCGGTCATCGAACCATTCTGGTTACTGGTTCACTGGTTCATAGGTTCAACCGATTTAACGGTGGTTGAACCGAAAAAACTGTTTTATAATAAAATAATAAATAAAATATAAATAAACATAGGAAAATATAATTATAGTCTAATGTAAACTTTAAAATATTATTCAAATTAAAAGTACTATATAAACCAGAATGTTATAATCTCATTCAAATACAATTCAAAAGTCAAAAAATAAAACAACCAATCAAACATAACATAGCAGCATCAAAATGATCCAAGTTTGTCATCAATCATCAAAATTCTCCATAACTTGCTGCAGATTTGCGTCATTGATATCATCACCTTCATTTCCACTACTTGGACTAGAAAAAGCAAGTAGTGCAGCATAAAATGTACTACTACTACCACCACCACCACCTTGATCTAAATCTGCATCAATCTTATCTAACAAAATATAACACATTATCAATAAATTAAAGATCAAAGCTATTGTAATTTATTGTCTGATCAATAAACTATAATACTCAGCAGGACATGAATTGAGTATCTTTTGCTTCTACAAAGACACAAGCAAAACAATTTTTATTGAATCAATTCATGTTTTTATTCTTCTCAATGCATAAAGTTCAATAAAAAAATCTAGCAAGAAAAATGGATTGAAAATATATTACCCAACCTAGCAAGACAAATAATATAAATAACCTTCAGCATCCAACTAAATATCATAACATACATTTAGCTTTATAGAATGTAGAAGTAAGGACTAGATCCACTATTTACTGCAAATTTATGCTTGTGATTAGAAAGAATGGACTTCAAACTTTCAACATGCACATCAGGGACAAAATCAACAATAAGTCTCCCTGGAATCAAATGATACCAATGTCTCTGTAAATGGATAAATAGAAATGTATTTTATTTCTAAACACTTTAGAATTGACTACAACTCATGGAAAATAAATAGATTCAGAAAAATTATGTATTATGCGATAGTGAGATATTACATAATATGATTTGTAAATGAATTGTATTTGTAAATTATTATCATTCCAAGCTCTCAGTTCCATACAATAATTCACTTCAATTCTATCATATTCTAAGGATTCCAAATTCAGTAAAGAACAAACAATAAAATTATTCAAAATTATTCACAATTAAAGAACAAACAACAAAATCCAATTCAATAAACAAAGCAAAATCAGTTTACACAATCGGAATTCACACAATCAGATTTCACAAAATCAGAGTTCACAAAATCATGTCACAAAATCAAAGTTCAAAAAATTCTTTGTTCACAAAATCATCTCTCAAAATCAGAGTATACAAAATCAGAGTTCACAATGACAAAATCATGTAACAAAATCAGAGTTCACACAATCAGATTTCACAAAATCAGAGTTCACAAAATCATGTCACAAAATCAGAGTTCACAGTTTCATCAGCTTTCACAGTTTCATACTTTCATCACAGTTCACAGAGTTCACATATCAGTTCATAACAGTTTCAGAGACTCAGAGTTCAGTTCATCAGAATCAGTATCAGATTTCATCACAAAATCATGTTCATAACTAAATTAAAAATTACCTGAAAATGAGGAAATCTATTGCTTTCTCTCGGAGCTCGAAGGACTTCAGGCTTCACCGCTTCAACGCTTCAACCGAACTCTATTGCTTTCTCTCAGAGGCAGAGCTCGACGGAGGTGACTGGTTGAAGTGGCTGAGGGCACGACGGAGCTGAGTGCGCGACGGAGCCGACGGCGCGACGGTGCTAACTGCGCGAGGTATCTGATGGCGCGACGGACCCAACGGCGCCACGGAGCTGACGGCACGACAGTGCTGACGGCGTGACGGTGCTGAAGGCGCAATGGAGGTGAGCGCGTTCAGGGCTTCAGGCGTTCTCTATGTCTCTCACAGTCTCACTCTCTTTGACCCTTGCTGAACTATGGTGGGTGTTCTGTGGGATGCTGGAGTGTTGGATGAAAGTGCGAAGGGAAAAAGGGAATTAGGGTTCCCAAAACGCAAAAAGGCAGCGTTTTGCTGCAAGGCTAAAAAATCGGCCGGGTCTCGATTCGGTTCGACCGACCGGTAATCGGCCGGTTCGTCGATTCAATGTCGGTTTTCAAATTCTACGGTTTTTCTTATTATCCGAACCGCTTCAGCGTCCGGTTCACGGTTCGACCGGTTCGACCAGCCAGTTTGAACCGGTTTTCAGAACATTGCTCAAAATATTAATTCAAGTGAGCAAAATCAACCTAAGTCCATTGTCCGGATTCCAAATCCGAATTAGGTTCATTATCTTGGACTTAATGCAGATGAAGTCCACATGTCCCATTTCAAATCGGCTCAAATTGAATTTCTGTTGTTAGTTAGAGATAGTAATGGATGCTTGTGTGGACGCGGCAGACTTTTATTCCCATCCTTTGCTCCTATTTTAAAAAATAAATACTCTTCGTCCCCTCTCCATTTTCGTCGCAAGTCCATCTTTAATTATCCCCTTAAAGAATGCAGATACCCACAGTTATTTATAAATATTTTTTAAATTTGTTTTAAATAAAAAAGTCATAATATAATAACCATAAAATAATTAATTCAATATAATTCAACACAATTCATAATATATTCATTATAATAAATAACATTTCAAAAAATATAAAAACATCTTCTAACAAATCACATAACATAATTTTTTGGAACGAAACTGAGCGATGTAGTGACAAATTTAAGAGGCAGAGAAAGTGAGTTAGAGAAAGATACAAAATCAAGACAAAGGATGTGTCTAGCAAAAAAATGTTTGAATTGGAGGAAAAAATTAAGGTTACTAAATTCAAAATTATATATTAGAAAAAATCGATAATTTTATATTCGCGTTGTTTTAACAGATCTTATGGAGAGGGTAACTATGTCCCCGTCCCCATCCATTTCATGTGGATAGATTCCCACAATCCCACCCATAAAAATTTGACATATTTCTATTAAATCCCAAATCGCAATTAGTCCCTACGAATATCTATTTGGCAGTTTTTTTTATCATTCCAATTGTTAGCATTCGTCGGTTTGTGACGTGGAATTATACCAGCCACTTAGTCAATTCTTAGATAACCAAAGTCCAGGTTATAGCATTCTCATAAAATTACATGTATCTTATTATAATAATATTAATAAAAAATAAAATATTTAAATACTAAATGAGTCAAAATTTTCATATATATAACAATGACTAATATCACATTTTATAACTTGTGAAATCATATTATAAACTATTGATAAGTTTGGATTATAAATATAAATTGAAAAAATTTAACTATAAATTTAAATGGCCTTATTTTTAAATCGTAT
Organism: Arachis hypogaea; assembly: GCF_003086295.3. Classification (NCBI taxonomy): domain Eukaryota; kingdom Viridiplantae; phylum Streptophyta; class Magnoliopsida; order Fabales; family Fabaceae; genus Arachis; species Arachis hypogaea. Next base: position 22,478,653 of record NC_092038.1, on the reverse strand, counting down.
AATTTAATAATTTTTTTTAATTTTTATACTAATAATATTAATTCTTCTAACTTTTTTTAGTCTATGTTCCCAAATATATTATTCCTTTAGAAATATTTAATTACATAAATACTATCTACTTCGTTATATAACAGTCCAAAATCTTAATTATTTGGCTTCTAAGGCGAGAACCTCTACATTTTTAAGAATGTGATGAAATTCCTTTGTCTATATCACCATGTTATAGTAAAATACACCAACCTCCAAATGGAGATCGAAATCAATAACTAAATGAAAAAAAAAAGCCAAATGCATGAATGTCTAACTACTATGATACATAGATAAATGTGGAAGTACAATTACACAAAAAATTTTCTAAACCCTCTAAGCCATAATTCAAAATTCACCTATCCGTTCTATCAATTAAATAACATATTCGAGCGTCACAATCTCTGTAAGCCGCCACGTAAACTTTCAAACACCTAAAAAACTCCCTCATTTTCTTTAGTGTAAGTCATGTAAACCTCCCAATTCATAAACTTTACCATACTCTCAAGCTTATTAATTACCTCAGTAGTGTCTCGAACAATAAGAATACTTCTGGGTCTCAAAATTTGATCAATCTCAGCCACAACAACTTGAAAATTGCACCAAAGAAACCAATAAATATATTAACAAAATGACACGGATAATTATTGTCTGTTGATATGATCTGAAAAACTATTGATTTTGATGAATGAGAAATAAAATAATTATACACACATTTTCTTGAGTTTTGAAAACAGATAATCTGGTATGGAAAATGTAAAACCCGGTTAATTAACGGCTAATTAACCCATAAATGAGAATTTATTCTAGAAAGCCTAAAATGTGATTTTTTATGGCTAAATGTGATAGAGGAGATTGAGACGAGAATTTTGGTACCAATTTTATAGAATTCGGACCAAGATTGGACCGAACGGGCCAAACCGGGCCAATTGGACCCAAAGTGGGCCCTTGGCCCAACATAACTTAACCAAAACCCTAGTTTTCAGCACTCTCTCTCCTCATTTGTTACACACACAAGCTGAAATTAGAGAGAAAGGGAGGGAGAACACTCTCTCAAGTTCTCTCCCTTGGTTGATCTTCAAACCATCATAACTTTTGATCTAGAGCTCCGATAGCCGCCCCGTTTGTGGCCACGCGTTTACCGCGGAGAGCTCTAAAAAACCCATACAACCAATCTTGAGGTAAGCCACGTGTTGCTGTTTGAAATCTCAGCCCTTATTTTCGAGTTTCATGGGTGAAATGTTGAGATTTTGGGTTCTTTGATGTTATAGGACCCAACTCTCTTGAAGGAGAAGGTTAATCTTGCCTCCTTGGACCTTGGGTGTGGTAAGGTTCTTAACCCTAGTGTAATTTGTTGTTCTATGATGTTTGGGTTTTGAGATGTTGTGTATGGGTATGATGATTGTGGCTTAGGTTGTGTTTATGTGAGTATTGGAGCTTGAGTGGTGATTTTGAAAAGCTTGAAAAAGGGATGTGGTGGTGAAAAATCCGTTCTTGGAGGTATTGAGGCCTTGAGAGCTTGTGGATAAGTGGTTTGGAAGTGCTCCGGGTGAGCTTGGGAAAATCGGCTAAGTTATGGTTTCGGTTTCCCGTATCTAATATGTAATGTGGTAGGAAATACTTAGGCTAAAGGCCCTAAGATAGGCATTGAATGGTTGATGTTGTTGAATGATTGAGATATATGATGTGGTCGTATATGTGATGATGATTATTGATACCTTGGTGGTATGATGTATTAGAAATATGCATGTTGTGATATATGCTTGATGATTAGTTATGGTTGAATTGTGGGTTGAACCATGTTGATGGTGAGTATGATATTAATTATATACCATGATGATTTATTGGAATTGGTGTTGTTGAGAATTGGCATGAGGAAGAGTGTATGATATGTCAATATGTTTGAGTTTGAGCCACTTGGGTGAAGTGGGTTAGAATGTTGAGATAATGATTTTGTATATTGTGGTAAAGTGTCAATGTGTGAGTTGAGGAGGCTTGATGTTGAAATTGATGTATTTTGATTGATTTCAAAGGAAAGGGATGAAAATGGCATGTTTTGATTGATTTTGAAAAGAGTTGGAAATGGCTTGTTTTGAAAATGGCACTTTGTGGTTTTTATGAAAAATATGGTTTTTGGGCATACTTTGGTGGGACATAACTTGGACTACGGATCTCTGTTTTGTACCAAATCTTTTTAGAAATGAAATTGGATCCGGGGTGTTCGTGCCGTTCGAAGAACGGGTGAAAAATGATTTAAAATGAGAAAGTTATGTCTGTTGGAAGATTGAGGTTTAAATTGGTGAATTCTGCAGCTTTTAACTTAGAAAATTTTTAGCAGAATGACCCCTTGCGCGTGGGCGCACTTGGCGCGTGCGCGCCGTTCTTCCTGAAAATGCCATCCACGCGTGCGCGTGATGTGCGCGGGCGCGCCGATTGTGCTGCACCCAATGCCCAGCCATTTTCCAGAGAGTCATGCCAGAACTGTGCCAGTGTTGTGCCTAGGGCACGAGAACACCCACGCGTACGCGTGGTTGACGCGTACGCGTGGTTGACGAGTACGCGTCGATTGGCAAAGTTTTAATCCACGCGTTAGCATGCTTGACGCTTGCGCGTTGATTAAGTTTTTGAGGCCATCCGCGCGTGCGCGTGGAGTGCGCGTACGCGTGGCCCTGTTTTCATCCCAAAGTTGATTTTTGAGTTTTAAAAGCCAAACCTCATACTTCTAAGCCTCTGATCTCACTACTTATATCTTAAATCATTATGATATGCCTAGCTATTAGAAAAGGGCTAGTGAATAAGGTAACTTGCGAGTGAAGCAAGTGGAAAAATGAATAATCAATGAGGATCATTGATGATTATGTGAGATGTGGAGGATGGTGGTGGAAGTGCTTGTTATGCCATTGGCCGAAGGGCCGTAATTGTTTATGAATTGGCTGGTTTTGGATTGAACCGTGAGCCGGAATAGCTGTGTATGCTATGAATATTGGCTGGTTATGGATTTAACCGTGAGCCGGATGGCTGATATGGATGTTGATCCATGGATGAGAATTCATGCATGTTTATGCTGAATTATTGATAATTGTGATTTGCACTTCCACTATCTGAGATACGAGTTTCCCTGGGTAGTAGCAGTGGCTAGCCACCACGTGCTCCAGGTTGAGACTTGATACTCTGTTGACCCTATGTCGTAAGTGTGGCCGGGCACTGTGAAAGACCCGGATGAGCTCGCCCCCGTATATATTCACCAGTGAGGGTGATGGATATAGATCATGATTATGATCGAGTTTATGACGAGTATAACTCGAGTTGGGGATGCATGACAGAGTGACAGTCCAATGGTTAGCGACCAGGACTTGTCGGGTTGGCTCTATAACCGACAAGATGATATCATCAGCCACTAGGGACAGGCATTCATCATATGCATACTATATGAATTGTTTGAGATTGCCTATTTGACTGCATAATACTTGCTAATTGTCTAAATGCCTTAAATGTTCCTATTTGCATATTCTTCGTTTGATATAACTGTGTTTGCTACTTTATACTCCTGCTGGTGGTTGGGAGGTCTGAAGGAATTGGAAAGGGAAGTGTTAGTTAGACTGAAGAATCCTTAGTCAGATGCCCTTTATGGTTTAGCTTGTTTATAAGCTTTGATATTATCTGGAGGAAGTTCTAGGATTGTCTTTGGCTTTCCTCCATTATTATGTATTATATATGTGGAAGCTGTTACCATGCTGGGGACCTCTGGTTCTCACCCATGCGGATTTTGTGGTTTTCAGATGCAGGACGTGAGGTTTCTCGCTGAGGCATGCTGGAGACTTCTAGATTTGCGAAGATCCTTTGTTCTTGGGGCTATGTTTTGGTTTATATGTTTTACTTAGATACTTTTATCTCCATTAAATAATACAAACTGTGATGACTCTTCTTATGGGAGAATTTTGGAGAATAAGTTTTATGTATTGGTGTCCCTTTGGGTTTCCTTGGGGTTTTCCTTATTTTTATCATATGTATATATTGTTATGCTCGGACCGGTTATCTTCGCAGCCGGATCTTGAGTCTTGATATTCCTGTTTTTGACACTCTTTTGTATATATATAATCACGCGTTGGTTATCCTTGTTAGTTACGTTATCGATCGGAGTGTTACGTTTTTGAGTTGCGGTTTTTGTTTACCCCTTTTTCTACAAAGGCTCCTAGTTATAATCAATTATTCATACTACTATATGTACTAAACTTTTATTTTAGAGGTCGTAATACCTTGCCATCTTTGAATTATGACTTAAGCATAAGACTCTGTATGGTAGGGTGTTACATTATGGTATCAGAGCAGTTCGTTCCTGTAGAGCCTGAAGGATGGACTGACTATGCTTCTGTGCATTCTCTGTGTGTGTGTTATGTGCTATTAGTATATCTGCTTGATATAATTGGCATAAACGTTCATGAGCATGCATTTGGGACTTTGAAGTACTAGACTTCCGATATTGAGACTGATCAACTTAATATCGATTGTTTGGTATGTATAGGAACCAGATGGCGCCTCGTGGATGCGGTAGAGGTAGTGTGAGAGGTCGTTCGAATGCTCGTGCATTGGAGAATAACCCTAATGACCCGGTGAACTTTATGACCGCGTTGGAGAACATGGCTGCTGCTATGCAAGCCACTGCTGAGGCTCTTGGTCAACAGATGAACAACCATGGTAATGATGGAGGTGGAGTTCGGGGCCCGATGACACTGGCAAACTTTTTGAAGGTTAATCCACCTAAGTTCAAGGGAACTACTAGTCCGACTAAGGCTGATACATGGTTTCAGGCTATAGAGCGAGCACTGCAAGCACAAGTGGTACCTGAAGGGCAGCGTGTCGAGTTTGCTACCTATATGCTTGTCGGTGAAGCGTCGCATTGGTGGCAAGGTATCCGACGTCTTCTGCAGCAGGGTGATGACTATATCACTTGGAATGTCTTCCAAGAGGAGTTCTATAAGAAGTACTTTCCGACTTCTGCTAGGACGGCTAAGGAACTTGAATTGTTACAGCTGAAGCAGGGTACTATATCCATATCAGAGTATACTGACAAGTTTGAGGAGCTGTTCAGGTTCTCTCGTATGTGCCAAGGGACTCCGGTGGAATATGAGGAATGGAAGTGTGTTAAGTATGAAGGAGGACTCCGGAGTGATATTTTCAGTTCAGTGGGACCAATGGAGATTAGGACCTTCTCCGAGATGGTAAACAAGTGTAGAGTTGCTGAGGAGTGTGTGAAAAGGGCAACTGCTGAGAAAGGGATTCACAGAGGATCATTCCCACAGAACCGAGGGAAGAGTTTTGCACCTAGAGGTCCGTCTTTCAAGAGGGGAAGCTCTTTCAGAAGACCCAACAACAACAACAATTTCCAAGGGAAGAAGTTTGGGAAGCAGCCTCAGAATGATCAAGCTTGTACTAGGTGTGGAGGTCACCATCCGAGAGCACCATGCAAGACCAGATGGGGTTTGTGCTATAATTGCGGAAGAGCGGGGCATAAAGCCGCAAGTTGCCCGGAGAGGCAGAAACAAGGTGCTGGGAAGGCACAACAGACTGGTCGGGTGTTCACCACTTCAGCTGTAGGAGCTGAGGGATCTGAGACACTCATTAGAGGTAACTGTGAAATAGCTGGTCAAACCTTAAATGCTTTATTTGATTCGGGAGCATCACATTCATTCATTGCATTTGAGAAAGCCCATGAGTTAGGATTGAAGATTGTAACTTTAGGATATGATCTAAGAGTGTACAATGCTACCCATGAAGCCATGGTAACTAGGCTAGGATGCCCGGAAGTTTCCTTTAGGTTCAAGCAGCGTGATTTTGTTCATAATTTAATCTGCTTACCGATGATTGGTCTTGATCTTATCTTGGGATTGGACTGGTTAGCTAAGAACCATGTTCTGCTAGATTGTTCTACAAAGTCGGTGTACTTTATGCCGGAAGATACTGAAGGGCCGGTCGTAGTGAATAATTATTATTTGAATTCGATGATGGTGAACTGTTCTGGTGTTGAATGTCAGGGTATCCTGTTGTTAACCGCGGGTGTTTTGGGTGATGATCAAAGATTGGAACAGATTCCGGTTGTGTGTGAGTTTCCGGAAGTGTTTCCCGATGATATTGATGAGTTTCCACCTAACCGAGAGGTTGAGTTTGCTATTGAATTGGTGCCCGGGGCGGGACCAATCTCAAGTGCTCCTTATAGGATGTCACCGTTAGAGATGAACGAGCTAAAGTCTCAGTTAGAGGATTTGTTGGGAAAGAATTTTATACGACCAAGTGTCTCTCCATGGGGTGCTCCAGTGTTACTGGTGAAGAAGAAGGATGGGAGTATGTGGCTCTGTGTGGATTACAGGCAGCTGAACAAGGTTACAATAAAGAATAAGTACCCATTGCCAAGAATTGATGATCTCATGGATCAGTTACAAGGAGCTGGAGTTTTCTCCAAGATCGATTTGCGATCCGGTTATCACCAGATAAGGGTGAGGGGTGAGGATATCCCTAAGACAGCTTTCAGGACTCGTTATGGTCATTACGAGTACACTGTAATGTCTTTCGGGTTGACGAACGCTCCTGCAGTGTTTATGGATTACATGAATAGAGTTTTCCGTCCGTTTTTGGATAAATTCGTTGTTGTCTTCATTGATGACATACTGATTTATTCCAAGACTGAAGAAGAGCATGCGGAACACTTGAGGACCGTGTTGCAGATTCTAAAGGAGAAGAAACTCTATGCAAAACTGTCGAAGTGTGAGTTTTGGAAGAGTGAGGTGAAGTTTTTGGGCCATGTGGTGAGTAAGAAGGGAATAGCCGTAGATCCAACTAAGGTGGAGGCTGTGATGGATTGGAAGCAGCCAACCACCGTAACAGAGATAAGGAGTTTTCTGGGTTTAGCTGGCTATTACCGAAGGTTTATCAAAGGCTTTTCACAGATAGCTTTGCCAATGACAAAGTTAACCCGCAAAGACACTCCATTTGTTTGGACTCCTGAGTGCGAGGAGAGCTTTCAGACATTGAAGAAAAAGTTGACCACTGCACCTGTGTTAGTGTTACCTGAGCCGAATGAGCCATTTGAGGTATATTGTGATGCCTCATTGAAGGGTCTAGGGTGCGTGCTGATGCAGCATCGTAATGTGGTGGCGTATGCCTCACGACAGTTGAGACCTCATGAAGTTAGTTACCCTACGCACGATTTGGAACTCGCTGCGGTTGTGTTTGCCTTGAAGGTGTGGAGGCATTATCTCTATGGGGTTAAGTTCCAAGTTTTCTCTGATCATAAGAGCTTGAAGTATCTCTTTGATCAGAAAGAGCTCAATATGAGGCAGAGGAGGTGGATGGAATTGTTGAAGGACTACGACTTTGAGTTGAATTACCATCCGGGAAAGGCGAACGTAGTGGCGGATGCGTTAAGTCGGAAGTCGTTATATGCGGCTTGGATGATGCTTCAAGAGGAGAAGTTGCTCAAGGGATTCGAGAGTCTGAAAATTGGTGCTCGAGAAGTATCCGGAACCTTGTGTTTGAGCCGATTAGAGATCTCAAGTGATTTTAAGTCCGAACTCCTAAAGGCTCATCAAAATGATGAAGCGTTATGGAAGGTGTTACCGGCTATTGAGCAAGGAAAACGGTGGAGAGTGTCAGAAGAAAGAGATGGGTTATGGAGATTCAAGGGTAGGATCATTGTGCCGGATGTTGGCACTTTGAGGCAAGATATTTTAAAGGAGGCACACAAAAGTGGATTCTCCATTCACCCGGGAAGTACTAAGATGTACCATGATTTAAAGGCAATGTTCTGGTGGCCGGGAATGAAGAATGATGTGGCGGAATATGTTTCAAAGTGCTTAACTTGTCAAAAGGTAAAGATTGAACATCAAAGACCTTCCGGGATGTTGCAACCTTTAGAGATTCCACAATGGAAGTGGGAAAGTATTGCAATGGACTTTGTGTCGGGATTGCCAAGGACTAGGGCTGGTTTTGATGCTATTTGGGTGATTGTGGACCGACTGACGAAGTCAGCTCACTTCTTACCCATTCGTACGACTTACACCCTTGAGGAGCTAGCACGGTTATACATAAAGGAGATTGTGAGACTTCATGGTGTACCTGCTACTATAATCTCTGATAGAGATCCTCGTTTCACTTCAAGGTTTTGGGGTGCATTTCAGAAAGCTTTTGGAACCCGATTAAGCTTGAGCACGGCTTACCATCCTCAAACAGATGGTCAATCTGAGAGGACGATCCAAACACTAGAAGATATGTTGAGAGCTTGTGTTTTGGACCAACCGGTGAGTTGGGATCGGTATATGCCATTAGTGGAGTTTGCATACAATAATAGCTATCATGCGAGCATTGGAATGGCTCCGTATGAGGCCTTGTATGGGAGGAAATGTCAATCTCCACTATGTTGGTATGAAGCTGGAGAGAAAAGCTTGTTGGGGCCGGAAATGATAGCTGAGACTACTGAACAAGTCAAGAAAATCCGTGATAGGATGCTTACGGCGCAGAGTCGTCAAAAGAGTTACGCCGATCAGAGGCGAAAGCCCTTAGAATTTGAGGAAGGAAAACATGTTTTCCTTAAGGTTACTCCGACTATGGGAGTAGGTAGGGCAATTAAGGCAAAAAAGTTGAATCCTCGATACATTGGTCCATTTCAAATCCTGGAGAGGATTGGACCGGTGGCGTATCGGATGGCTCTACCACCTCATCTTTCGAACCTACACGACGTGTTTCACGTGTCGCAGCTTCGGAAGTACACTCCTGATGCTAGCCATGTGTTGGAACCTGAATCGGTTCAGTTGAGGGAAGATTTGACGCTTCCAGTGGCTCCGGTCAGAATTGATGATACTAGTATTAAACGGTTACGTGGAAAAGAAGTTTCATTAGTCAAAGTGGCATGGAGTCGAGGCGGTGTTGAGGAACACACTTGGGAACTAGAGTCAGAGATGCGAACGGATTATCCGCATTTATTCTCAGGTATTTGCATTTGAATTTTGTGGGCAAAATTCCTAATTAGGTGGGTAGAATGTAAAATCCGGTTAATTAACAGCTAATTAACCCATAAATGAGAATTTATTCTAGAAAGCCTAAAATGTGATTTTTTATGGCTAAATGTGATAGAGGAGATTGAGACGAGAATTTTGGTACCAATTTTATAGAATTCGGACCAAGATTGGACCGAACGGGCCAAACCGGGCCAATTGGACCCAAAGTGGGCCCTTGGCCCAACATAACTTAACCAAAACCCTAGTTTTCAGCACTCTCTCTCCTCATTTGTTACACACACAAGCTGAAATTAGAGAGAAAGGGAGGGAGAACACTCTCTCAAGTTCTCTCCCTTGGTTGATCTTCAAACCATCATAACTTTTGATCTAGAGCTCCGATAGCCGCCCCGTTTGCGGCCACGCGTTTACCGCGGAGAGCTCTACAAAACTCATACAACCAATCTTGAGGTAAGCCACGTGTTGCTGTTCGAAATCTCAGCCCTTATTTTCGAGTTTCATGGGTAAAATGTTGAGATTTTGGGTTCTTTGATGTTATAGGACCCAACTCTCTTGAAGGAGAAGGTTAATCTTGCCTCCTTAGACCTTGGGTGTGGTAAGGTTCTTAACCCTAGTGTAATTTGTTGTTCTATGATATTTGGGTTTTGAGATGTTGTGTATGGGTATGATGATTGTGGCTTAGGTTGTGTTTATGTGAGTATTGGAGCTTGAGTGGTGATTTTGAAAAGCTTGAAAAAGGGATGTGGTGGTGAAAAATCCGTTCTTGGAGGTATTGAGGCCTTGAGAGCTTGTGGATAAGTGGTTTGGAAGTGCTCAGGGTGAGCTTGGGAAAATCGGCTAAGGTATGGTTTCGGTTTCCCGTATCTAATATGTAATGTGGTAGGAAATACTTAGGCTAAAGGCCCTAAGATAGGCATTGAATGGTTGATGTTGTTGAATGATTGAGATATATGATGTGGTCGTATATGTGATGATGATTATTGATACCTTGGTGGTATGATGTATTAGAAATATGCATGTTGTGATATATGCTTGATGATTAGTTATGGTTGAATTGTGGGTTGAACCATGTTGATGGTGAGTATGATATTAATTGTATACCATGATGATTTATTGGAATTGGTGTTGTTGAGAATTGGCATGAGGAAGAGTGTATGATATGTCAATATGTTTGAGTTTGAGCCACTTGGGTGAAGTGGGTTAGAATGTTGAGATAATGATTTTGTATATTGTGGTAAAGTGTCAATGTGTGAGTTGAGGAGGCTTGATGTTGAAATTGATGTATTTTGATTGATTTCAAAGGAAAGGGATGAAAATGGCATGTTTTGATTGATTTTGAAAAGAGTTGGAAATGGCTTGTTTTGAAAATGGCACTTTGTGGTTTTTATGAAAAACATGGTTTTTGGGCATACTTTGGTGGGACATAACTTGGACTACGGATCTCTGTTTTGTACCAAATCTTTTTAGAAATGAAATTGGATCCGGGGTGTCCGTGCCGTTCGAAGAACGGGTGAAAAATGATTTAAAATGAGAAAGTTATGTCCGTTGGAAGATTGGGGTTTAAATTGGTGAATTCTGTAGCTTTTAACTTAGAAAATTTTTAGCAGAATGACCCCTTGCGCGTGGGCGCACTTGGCGCGTGCGCGCCGTTCTTCCTGAAAATGCCATCCACGCGTGCGCGTGATGTGCGCGGGCGCGCCGATTGTGCTGCACCCAATGCCCAGCCATTTTCCAGAGAGTCATGCCAGAACTGTGCCAGTGTTGTGCCTGGGGCACGAGAACACCCACGCGTAGGCGTGGTTGACGCGTACGCGTGGTTGACGCGTACGCGTCGATTGGCAAAGTTTTAATCCACGCGTTAGCGTGCTTGACGCTTGTGCATCGATGAAGTTTTTGAGGCCATCCGCGCGTGCGCGTGGAGTGCGCGTACGCGTGGCCCTGTTTTCATCCCAAAGTTGATTTTTGAGTTTTAAAAGCCAAACCTCATACTTCTAAGCCTCCGATCTCACCACTTATATCTTAAATCATTATGATATGCCTAGCTATTAGAAAAGGGCTAGTGAATGAGGTAACTTGCGAGTGAAGCAAGTGGAAAAATGAATAATCAATGAGGATCATTGATGATTATGTGAGATGTGGAGGATGGTGGTGGAAGTGCTTGTTATGCCATTGGCCGAAGGGCCGTAATTGTTTATGAATTGGCTGGTTCTGGATTGAACCGTGAGCCGGAATAGCTGTGTATGCTATGAATATTGGCTGGTTATGGATTTAACCGTGAGCCGGATGGTTGATATGGATGTTGATCCATGGATGAGAATTCATGCATGTTTATGCTGAATTATTGATAATTGTGATTTGCACTTCCACTATCTGAGATACGAGTTTCCCTGGGTAGTAGCAGTGGCTAGCCACCACGTGCTCCAGGTTGAGACTTGATACTCTGTTGACCCTATGTCGTAAGTGTGGCCGGGCACTGTGAAAGACCCGGATGAGCTCGCCCCCGTATATATTCACCAGTGAGGGTGATGGATATAGATCATGATTATGATCAAGTTTATGACGAGTATAACTCGAGTTGGGGATGCATGACAGAGGGACAGTCCAATGGTTAGTGACCAGGACTTGTCGGGTTGGCTCTATAACCGACAAGATGATATCATCAGCCACTAGGGACAGGCATTCATCATATGCATACTATATGAATTGTTTGAGATTGCCTATTTGACTGCATAATACTTGCTAATTGTCTAAATGCCTTAACTGTTCCTATTTGCATATTCTTCGTTTGATATAACTGTGTTTGCTACTTTATACTCCTGCTGGTGGTTGGGAGGTCTGAAGGAATTGGAAAGGGAAGTGTTAGTTAGACTGAAGAATCCTTAGTCAGATGCCCTTTATGGTTTAGCTTGTTTATAAGCTTTGATATTATCTGGAGGAAGTTCTAGGATTGCCTTTGGCTTTCCTCCATTATTATGTATTATATATGTGGAAGCTGTTACCATGCTGGGGACCTCTGGTTCTCACCCATGCGGATTTTGTGGTTTTCAGATGCAGGACGTGAGGTTTCTCGCTGAGGCATGCTAGAGACTTCTAGATTTGCAAAGATCCTTTGTTCTTGGGGCTATGTTTTGGTTTATATGTTTTACTTAGATACTTTTATCTCCATTAAATAATACAAACTGTGATAACTCCTCTTATGGGAGAATTTTGGAGAATAGGTTTTATGTATTGGTGTCCCTTTGGGTTTCCTTGGGGTTTTCCTTATTTTTATCATATGTATATATTGTTATGCTCGGACCGGTTATCTTTGCAGCCGGATCTTGAGTCTTGATATTCCTGTTTTTGACACTCTTTTGTATATATATAATCACGCGTTGGTTATCCTTGTTAGTTACGTTATCGATCGGAGTGTTACGTTTTTGAGTTGCGGTTTTTGTTTACCCCTTTTTCTACAAAGGCTCCTAGTTATAATCAATTATTCATACTACTATATGTACTAAACTTTTATTTTAGAGGTCGTAATACCTTGCCATCTTTGAATTATGACTTAAGCATAAGACTCTGTATGGTAGGGTGTTACATAAAAAGTTGTAGGATCTAGGATAAGCGCTAAACGATTTACACCAATCGTGATACATGCCAAAAAGACTGCATTCATATATAATATCGGAAGTGTATTTAGGGTATCTACTGAAACCACATTCATGACCTAAATGTTCAAATTTTTTATAACCGCAGCAAATTTGGAGACCAAAAAATAATTATAAAAAAAGGTAGTGACAAAGATAGATTTATATAATTCGAATTAACATTTTAAAAGTGATTTTTTTACCCTTTATAGATTGATCTTATATCCATAACATTTTGAATATTAGGCCATTGAATTTCTATCCCAACACATTTTCAGTGTTCATAATCTATGTTAAAATTATCAAGGACAGCCTTTTCATAAATCCAACTTGAGAACTTGTCAACCATGGTCCATGAATACTTCATGGTTAACATATTATATAAAGCTCCGAGTGAGAGTTGGAGGGTTTGGTGGCTTGTATCCATAATAAGTCGATAGTTGCCTTCTTGCCACAACGTCTTATGGAAAAACAAAAATTGTTGTAAAATTTACTAAATAAAAGAGTAATTGATAAAAAAAATGAGATCCTCTTTTAATATTTATGACCTTTTATAATGATAAAATAAAAATAGAAAGAATAAAATTTTGTATTTTTATATTAAAAATAGAATTTAATATTTATCCTAATAAAATTAAATAATGAATTAGTTATAATTAATATATTTAAATATATAAAATAAATCAAATAAAAATATTTTTAAGAATTAATTAAATCTATTAGTTAATACAAATAATTAGTATAATTGATTTGATTTGATTTAATTTATTGAATTCAAAAAAATAAATCAAGAAATAGTTGATTAAATTTAATGAATTAAAAGACAAATAGAGAAACACTCTTTTAGGAGAGAATGATTTTTTAACTAAATTAATCTATGTTTATTATATTCAATTAGAATAAATAACAAATTATCTATTTTAATATGCACATTATAAATTAATAAGTTAAAATAATCGATATAATGAATTATAATTAATTAATTGATATAAATTATAATAAATTGTGTGATATTTAAATATCTAATTAAATCAATTAGTTGATATAAATAATTTACTGTAATGAATTATATTTAATGAGTTAAAAGAAATAAATTGAAAAACACTTTTTATAATTAATTGTTTGATGTAAATTATAATAAATTGTGTGATATTTAAATATATAATCGAATCAATTAGTTGCTATAATTAATTCACCGTAGTAACTTGTATTTAATGAGTTAAAAAAAATAAATTGAAAAATATTCTCAAAAGCATGCCACGTCAGCTCTACCATTAAGTGAAGAAATCTGATTTTTATATAAAAGAATAGATAGATTACATAAAATTTTATTATTATTTGTATAATAATAAATATCTTTTTTAATTTTATTTTTATATTTTAATAATTTATTAATTAATTTATATTTATTATATTATTATATATCATAATATTAAAAAAATATATTGTGATGATATATGAGTAAAGATTTTTAAATTTATTAATTTGTAAATATTTAATAAAAAATTATATTTATATTAGTATTTGTGCATAATTAATTTAAAAATGAGTGATAAAATTAAATGGATTTGATATCATTTATTTAATAAAAATCTTACATACTATCACTATATATATAATAATTATTACGTATCATATTGAAATGTCAACTAGTTTGGTGGTAAGACTTACATGTTATAAGGTAGAGATTAGTAATTCAACCGAATTTTTTATTAAACTGGTCTGACCAGATTGAACCGATTAATTTTGAGTGGATTTGATCCAAATTGTTCAGTTCTAGATAGTCCAATTACAGGTTTAGTCTACGCTCCTATCCGAATAGAACCAATCGGTTTTGAGCAAGTTTGATTTAAATTGGCCGATTTTAAACATTACAATTGCAGGTTTTTGTCTACATTTTCATTCAAACCGATTAGATCATTAAGGTTGTGTTTGTTTTTGGAGACAAGACAGGATATGATATTAATATGGAGATAATAGGATGGAGACATTAAAAATTATTTTTTGTGTATTGTGTTTGGATACGATGAACAAGATACTAATGTAATGTCCTGTATTATGTTTGGATAGACATGGACAAAACTCAGATATTATGCGAAATGACTAAAATAGCCATGTCATTCCAAATTTTTTACATCAGGTATAAATTAATTTAATAAAAAAATAAGATTATGTAGGAATACAAAACATTACAAGAAGAATTGGTCTATGAACCAATAAGATAAAAATGGTATTAAAATAACAAAATTAAGAATAAATAAAGTAACATAAAGTAAAAAAGTGAATTAAGTCTCCATTAATATAACATGCCATAGAGAAGAGAATGAACGATAAAAAGGAATAAATTAATTATCCAGTCAAATAAGAAATTCTAAAAAAAAAGAGAACATCTGTAGAGAAAGAAGAACTACAATGTAGAAAAGAAGCTAAAATTAGGAAAAATAACAAAAAATAATAGTAGAATAATAAAAAATATATATGGATAGAGAGGGAAAAAGTTTTGATAAAAAGTCCATGTCCACCTCTTCAAATTCCGTCCATCATAGTCTTTCATAGAAGAATGGACACAAAAATAAAAAAAAGTGTCCTGGAGACAATGTGTTTCGTATCTATGTCTCTGTCTCTAAACACGTTCTAAACATTTATTGTTCATGTCTCTGTGTTCTGTCTCCAAAAACAAACACTATCCAATTTACTTCATTTTTAGTCGAACCAGTCAGTCCGATTCTGATATCTATGATTAAAATAATGAACTATTTTTAGTTCTCTAACTAAAATGTCCTTTAATAATAGTTGTTATGATTATATATATAAATTAATGATAATTATATGATTAATTCAAAAAATAATGATATAAAACAAAAATTTTATTTAAAAATTAAAATTAGTCATTATATATTTATATACAAATATTCATATTATTTAATTTATTTTTAAAGTATATTTTTATTTTATATATATTTTAAATTCATAATTAATTTTAGTATATATTTAACATAGTTAAGTATAAAATATATACATATTATTAGTGTAATAAATTTTATTTATTTTTAATATTTTATTATTAATAATGAATTGTTGATGAAAAAATTTAAACTAAATATTCTTAATTTCAAAATAAAAAATGTCGTTTTCTCTTATCATTATAATTGCAAAAGGTCCTTTTCACTCGGAAAGTCAAATTGCATCTATTCTTTCAAAAGTGCATATTTTAGTCAAAGTTCATTTTAAATATAATAATACTTACTTTAGAACACATTACTTAAAAAAAAAAAAACTCCTCGGATATTATTTATTTTATAACTACTAGCGGCTCAACAGGCACGATTCAGCCGCTTTTCTATTATTCTGAAGAATTTAATTTTATTTTTAAAATATATTATTCGTTCTTTAAATTTATTAGATTATATTTGTTAAATTTTAATATTAACGTGATCTTATTTATATCATATTTTAGTGTTGATATTAATATATCATTTATTCTTTAAATTTGTCAAATAAATATTTTTTAAATCATTTTAAAATTAACGTAACCTTATTTGTTTCATATTCTGTTGAGGGTAAAACTACTATAGAAAACCTTTAAAATACTAAATTATAAAAGCACACAATAAAGATATATATATATATATATATATATATATATATATATATATATATATATATATATATATATATTATCAGAAAAAGATATAGTTCTAGAAATAACGACAAAAATATTATCCTAATTTAAAAAGAGTATAAATCTATAAACCCAAATGCATGTTAGTTATTTACAGAAGATTAATTTTTTCTAAATATCATGGATATTCATGTTTGTCTTCTTCTTTTTTAAGTGGTAGGCCAAAATATGATTCTGAATCTGAAGAGACCTGCATTTTCCTACAAATAATGGAAGGATAGAAGAAATGAATATGCTTATTTTTTTCGTTTTAAAAGATCAAACTATAAGAGTATTACTGAAAAAATAGGAGAATACAAAGATTGTGTACCTGGAAAAAATCCTTCGTAATTCATCATACATCTCCTTGTCAATAACTTCTTGCATCTTGAAAAACTGTCAGATTTTATGTATCATCAGTGTAGTTGTCACTGTCATTAATTCTGTAATCCTTACTTTATTGTCGATTGGTCTCATTGATTCGTAATTCATCATACATCTCCTTGTCAATAACTTCTTGCATCTTGAAAAACTGTCAGATTTTATGTATCATCAGTGTAGTTGTCACTGTCATTAATTCTGTAATCCTTACTTTATTGTCGATTGGTCTCATTGATGCAATTGATTGCTCATCCTTCCATGTATTCCATAACGATTGAAATCCTGTTTCCTGTAATTTATTGCATATATGTATCACAATATATTGCAGTAGTGTCCTATATATTACTTTAGAATTAAATAATGATATATCCCAAATAAGACATACCTCTACCTTTTATTAGTTTTAAAATTTTAATTTTTATAATTTTATTGATAAAATTATAAAATTGATAGCAACATTTAAAGAAATCAAATTTTGAATTCTTTTCAAAGTATATACAAACATTGCAAACTATAATTTATTAAAAAACCAATAATGATATATTTTAAGGATGTATGATATAATTTTCATAATTTATATGTGAGTTGTAGTTGGTGCATACCTGTTGGGTAAAGTAGAGGTTCCAGTTCCTTTCGTTTATCTCTTTTAATATGTTGATGAGCTCTCTTGATTCCAATTTATCTGTTAAAAATCTTAGTTATTAGTTGTTAAAATTAGTGAACAAAACTATCTATTCCAATGTTGATATTGTAATGATAAAATTACATAATACACGGATTATACTTGTAAAAAGACTCACATATTTTCCAAGGACATAAATTACCTGAGGTGCAGGTAACAAAATTTCTTTGAACATCACATTCTTTGGGAATTGTCCCCTTTTTCCAACTACTGTTCCTTCTTTGACTAAAATTTTTGTGGTTGACTGAGAAACACTTCGAGATAGAGCAACGTATAATTGACCATGGCTGAACACATGTTTAGGGAGATAGATCCCTACTTTAGGAATAGTTTGCCCTTGTGATTTATTTATCGTTAAGGCAAAACTCAACCTTACAGGAAATTGTTTTCTAATAAGCACAAAGGGTAGTCCTGAGTTCTCAATTGTTTTGTGTTTTATCCGAGGCAGAAAAGCTTTTTTTCCAGAGTGATGGCCTGTTAAGATTTCCACGTCTAACATATTTTGAAAAGTTCCTCGGCAAAGTAGCCTTGTTGTTAATAATAAGTAATGCTTATTTATAAATCGTGTTAAATATTTTATTAATAATAAGTAATGCTTATTTATTATGATTATAGTATAACGTTATTTATATTAATTATTTATATTTAATAATTTTTAAAAAATATCATGAAAAATTAAAGATAAAAATATAATTAATAAATTTAATTTCAGAATGTCATTTATCCTAAGTATATAGTATGTGTTTTCTTTATTAGAAGTGGTTCAATTTTTTAATTTTGTTCGTAGGTAAGTTCATTTTTTAATAAAAAAAGGGATAAAAAAATAGATGAGAACATATGTTTTCTCATTATATATTGGTATAGATAGATAGCTTTTGTTATTTTTTTAGTTGTTATATTTGTACGTAAGTGAGATATATCCTAATTTTATTTTTGATTTCTTACAATTATATATCATTACCAATTGAGAATACAAAAAATTAAAAAAAATAAATTAAAGTGTTGTTAAGAATTTTAATGTTACATTAATTTATTAATTTAATATATAAATTTTATTTTTTATTATGAAATCATTATCAAAAACTTTAATATAAGATTATTTTTGTCGTTAGTCTTACATGACATCATTTTTTTTATTTTTTTATACAAATATATAAAAATTATATATTACGTTATATATTATATTGGACGGCGAAAATGAAATATATTAAAGAAATATTATTATTAGTTATTGACCATTAATTTTTTTAAAAAAAAAAATTTATAGATAAATGATGTCTAAAAAATTTGGAATGTTAACTTTTAACTTCATATATGATTAATGTTGTGTATATGGTATGAGAAGATGACAAAATCTTATATTTGTGTAGTGGTTTTAAGGCACGATTAGATCGCTTTCTTTAGAGAGATATTTGTCCCCACACTTAGTTGCTATAGGGTTGATAATAATACTCTCCCAGGATACAATGAAACCAATGAATTTCTTAGTTAGCAATAATAAAAAATTCTTAACTCTCTTGAACAAAAAAAAACTCTCAATCGATAAAATCACATGTACGCTTAGTACTTGTTATTATCCTTTTGTTACTCACACTTTGAATAGTGGGTAATTCATATATATATATATGCTGCATGTATTAGAATCAAAAAGTCACGTAGCTTATGAACAGATGTAACTTTTGGTTATTGAATAGTTACATAATGTAAAGATGTGACCTTTGATTATTCTTTGAATAGGTACAAAATACCGTTAACATACACTAACAATCATTCATAATATATATGTAGGTACACAACCGTTTAGAGAAAGAATTAAACCGTAAACGGTAATTATTTAACCGTTTATATTTAATATTAATATATTAATTTGTAAATACTCTTCAATTAATATGTTGTTTGATTAAGAAAGATACTGCTTGGATGGTAAACCATGTATAGTAATATTAATTTAATTAATTTTGTTACAAAATATTAATGATAAAATAGCAACCAATTATGTTATTTTTATTTCTGTACCTGTGGCAGTTCTATTGCCATGCGCTTCCATTCCTGTAATTTTTAAAAAGTAAAATATAATTATTAAGAACTAATTCAATTTATAACAAAGAAATTTAAATGATGTTATCGTGTTACCTGTAACAGATTGATGATAAGTGGTAGCTCTGGCCATTTGTCTAATTGTAGTCAATCTGGCTGCCCCTATGTTTGTGGTTAATCGGGCACCTCCACCAGTGTTTGGCATTGAAGTTGTATCAGTTGATATGGCAACTTGTTTTCCTTGTCGAATCATCTCCCGATAACTTGCACGTCTTCTAACCAGGTATTGTTGTCTCTGTTCTTCGGTCATATTCTGTCTTCTTCGCCTAGCATAATCTGTCCAACTGGGTCGACGTTGACGTGGCTGTGGATTTCGTGAAGTTTTCATTTTTATTTGTCAGAAAGATAAGAATAATATGCAGAGAAAAAACGTTTGTGAGAGCACGATTGAAAGGAAAAGAGTCTTAAGAGGTGAAAGTGAGTTAGTTTTTAAAGCGAGTACGTAGTAGTAGCAGTTTTTTACAGTTTTAAAATATATCGTGGGTTGATGGGAATCAGTTTGACATTCTATCGTGGAGTAAATTCTTTCCTTAATAAAAAATAAGAAATATGGAAGACGTAGTAATAGTTTTTTATATATTGAATACAGTGTCTAAATAAAAAAAAGAAGCAGGGATAAAATAGTAAGAAAAAATTGGGTACCAAATTTTTTTATTCCCATTATACGTTGGTATATTGTATATATTGGTATAAATTTAATTAATGAGTACACTTTGATCTGTAAATTTTGTTTAAAAAGTAAATATTGGACATAAAAAATATGTAAACCATGTGTTGTACATTTAATTATTTCGATACTGTAAATACTATTGTCCCATTGAAATAACTATTAATAAAATAAATATATTTTATATACTATCAGTTATTGTACTATAATGATATATTGATCACTTATAAAAAAATTATACATAAAAAATCATAAATAATTAATATTTTGTTGACGTAATTTATTTATTTATATTATTATTATGATTGTAGTATAATGTTATTTATAATAATTATTTATTTTTTAATAATTTTTAAAAATTATCATGAATAATTATAGATAAAAATACATTTAATAAATTTAATTTCAAAATATTATGTCTTTTGAGTACGTGGTTTCAGTTTCATCTAATAGAAATAGTTCAGTTTTTAAGTTTTGTCATGAGTCAAAAAAGAAACAGGGGTAAAATAGGAAGAAAGATTTGGATACCAAACTTCCATATCCCCATTATATATTGGTATAGATTATTTATAATAATTATTTATTTTTTAATAATTTTTAAAAATTATCATGAATAATTATAGATAAAAATACATTTAATAAATTTAATTTCAAAATATTATGTCTTTTGAGTACGTGGTTTCAGTTTCATCTAATAGAAAGAGTTCAGTTTTTACGTTTTGTCATGAGTCAAAAAAAACAGGGGTAAAATAGGAAGAAAGATTTGGATACCAAACTTCCATATCCTCATTATATATTGGTATAGATTTTAAAAATTGATTTGTTGGCTATTTTCAGCAAAATATTTAAAAAAATATATATATAATTGAAAATAATATTTTTTTGTGTTTAATTTTTTTGAAATTAAAAATAAAAATATTTTCAACCTAAGACACAGTGTAAGTAGAAGACTCCGTAATTTATTGAATTCGATCTTTTCCCTTTTTTTATATGTCACGCACCAGAACTAAATCTTCATTCACATATGGTAAAAAACATAAAGGGAGCCTCCTCTAATTCTTTTTCCACTCTCTCACTGATTTTGTTGGTTCTTTCAACCTCTTCCCTTCTTTTCTATTGGCTTTTCTATATTCTCTCCCTTCCATTTAAAGATAAAAGATCTTTTTTAAGTTTTTTTTTTACTGTCTGGTTGAGTTTTAATCAAGGTTTTGAAAATCGAACCGGTCATCGAACCGCTCTGATCACTGGTTCACTGGTTCATAGGTTTAATCGGTTCGACCGTGGTTGAACCGAAAAAACCATTTTATAATAAAATAATAAATAAAATATAAATAAACACATTAAAACATAATTATAGTTTAATATAAACTTTAAAATATCATCCAAATTAAAAGTACTATATAAACTAGAATGTTATGATCTCATTCAAATACAAACTCAAAAGTTAAATAACAAAAATAACCAACTAAACATAAAATGCTAACTTCCAAGTTTGATATCAATCATATTTATTCATATTCACAATTTTATCACATTCATTCATATTCACAATCCCTTGCCTTATTCAGCAGCACAAAAGTTGAAAATTGAATTCAGTGAAACCATTTATGCACTTGAAATGAAAATGGCAAATAAAACACCTACTCACATCAGCAACAACATCCTCTACATGTTATAATTTAATATTAAAAAGGGTACTATAGTTATGCCCATTAGAATTACTTAGTGTTTTAAGAGTATAGATAAGAGACATTTATCAATATATTAAAGGAATTAATGAATTGATATTGAACTTGAGTTCAATTTAGAGTTTCTCTCCCTAACTCAAAGAAGGAGTTCTAATATTGGTGCTCTCATTGAGAGGTTTCTTCCATTTTTCATGGAAAATCAAATAACTCAACAATCTGAAGATGAAAAAGATGGTTATGGATGGACAATATGTACTGAACAATACTGGAATGCCAGAGAAACACCTGAGGAGCAGAGATTCGTAGAGGTGGAAAGAGGTTTGAAAGAGCTCTAAGATTTCTATCATTGCTACCAACCGGATATGGGTCCAAGCTTGCAAGAAATTTGCTAGAATGAAGTTGCAGAATGGAAAATTGAGTGGGAAGAGATTAAAACTAGACTAAGGCAACAACAGCAACCACCACAAATCGATCAAGAAGCAACCAAATCTCAGCTATCAACAGAACAAGACTCGCAGCAGCATCAACAGAAATTCAAGAAAAAAGAGAGGCCGAAATCGATGCAAATTCAGATTCAACAAGCAATTTAGCAACAAATCCAACAACAGATCACAAATTCAATTTCACAAGATCAGTTCACAAATCAACAAGTCCAGAATATGAAATTGACGAAGAAGAAAAATCAGATTTCAATTTTGAATTTCAACCACAACAACAATAAGAAGAATCAAACAGAAATTGCAGATCAAGAACGAATTCAAAATTCAATAAAAAATAACTCTAAATCCAGAAAATCAAGAACAAATAAAAAAACAACCCAACCAAAGAATCAAGAACAACCCAACCAAAGAACAAATCAAAATCAACAATAGGGAGGACGACTGAAGGATAAAAATAAATCAGAATCAAACCAACAATCAGAATTAAAAAGTTCAGAATAAAAACAAATCAGAATCAAAATCAAACAGAGGCTCAATTACAGATTCAAATGCAAGAAAGGATGACAGCGCTGGAAACGAAGAGCTGGCGATGAAGGCAGGAACAGAGATGGCGGCGGCGACGGTGGAACAGAGCTTCGCGACGGAGGCAGTAGGCGAGCCCGGCGACTATGCTTCCATTGCTAAGAGTCTGAGACATTAGCTGAGTGAGGAACCGAGTGAGCTTCGAAGCTCCAACCAGCGACGGCGTCAGGAATAGTCCGGCGGCTGAACAGAAGGGAGACAGAGACACCGAGTGACCAAGACAAGGAGCAGTGGTGGAGCACCTTCGAACCGAGTGACTAACAGAGCTAGCGGCGGCGTGGGTGCGCGACGGAGGCTTCGATGTTCCCACGGTGGCTGCGCGATGAAAGGGAAGGAAGGTTGCGATGGCTGCTGCGTGATGGGAGGAAAGGGAGCGAGCTGATGGTGGCTGTTCGAAGGACGACGGCGGCGGCACGAGGAGGTGGCTGGATGGATGTGAGGGACGACGAGCTCGATGAGATTGGGAGGAGCCCCGTGTGAGAGAGGCGTTCTAAGTTCTGGAAGCTGGATTTGGTTGGGGGCTAGGGCTTTCTGGAGGCTGAAACAATGAAACGGCAACGTTTGGCTGGACATTCAAAAAACCGGTCAGGTCACGGTTCGGTTCGACCGACCGGTTCACCGGTTCAAATTCGGTTTTTGAAATTTTCGGTTTTGCTGTTTATCCGAATCGTTTTTCTCAGCGGTTCACGGTTAAACCGGTTCGACCGGCCGGTCCGAACCGGTTTTCAGAACCTTGGTTTTAATTTTTGGTTATATTCAACTTTTTTTTTTATTTCAAGCTCTTCCTATCTTTGTTTTTTTATCTTCAATGTCTTTAATTTTTTTTGTATTTTTTAAAAATATTTTCTGTTTGTAAGAGAATTTATTTTTAAATATTAAAAATATATTTAGTTAATCTATTTTAATTCTTATTTATTGGTACTTTATTAATTGATTGTTAATTAAACAAATTATTTTTATAACAAATTATTTTTTTATTTTGTTAAAGAAGAGACAATCATAGTGTTTGAAAAAATAATGTAAAAAAATATTTTAAAATAAAAAATATTTAAAATTAATATTTTTAAATATAAAAATAAATTGTATCAATATTAAAAAATAAATATGAAGTATAAGTACAAAACAAATAAAACATACATACAAAATAGGAAATGTTTAAAAATAATTTGTTATGAAAATTATTTTCAAAAACTAAAAATGAAAAAAAACAAAAAATATTTTCACAAATCAATTAATCCCAAAAATTTTAATCTTATTTTAATTATATATAATTTGATAAAGTCAAATTCAAAACTTATACGTAAATTGTGGAAATTTAGCACTTTTTATACATAAACTAAAACACAACATAAATCATAACAAACTGTAGCGATTTATAAAAAAAGCATGGTAAAAAACTAAAAACATAAAATTGTGGGAGCCTCCAACGTTTCGTGAGGAAAGAGCCACAAAACTTCACAATTCCTTTTTGTCACCAAATGTCAGGATTCAACAACATATCAAAAGGTTGGATGCCGAAAGAGAGATGATTATTTGAGTCCGTCATATCTATGGAAGATTTTTTTTTTTTTTTCCCATGGAAAATCAACCAAGTTCTTAGCTCTTACCAATTTGAAGGAGCCTTGAAATATTTTAACCTACTCCTTATCTGTTGCACAATTTCTACGAGTCTTATTATAGATAAAAAATAAAATATATTTAAAAACTAAATATTATTATATGATTTAAAAATTAAAAATTGTATATATGCAATTTTGAAAAATATAAATTATTAAAATTTATTTTTATATAAAATTATATTAATTTTGAAATAATTAAGATTAAAATATATGAATAACTTTATTTTATATTATGGTTTTTGTATAAATTGATATGCATGAGATGATTAGAAGAAAAACTTTTTGTATGTATATAATAATTTGAACATATAGCATGATCTGTGAATATAATATTTATTGATAAATATTAACTATAATTTCTTTTAGAACACAAATTTATAGCAGTATGAAAATTTCAGGAAGAGAGGGTTATATTATGACTTATATTTATAACAGGGTTAAGTATTTATCGTTTTCGAACTTTTTTTTTTATCAATTTTATCTTTAAAGTTAAAAATGATTTTAAAATGATTATTTTTTACATAAAATATTAATTCTCAAACGATTTTGTCCTAATAAAAACTACTGCCCAACCCAATCAAAATTTCCTCATCATCATCACCATTACCACTATTACTACATTTTATTAGGTTTATTTGCTGTTTTGAGACTTCTGATTATTATTGATTATTTAATTCTAAACTTAGAGTAGTACCGAACTTGTTTAATTTCAACTTTTTTACAATATATTCTGATTTCAATTTTTTATTTAGTTCTGAAATTACGATACTAAACATATTTTGAACTTATGATTTTCTAAAATTTTGAATTTAGAGTATTGAACTTGTGTAATTTTAGCTAGAACATTGATGGATTTACGTTCCTTATTCAGTTCTAAACCTCGAGTACTAAACTTATTTTGAACTTAGAATTTTCTAAAATTCTGAACTTAGGATATTGAACTTTTTTAGTTTCAAATTTAATTAGAACATGTTTTGATTTCTATTCCTTATTTAGTTCTAAACTTAGGGTACTAAACTTGTTTTGATCTTATGGTTTTCTAAAATTCTGAACTTAGGGCACTGAATTTATGTAGTTTCAATTTTAATTAGAACATTGGCGAATTTGTGTTCCTTATTTAGTTCTGAACTTAGGGTACTAAACTTGTTTTGAACTTAAAGTTTTCTAAAATTCTGAACTTAGGGTACTGAATTTGTTTAGTTTCAATTTTAATTAAAACATGTTCTGATTTCTGTTTCTTTTTTTGTTATGATTTATTCTGATTCTAATTAAAACATGTTTTGATTATTGTTGATTTGTTCTAAACTAGTAATTATAATTTATAAGGTTGATTTGTTGTTCTGAATATTGTTGATTTAGTTCCCTTTGTTTGATTTTTGAACTAAGTTTAATGTAGTTTATTTTGATTAAACATTTTGAATGATGTTGTGAATATGTTTAGCACATTTTAAATTGGTATGCTCTTTACAGACATGACCACAGGTAGAGGTGTTGCGAATCAGGGTCGTGGTTGTCGTGGTGGTCGTGGTAGAGGGATGTCGGCACCCCTAGGAATTTTGGATCCTTTCCCTCTACTCCGATTACTTCGGTGATGTTACAGGTTGCGGGTGCATCAGACTAGCCGTTCATCATGGTCCCTAACCCTAACTACGTCCCTGTGTCTACGGCGATGATGCCGCCTCCATCCGCTCAGTAGCCTAATGTCTCAGCGACGCCACCTTTAGTGATGGACACCGCGGCACCAGAATTCTCTCATGGAAGTAAGCCACCTGATGCCCATCCGCCACCTCTAATCGTACAGTTGACAATTTGGCCTGATGACAGAACGACATAAGTACTACTTCAAGTATTCTATATGTTGAAAGTCTCTGATTATTGATTCTAGTTTAGTGGATTTAGAGTTGTAGGTTTAAACTACTGAAAGTGTTTGATATACAATTATTAGTGATTCTTGATAGCTGATTCTAGTTTTAGTAGATTTAGGGTTGGAGATTTGAATTACTGAAAGTGTTTGATATATCCCGATTATTGAATTACGAAAAATATCTGATTATTGCCTGTTGTTCATTGATTATTGACATTTGGTGCTGTTTAAGTTAATTGTTGATGGATAGATTTTGTGGCACATTTGAATTATAGATAAAACTCTACCGAAATTTCTAAGAAAATCTCTATATATTATGGTTATTTGCTTTTGATGTTTTAGTTTTATATTGCCATATTAGTTTGTTTATGAATTGTTGATAGGTTTGCACCAAACAATAATGCATGTATTCAGAAGATGACCAACGCCATCAAGCTGATGTATGACTATCCATGGCCAATTTGCAATATCCCGTCTAAGACCAGAGAGCAATGATTTCAGAAGTGGGCAGTAATTTATTTAATATAGTCAAACGTTTTTAGCTAGTTTATATCTTCTATTTTGTTTAATACGATATATTTTGATTAACTAATTTTAAAGTTTCTTTGTGCAATTTCTCTTTATATGGGACAAGGAGCACAATGCTCTCATCAAGAAGATATACAACCATCAAATGGGTAGGTAGCTATAACAGATGCTGGAGGACGTACGTTAGAGGCACGAACACCTCACTACCTGGCTCCGCCCAGAAATCAAGAAGACTCTGTGTTCATTGGGAGACCGATAAGGGGTTCAAGCATCAACGTCTCAAAAACAAAGCTAATAGAGCATTGGCCAGGTCATCTAAGTATACCGGTGGTTCAGCAACCTTCATGAAGACTAAGGCTAGGCTGGTATATAGCTTCTCTAATTTTGTTATTAAATTAGTTATATTCCTTGACATATCATTAATAGCCATCCTAATAACTTGTTTCAATGCAACATGTGTTGTCTAAGTCATTGAATCGCAATGGAACATTGGCGGAGACCTTCAAGTACACCCACATTTTAAAGGAGAACAAAAAGAGATTTGCTGATAAGCAATCTCAGGATCATTGTGTGTGTAAACATCTAATCTTGTGATTTAAAATTAGAGATTAACTGTACAACTGTCGTCCTAATTATAATAACATATGTTACACAAAAGTCCTATGCGCAGAGACTAAAGGTTGCGATTCAGCAATCTCAGCAAAGTGGGTAGGATGCCAATGGCTCTACTGCTTTAGTCGTCGATCCCGATGCCGTTTGGCGCGAAACTGCCTCAGTGTTGTACAAGAACCGCGTATACAGGCTGGAGTCGTTCTTCGCCAGTGACTTTTGCACCTCCACATTGAGGCTATCATTTGCCTCTGCCACCAGTCGAGCCGTCAATCCTGACGAAGACATTCATTTGAGGCTGCAGGTGCAGGAGCTCACCTGGAGCCTTCTCGAACAGGCTCAGAAGCTAACTGACACTCAAAAGAGGTATCAGAAGATCTTCACACGCGTTACGGTCCCAGATTATCTCAGGCTAGAGTAGAAGGAGCAGTTGGAGCGGCTTCAGTAGATGGAGGCTCAGATGGAGGTGCACCAGCAAGACCACGGGAACGACGATAACAACGACTACCAGAATCTTTAGTAATTAGGGTTTTGTTTTACTGTTTCATTATATTTATTTAATTTATTTGACTTTTAATTTATTTGAACATTTGATATTTAATATTACAAAATTAATTTTTATTATTTATAAATTGACCACTAATTGTATGAAAAATAAGATTAAATAAAAAATTAAATTTGAATAAAAACTTAAAATTCAAATTAAATAGAAAAAATAAAAATAACTGTGTCACAATATTTTTTAAAAGTAAAATAAAATTGAGATTACCATCAGATTTACCGAGGAAATAATTCGACAGTAATAGTGCGGGAAACAAGATATTGTGGCACCAATATTACCATCGAAAAAATCCATTGGTAACCAAATGGTTTTTCGGGCAGGTACTTTGTTGCAGAATTTGATGGTAATTACTGTTGGAAAAAAAATCTGACAGTAAATGATTATCGGCGAGATTTATACCGTTAGATTCCTTTTGATAGTAAATCCGTCAGGAATATTTATTCATTTTTCTGACGGTAAATCCAACCGTACTCAACATTTTTCTTGTAGTGGCAGTCTTCTCCTTCCAACCCACTTTATACCATGAAAGTTGAGGTACGAAGCATGATAGAAGACAATGAAAGATAGATTTTCTTGGTAGCTGACAGTTAAGGAAGAAGCTTTTGATGGATCGGAATCGTTGCTTGGGCTTACTTCTGACTGTCAGACCACCATGGAGAGCTTTTCAAACATTTTTACCTTCGTTAGGCATGGTAGCTTCCATGTTGCTTTTCTTTCTTTTTTTTTTTGCTATAGATTTTTGAGAATTGATCTAATGGAAGATGATAAAATTGAAAGGCAACTCGGTACCACGAAAAAACAAAATAGTGTCCATCGTTCTCCAACTTCTAAGTAACTTTATCTTCATTATCACTAATATTTGTCTATAGAATAGCAATGGTGCACGAAATTGTGAACAATACTTTTCACAACTCTCATAATCCCCGGTCATGAACCCCAAAAACTTGGTGTTCAATACCATGGCATTAACACAACTTCGCACAACTAACTAGCAAGTGCACTGGGTCGTCCAAGTAATAAACCTTACGCGAGTAAGGGTCGATCCCACGGAGATTGTTAGTATGAAGCAGGCTATGGTCATCTTGTAAATCTTAGTCAGGCAAACTCAAATGGATATGGCGATGAACGCATAAAAACATAAAGATAAAGATAGAGATACTTATGTAATTCATTGGTAGGAACTTCAGATAAGCGCATGAAGATGCCTTCCCTTCCGTCTCTCTGCTTTCCTACTGTCTTCATCCAATCCTTCTTACTCCTTTCCATGGCAAGCTTATGCAAGGGTTTCACCGTTGTTAGTGGCTACCTCCCATCCTCTCAGTGAAAATGTTCCTATGCTCTGTCACAGCATGGCTAATCATCTGTCGGTTCTCGGTCAGGCCGGAATAGAATCCAGTGATTCTTTTGCGTCTGTCACTAACGCCCCGCCTGCTAGGAGTTTGAAGCACGTCACAGTCATTCAATCATTGAATCCTACTCAAAATACCACAGACAAGGTTAGACCTTCCGGATTCTCTTGAATGCCGCTATCAGTTCTAGCCTATACCACGAAGACTCTGATCTCACGGAATGGTTGGCTCAGTTGTCAGGCGAGCACTCGGTTGTCAGGCGATCAACCATGCATCGTGCAATCAGGAATCCAAGAGATATTCACCCAATCGAAGGTAGAACGGAGGTGGTTGTCAGTCACACGTTCATAGGTGAGAATGATGATGAGTGTCACGGATCATCACATTCATCAAGTTGAAGAACAAGTGATATCTTGGAACAAGAACAAGCGGAATTGAATAGAAGAACAATAGTAATTGCATTAATACTCGAGGTACAGCAGAGCTCCACACCTTAATCTATGGTGTGTAGAAACTCCACCGTTGAAAATACATAAGAACAAGGTCTAGGCATGGCCGAATGGCCAGCCTCCCAAAGTGATCAAAAGATCTAAAGAACAAAAGATTCCAAAGATCAGAAGATCAAAATACAATAGTAAAAGGTCCTACTTATAGAAAACTAGTAGCCTAAGGTTTACAGAAATGAGTAAATGACATAAAAATCCACTTCCGGGCCCACTTGGTGTGTGTTTGGGCTGAGCAATGAAGCATTTTCGTGTAGAGACTCTTCTTGGAGTTAAACGCCAGCTTTTATGCCAGTTTGGGCGTTTAACTCCCATTTTGGTGCCAGTTCCGGCGTTTAACGCTGGGATTTCTGAGGGTGACTTTGAACGCCAGTTTGGGCCATCAAATCTTAGGCAAAGTATGGACTATCATATATTGCTGGAAAGCCCAGGATGTCTACTTTCCAACGCCGTTGAGAGCGTGCCAATTGGGCTTCTGTAACTCTAGAAAATCCACTTCGAGTGCAGGGAGATCAGAATCCAACAGCATCTGCAGTCCTTTTCAGTCTCTGAATCAGATTTTTGCTCAGGTCCCTCAATTTCAGCCAGAAAATACCTAAAATCATAGAAAAACACACAAACTCATAGTAAAGTCCAGAAAAGTGATTTTTAACTAAAAACTAATAAAAATATACTAAAAACTAACTAGATCATACCAAAAACGTACTAAAAACAATGCCAAAAAGCGTACAAATTATCCGCTCATCAAGCACCTACAATTATTTATGGGAATTTGTCTCTGATTAAGTCTCATTTTACTATCTATTGTTGCCGTGTAATTGATTAACCCAAATTAGATTTGGGTTTGTGTTAGGATAGTAGTGCATTGAAATAGAATTAAAATTCTTCAACCATAAGTCTTTGAATATCCTGATTGTACATTTTCCTTCCTAGAGACCAAAGTACACCCTTCTCAAGAACCTTCCTCCCTTATAATAGACTCCTTCAAGTTCAGGAAGAATTTTGACCAATGTCTGCCTTTAAAAAAGATGAGTACCTTAAATACTTGCCTTTAAAATTTTGTATGCTAAAGAGTGTGTCTTTGTCATTAATCTCCAACCCTGTTTTGCAAGCACCGCAAGATTAAACGCCTTTAAATCTTTGAAACCCATACCTCCCTGTTCTTTATGTCTACCATTATAAGAAAAATGCTGAGTAATGTCGAAATTACTATCGGAAAAATGAATAAAATCTGATGGTAAAATATTTACTGTCGGATTTTGCGTTGATATATATCTGACGGAATAAACCTCGTCGGTAACATATTACCAGCAGATTTTTTGCGTCCGACGGTAATT
This sequence comes from Arachis hypogaea, assembly GCF_003086295.3. Taxonomy (NCBI): domain Eukaryota; kingdom Viridiplantae; phylum Streptophyta; class Magnoliopsida; order Fabales; family Fabaceae; genus Arachis; species Arachis hypogaea. The sequence continues at coordinate 22,447,423 of NC_092038.1, read as the reverse complement.
CCCGTCGGATGTAGCGACGGAATATAGATAATAAGAAAATGGAATCTTTTGAACATTACTATTGAAATTTTTTTTATGGTAACATTGCGCCGTATCATACGTCTCCACACTATTTTATCGGTGGATAGATCTGACGGTAATGCCGATGGAAATTTTTTTAATTTTTTTGAAAAATTAATTGGGCTGTTACCGTCGGTATATTTCGACGGTAGTTGTTTTTTTTAATAATCTTTTTTCTTCCATCTATTATGTACCCTGATAATTAATAATTGAAACAGTGCTTTAAACCTGATGAGAAATATCAAACATACAATGTAAAGATACGAAATGATTGTAATTGAAATATCTGAAATAATGCTAATTATATTTCATTCTTCTTAAAGTTTGGTAAAGAAATATATATCATAGAACTATATTTACATTAACCCTATTCAGATTCATCATCTTCTTCCTCTAGTTAACCATCTTCCTCTTCTGAGATAGTTTCTTGATCATTGAATTTGTTTTCCTCTTCTTCGTCGCCATCGACCCCATATTCTTCTTGAAGATTGTCGTCCTCTAGTGGTAGTGCATCGTCATCTATTCCAAGGTCAATGATGTCATCACCCATAACAGCGAACCTACGAGTGATCAGCTCATCGGTATCAACCACCATTTTCGAAGGAGTTGGGTCATCAATCTGGTAAGGTTTCTGACCCTCTATTCTATCATCAAACTTGATGCAGCCTCTTGGCTTAGTCTTAAACATGACCACCCAACAAGACTTGTATGAATCCGGATAAGGACAATAGTATACATGTCGTGCATATTGAGGTAGAATAAAAGGATCGTAGTGCCTATATTTCTTGGTTACATTAACTTCAATAATATCGTAGTCCTTGTGCTTTCATGTTCCTTGTTGCGAACTTGGATCACACCATTCACATTTAAACACGCACACCTTGTATGTAGTGTGACAGAAATAATTTAATTCAATTATGTTGTGCAACACACCAAACCAATCAGAATGACCCCGCCTGAATCCCACGAAACCAAACTCTGGTGTTATCTATTTTTTTTCAATCGACCACTATGAAGAATGAAACCGATAACCATTAACATTGTATATCGGGTAGCTAATGCTCTTATTTATTGGGTCCTAACTAAGTTAAACTATTTCGAATTTGTTGTATCAGTTAGATGCACGCTGACGTATTTTTTGAACAACGTGAAAAATTGTTCAATGAGGTATCGGGATTTACCTCTTGGAATAACCTATATGATAGAATAGGATAAAGAAGTTTTGATTAGATTAAGAAGTTAGTATCTTACTGATTGCAATATTTATGAAGACTTAAAAAACTCACATGAGATAAGGTAAAATCTAGTCACAGTTAAGCAACACATGCAGATGTGCGGCATCAATTTTCTTATGCTCTAACCAGTAGTCACTGTCCGCACCCATTGCAGCTCCTGTCGGAGCAAAGATTGAATATGTTGTTCCACTTGACAAGGATTCTCCCCTCTCATCGTTCCTTGCAACCCCTGTTTTACATGACTCAATATGAGGCTGAACATAGAATGAGCAAAATGCAGATATTTTCTTAGCTAGGAATACTTCGTAGATGCTGCCCTCAACCCTAGCTATGTTCTTCACGGTGCGCTTGAATGTCATCCTCTCAAATTGCTACATCCATTGAAATTGGTCCGGTCCACATAGTATTACTTCATACGGTAGGTGGATTGCTAAGTGTTCTATAACGTCAAAAAGAATTGAGGGAATATCTTCTCTAGCTTGCTAAGTATGATGGGAATATTCTTGTCTATGACTGTAAGATCATAGTAGTAAATTTTGTAGCACATAACTCCCTAAAGAACTCACTTGTTTTTGTGAAGGATTTTCAGATATTGGTTGGAAGTTCTCTGAATGCAACAGGAAGCAAAGACTCTATGAAAATGTGACAATCGTGACTTTTTAACCCAGCAAGTCTACCCTGTGACACCTTTGCACACCTACTCAAGTTAGATGTGTAACCATCAGAAAATCTTAATCTTCTAACCCACTTACAAATATTTTGTCTCTGGTCCTTCATTAGAGCGAGCACTGCCTTTGGCTTAACCCACCGCCCGTTATCATGTCTCTTTAAGCTCAGATCTGGCTGCTTGCAAATGTCCACCAAGTCTAACCTAGCCTTATCATTATTCTTTGTTCGTTCATCATCCATTACTGTGTGCATGATATTATCAAACACTTTTCTTTTAATGTGCATCATATTAAGACAATGTCAAACCAAGTTATCTTTCCAATAAGGCAACTCCTAAAATATACTCTATTTAGTCCAATTATACTCTTTGCCATATCTCGGAGGTCACATACATGCCCCGTTATCAACGATCCTTGGGTGTTCTACTAACACGATGCGAAACTTGCCTACCACCAATCTCACGAGTGCCTCTTATTGTTCATTTGTATTCTTTTTGAACAAGTCCTTGTTGCACTGAAAATGATGATTCATGTCGAAGAATCTTTGATGGCAATCAAACCATGAATTCTTACTACCATTCGTCAATCAAAATACCATTGTATCTTCCATACAAATGGGACATGCTATTCTGCCCTGCGTGGACCAACCTGACAACATCACGTATGCAAAAAAGTTGTTAATAGTCCACATCAACATAACATATTGTTGAAAGTTTGTTTTCATCGAAATATCATATGTTTCTACACAATGGGTCATAACTCATCCACTATGGGCTATAAGAAGACATCTATTTTGGCCTTTGGATTGCTAGAACCAATTACGATGCAAGTTAGGAACATCTATGTGTCTTTATACACATTTCAGGACTCATGTTATAAGGTGTCACGACTACAGGCCAATAAGAGTATGCGTCATCGGAATTAGAATTTGGTGAGAACCCATCAGAGCACAAAGCTAGTCTAACATTTCTCGGCTCATTCAGAAATGTCGGATGGACCCAATCAAAATTCTTCTAGGCTTCTCCGTGTGACGGATGCATCATGGTTCCATCATCTCCCTTATTGTTACTATGCCAGGTTATGTGAGGGGCCAAACTCATCAATGCATACAATCATCTCAGCCTAGGAATTAAGGACAAGTAGTGTATCCATTTCATTGGAACTCCCTTTAACCGGCATTTACCAATCTGTTCTCTCTCGACTTGGGACCTCGGTGATCTACAGAATCTGCATTCAGTTAGGTCTATATCACTCTTGTAATACAGCATACAACTATTCAAACAAAAATCAATTTTCACCGAATTTAGACCCAATTTCGAAACTAGCTTCTCTTCTTCATAGTGGTTTTGGGGGATGCCAGTGGTCCTAACAAGTACCAGTTCGTTGCAAAGGGTGGCCCACTTATCAAAAGACTCTTGTGTTTAATTTGACTCTGACTTAATATTCATCATTCTAATACATGCAGACAACTCTGAATGAACGCACCCCTCGAACAATAGTTTTGCAGCAGATTCTAACAGATGATAAAATCTTTTTGCCTTCAGGTTAGACTCTTATTCAACCTTTTCAAATTTTGTAACACTTGTTGCATCAAACACTATCTCGTTTTATCTCTTTTGGTTATCCTCTCAAGTCATTTCTTCCATGTTTAGTTCTCTCACCACCCAAACCCTCATTGATCAACAATTAAACCTATTCAAATTCGAGGCAGATCTGTTAATTCCCTATTCATCCACTTGTCCGTGTTCCGTCCACATCCAATACCCATTCTTAAACCTGTTACGGTAGAGGTGAAGTGTTATATCCGTAGGTCCTAACCACTTAGTCAGCCGACACTTTTCACATGGACACCTAGATACCCCTTCAGACCTAACGGTTCCATGCTAAAGACATACACAACAAACGCGTCAACCCCCTCAAAGAATTCAGGTTTTAAATCCTCCTATCCACCTCTATCCCTATCATATTGAAACACATATCCTAGAATTTAATGAACAACAGAAATTATTAATTTTTTTAGAAAATTCGATAGAATACCCTATAATTAGAATCTTCTGCCAAATACAATTATTGTTTTCTGACAAACCAAATACATTTTGAAACAAATTAAATGAAATTTTGACAGAACTTTTCCTTAATTCAGAGACATTTGTCAAATAAATATAACAGCTTTCACAGAGGAAACAGCTGCATGCATAAATTAGAACAAACACAAATTCAATAACACATCAAATCCTAACCATTCTAGTGCGCAACCCCTTATAACTCTACAAATTTTTGGCAAACAAGAGTTTCAAGAAGACACCTCTTCATGACGTTCTACCACTTTCGTCCTAAAATGCTATCATAGGAAAAGTAAATCCAACATACAACTTAAATAATTGATTATAGTTAGAGATAGAAAACCTAACTGAAATACGGATGCACAGAATATAGAAGAAGCAAAATTCAATTAATCTTAGAGAAACAACATCGTTCTAATAAAAAAGAAAACTTACTAAACGCATAAGGTGAAACTAATTAATTCAACAAACTAAACAAAGTCTTCCAATAATATCGAGCACTCTTATTCTCACCCTACTTAACCTATCTTAACTTAATTTAATTTCTATTCATATTAAATTAACATAAAAAATTCTAATCACAAACTTCATTACCCTAATTCCTACAACAAAAACGACACTTAGTGGCGGTTCTGGGGGCCATATTGCGACAGTTTTTAACCGCCACCAAACATATTGCGGCGGTTAAACCAAACGCCAGAAGAAAGGCCGCGGGTAAACGGTTAGTGCAGTTTTAACTAACCACTGGAATAACCGCCGCCGCTAAATAGCAAATAAACGAAAACTGCATTTATTTTGCGGCGGTTCTAAATCACCGCTAAATTTCAGTATTTTCATTCATAGTTATTAGAATCGGACCAGACCGTCCAGTGTGCTCTAGAATATCAACTCTATGTAAAGCCTTCCACAAATGAAGAAGGCAGGGCTCGAACCTGGAACCTAGAAGAAGAAAATCTTTAACAATGTTATGTTACTACGAAGCCAAATGACTCTTCGATGTATATAGCGCTAATAATTATATATCATATGAACACATTTGATTGCCACACAATTTTTTGTTGTATACTTTATATCTAATCATAGTTATTATAGGCACCTTATATATTGGGTGAAATGCACAATTAAATCAAATGGAGGACCAAATTACACAATTCTACCAAATTGAAAAATATTACCAGGATCTCCCAAAACCACATTCTTATGTAATTCGAATCAGTCTCATTCGAATTAGATAAACTAACACTAATTTGAATTAGTCCTATTTGAATTAGTAGTAATACTTGTAATTCGAATTTGTCTAATTTGAATTATGCTTGCATGTTGTCTTAGGATAGTTCGAATCAAGGTGATTCGAATTATGCATGCTAGGACGTCTCTAGTAATTCAAATGGGTGTGCTTCGAATTAATTTTGGACCATAGTAGATCGAATTAATTTACATCTATTTATATATGATCCAAGCGTATACAAAGAGTACAATAAAGAGTACATTTAATAATATTCAATTATTCATAATGAATTCAATAAAGAGTACATTCAATCATAAATAAAAAAATAATAATTATAAATATTTTTTATAAATTATTAAAATCAAATATTTTCTAAAAATATTTATTAAAATTTAGAATTTAGTCTTTAATATTTAAAATTAGTGAAATATTTGTCAAAAACATTATATTTTGTTGGTCAGTTAGCATTATTGAATCTATTAACCACGATAATATGCAGATAATTGATTAATTTTCGTATAAAAATATTTTTATTTTATTTAGTATTTAATTTTGATAAAACATTAATTAATTTTAAATTTAGTTATTATGAATTTTTATATCTAAGAATACAAGTTAAGATTGTTATTAAAAAAATTTTAAATTTTTTTAATAAATGCTCAACAAATCATTAAGATAAAAAATTTAAAATTTAAAATTATAATTTTGGTAAAATTATAAAGTTTTGAATTTTTAATGATTTGTAGAAAATATTTTTAATTATTAATTTTTCACCAATCAATACGATGATGGAGAGAAATTTTGATCTTTTATTTTAAGAGTTACGTTGATTCCCTTAATTTAATGATTTGTGTCGCAGTTTTACATGTTTATCTACTCTTAGAGCAAGGTTGCGAGAACCGAACCGGTCAATGAACCGATAGAGTGACTGGTTCACTAGTTCACTGGTTCGACTGGAGTTCAATCGGAGTTCAACCGATTTTATTAAATATTAAATAAAATTATTAAAAAGTAAATATATAACTTCAAATATTTAGAAAAACATCATCAATCATCAATAAAATTAATTCAAAAAATTTAACAAAACACCTAAACTATCATCCATCAAAATTTAACAAAACCATTTACCATAAGTTCCATACTAATTGCCAATTGGACAAGGACAAACCACAAATATTTTAGTCCATGCCAACATTGTTTTAACTTCAAAGCAGGTACTTCATGGCCGCAAAGGTATTGACCCCCAAGATAATCCATGACAACTCCTTTGTTGGACAATAAAAATAAAGACAAATCAATATCTATCAACATATTCTTACTAATAATCACATCCTTGAAATACAGTTGTCTTTTGTTGGATATGATCATCAATTTGAAGCACATGATTATTTCCAATGTTAATTTTGTTGAGAAAGCATTTTGAGAGAGATCAATGATTCGAAGTTGGGAAAATGTGTATTTTATTGGACACATCGTATTTCAATGGACACATTTTCAAGAAACTCTAGCATTCTGCAATTAACAAGTGTTCTTGGTAATTGACCATACAACTTGTTAGAACTAAAATCAATCCAGTGAAGGGCATTTCCTTTCACATAAGTTTGAGGAATATTGCCAGTCAGTTTGTTCCCTGCGAGCGACAAATATTGAAGAGATTGACTAAAGCTTCCTAAACATGATGGAATCATGCTAACTAAGTAGTTGGAAGATAAAACCAGCAACTCACCTCAACTCAGAACACAACAGAAAAAATAGCAACTCAAGAATAAAATTTCAGAAAATTATGAACGAAATTAACTCAGCAAACTCCACAGTAAAACCTAAATCAACAAACAATAACCTCAGAAAATCCAGCTAATAAGCAAATCAATTTGAAACAAATAACAAGTATTATCAGAAATCATTGCTAAACCCTAAACCAATAAGCAGACGCCGAGGAGATGGCTTGAAGTGTGAAACTGTGAACAAATTATTACTTACCGGTGGCGAGGTGGAAGGCGAGTAATGGCGATAACAGAGGACGCATCACCGGCGAACAGAGAGAAGGCGAGCTCGGCGATGACAACGACGCGGTGGCTACGGGATGCTGTGGCGGCGGGATGCGGTGGCTGCACGATTGGGGGCTACGGTGGCTTCTATTGTTCTCGGAGAAGAGAGGAGAAGAGATGAGTTTGTGGCTCTGTGAAGAAGAAGAACAAATGGGGGCTGCAACGGCGATGACAGAGAACTCAACACCGGCGAATAGAGAGAAGGCGAGCTCAGCGATGACAACGACACGGTGGCTGCGGGATGGGGTGGCTGCGCGATTGGGGGCTGCGGTGGCTTCTATGGTTCTCAGAGAAGAGAGGAGACGAGATGAGTTTGTGGCTTTAGGAAGAAGAAGAACAATGGGGGGCTGCATTTGATTTAAGTATCACTACTTCAATTTTGCCGTTTTGCGTTTTTCTTTTTTTTTTAATTTAAGGGACAAAATGCTGCGTTTAAGAGGGTTTATTTCCGAACCGAAAACCCTCCAAAAAATTGGACGGTTCTTTCGGTTCACCGGTTAACTACCGGTTCGACCGGTTCTGTAACCGGTTTTTTGCTAGACGGTTTTTAGGCCTAACCGGACTGGCTTGGTGATTGGTTCCCAGTTAATCTGGTTGAACCGGCCGGTCTGGTTCGGTTTTCAGAACCATGTCTTAGAGTTTTTTTATTTATGTTTAGTAAGACATAACTTCAAAGAGGAGTAACTTTAATATATGCTCGTTAGAACTTTATTTTAACTTTATAAAATCAACCTATGACTATATTTTCTTATTTTACATTTATGTTTGAATGCAAATTTAAATGACAATAAAGTAAACGAGGAAATCTTATTGGTAAATTTGTTCACATGAGTTAACATATATAACTTATTTAATTTGTGAAATTTTTTACGTAAAACGGATCTAAAAAAAGTGTAACAAAATTAAGTAACAATGATTAAACCATATGTAGGCTAAAATAGTATCTTAAATTAACTAGATTATATCCAGATGGTTGTTATTAAAGAAAACCAATGAAATATGTTGTTATACGCATTTTACGACGGTTGGAATAAAAACCACCGCTAAATACAATCCTGATTGAAGCATCGCCGCTAACCGCCGCGATATGCGCCGCAATATGTCATTTGGCGGCGATTCAAGAAAAATCGTCGCTAAATACAATCATGATTACAGCATCGTCCCTAACCGCCGCAATATGTCATTTGGTGGCGGTTTCTAAAAACCACCGCAAAATTTCCTCCACTATCTGCCAGAATTATTGTAGTGTAATTTAATCAATAATTTGATAATAAAAGAAATGCATAAAAAAATCCTAAACTCACAAAAAAATCTAAAAAAACTATAAACCTTAATCACATATTTTATTACCTTAATTTAATCAATATATAATTTGGTAAAATACCTAACAAAATTTTAAACTCACAAAAAAATATGAAAAACCCTAAAAAACTATACCAAATCCTAATCACAAACTTCATTACACTAATTTTATCAATAATTTCATAAACTACTTAACAAAAAACCCGAACTTACATAAAAAACTAAAAAAATAAAAAATATGCCAAAATTATCTCTGATGGTGGTTGTAGGATGGTGGAGGCGTGGTAGTAACAGCAGGTGGCAGTGACGACGAATGCAAACAGCAGTGGCATTCGCGATGGCTCCAACAGTGACCGACAGCTCCAACGGCGATAGCAGCAGAGGCTCCAGCGGGAGGCGGCAAGACCGGCAGCTTCAGGGCCGACGAGAGAACACAAGAGAGAGAGAGAGAGAGAGAGAGAGAGAGAGAGTTTGCAAAAGTGAAGTGGAGGGGATTTGTGTTTGAATTTTATCCCAATATTACTGTCGGAAACATTTCGATGGTAAATTGCATAAACGCAACGTTTCACTAAAGCGAATTACCTTCGGCAAAATTTGACAGTAGATCTGCTGGTATAGTTGCCGCCACTAAAATGATATTTTGCGCTACTTATAACCATCGAATTCAGAGTCAGAACATAAAATCCGACGGTAAACAATTCAAGGAACCAAATCTAGCTTGTATCTGACGCAAAAACCAACGCTAAATCCGACGGCAATAGACGCTGCTAAATATGACAGTAATTTCGACGATATTCATCATGTTTCTTGTAGTGTACAAAAAATGTCCCATATGACCTAGTGCTGTTTTCTTTTATCATTTTTTTTGTCCCACCAAAATTGCATGAATTTTTTTTGAATGTCTTTTATTAGAAATTCTGGAAGTTTAAAGCAACTTAGTGTATATATTGAAATAGCGATTGCCACTGCCTTAACGAGGACCTCTCTCCTACTCACTCACTAATAAAAAAATTCCTTTTTTTAAACCCAAAATTTCTTCTCAATTTTTTCAAGTATGTAGTAATCCTAAGTATTTGTCTTATCTACCCACATGAAAAACTTGTAGATTTAAAAATAATTAAAACATTGAGGATGATTTTAAGAGAACAATAAATGTTAAAAATAATTTTAATTTTAGCCATAAATTTAGAGGAAAAAATATTAAATCTTTTATAATAATATAACTCCTTATAACTACTATAAACTTAAGAACTATTTCTTAATACATTTTAAGAATTTATAGGTTTATAAGGAGTTATAAAGAGTTATCCCTAACGTTTTTGTCCCCAACATTTTGGGTAAGTCTCAAAGTTGTCCCTAACATTTCAATCGTCTTATTTAAGTCCCTAACATTTCAAAAGTAACTCAATGTTGTCTTGCTATTAGGGATCCGTTAATAGAATTGACGGTGGGACAAAATTAAGACGATTTTGAAACGGTAGGGACTTAAATAGGACAAAAATGTTGGGGACAAAAATGATACATAGAAATAAATTTTAATTTTATCCTTTGATGAGTTTGGAAAACTCTAATTTAATTTAATGATGATCAAACATTATTAATAAATTAATTACAAAAATTATTAACTTGAATTTTAATTCATATTTGCTAATTAATAATTTTTGTTACTTGTAGATTTGGCTTTGGGCTAAAAGGAAATTAATAAGCCCAATGTGGAATCCAAAATTTAGTTTTGGTACAAAAATGTTTTCATTCATATGTCTGAATTAGTGATGAATCATTTGGGCCAAATATAAATATGTAAGCCCAAATCAATTGTTGGTGTATGACCAACTAGCTTGGTCCAAAATTAAAAAGAATTGGGGCACTATGGTTAAGTCATTCCTTTAACATATAATAAAATCCAATTCCTTGATACATTGCTACATGCTTCCACGGATACCACACTCTCCATCTAGTGGAAACCAAATTTTCATTAAGTGGAGTTAATGCAGACTTTGGAAGCATGAAAGAGAAAGAGAAATTGATTTGATTGCTTCATCAATGCTACATGCTACCTAAAGCAAAAAAGGAAAGAAAATTAATTCTGTTTTTTTCATTTGTTCAAATCCATTGAATGCTTTTCTTCTTTCTCTTTCTTTTCTCTCTACTCTCTCTTCTTACTCTCGGTCACTTCTCAGGAAAATATGGAAGCTATGGCAAGCTACTGTAGAGAAGAAGAAACAAGTAACAAGACCATTGTAATAATGGTAAGAAAAAGAAAACAAAAAGTATGTTGTGACTGAGATCTTCACCAAAATAAGGTAAGATTTGGTGAAGTAAGCTCATACTCTCCATACCAAAAATGGAAGAAGAAGATTTCGGTCAGAGGAAGAAGATCTCAGAGGCATGGCTCGTCTCTGCTTTTTGTGTTCACTTATCACAGAAGGTAGCTAGGGAGGCTACGTGAAGGAGGAAGCAAAAGTGGAGCAGGAGGAGCTGTCATGCATCAAGAACACATCAAGGGCTAGGAGTCCTTCTTGGAGTGCAAGTCAAGAGGGATGGCTCAGATTGATGAAGCTTGGTATATATAAAGGGAAGACACAGAGGTAATTGCATGTTGGTTATTAAATTCGGTTATCTCTCCTCTCTCTCTCTCTCTCTCTCTCTCTCTCTCTCTCTAGCTGAACCGGTTTTGCATGAAGAAGAAGAAATTTAGCTTGGTTCAACAATTTCAACCGTGGAGGCTTTCTCTTCTATAAATAAGGGAGAACAACTAGGACTTGAAGCAAGGAAAAGAGTGAAAGCATAGTGTTCTCATAGCTACCTAAGCTAACAGAAGTTCTTCTCCTTTAATGTTTTTCATTTTGTATTTTTCTGTTTAATTTTGTCTATCTTGAGTCTCATGGAAAAGGGCAAACAGTGAGGTTTGTAAGGAAAAGCCATAGAGCGGAAAAAGGCAGAGTGCACTAAATTAAAAGAAAAATCCATAGATGTCCTTAGAGGTCCTTTGTACATCTGTGTTGTGTTTCATGATTCTGTGGGAATCTCCTTGCAAGTTGGGTTAGCACTTAGCAGTTGAAAGTTTGGCAGTGACCAAGTCAAGTTCAGGATTGGGGATTAGATTCTGGACTTGTCCCGGATAGGAAGGGTAGTTCCTAGGGAGAATTGGTGTTTGTAATCAAGGATGATTATAGTGAAATTCCATCATTGTTGTGATGGTGACTAGATGTAGGCTGCATTGCACTTTACAGCTAAACCAGGATATATCTGGGTGTAATTTTCTCTCTCTTCTACTCTATTTCTTATTCTGCTACACATGAGACAAAACTGAAAAATATCTCCTGGCTAGTCACGAGACAAAACGAAAAAGTCTCTTGATTAGGCACGAGACAAAAACAAAAATATCTCCTCAAGTGTTCTGAAGTACAGCAAGAGGTACTAAGCAAAAAAGGGGCTAAGATTCAACCCCCCATTTTCTTAGCCACTGATAAACCATCAATTGGTATCAGAGCTTGGTCTCAAAGAGATCAAGCTTTGTAGCTTTGAGAAAAGATCGAGATGGCAGAAAACAGTGGCTCAAATCTGGTGTCTGACATGGCAAAAATTGGCAGATTAAGAAATTAATATGAGAGATACGTTGTAAGTACAATTCTTAACAAAAAAAAATTTGCTTATCAATTTAGAAGGGTTGTCACAAAATTAGAATTAAAATACTGGGGGTATGAATCCCAGGTCATCTCCCAATGAGTTGCAGAAAGATGTGCTATTTTTGTAATCAGAGGTTTTCCAAAGTGGTTTTGAGTTTGACAAACAGAAAATTAAATCAGAGAATTTATGTGATTTCAATAAAAATCTTGATCGAGAGTAGATTGATCGGAAGTTCTATCCTTGTTGGAGTTCTCCCAAGATCAATCGATAACTGAAGGTTGTTCTACTTAGTTATCCTTTACTAGGTAAAGGAAAGTCAAGTAAGTTGGAAGTCTACTTTTATTCACAAGTTCTAATCCTCTCCCTTGGGAAGAATTAGTGTCAATGACTAGAGAGCCATCCAACAATAAACCCAATTTATAATTTTACTCTTGAGCATTCCAACTCAAGGTTCTCTTTTCAATAAACTCCCAATCAAGTTAGAGAACTACTCGCTCATCATGAATGTAAACTTCACAAAATAAAAATAAGAAATAAAGAAAGACATGATAGACAATAATAAAAAAGATCAATTAAAAATAAAAATGGTTCTTGTATTAATAAATTCTAAAAATAATCCAATTGTAACTCTGAACAAATTAAGGTTTTGAAAGAGTAAGCAAAAAGTAGAGAAAACAAACCAGAGCGATGAAGTCTTGCGAAGGTAATAACTCTTCTCAATATCCTAATCCAAAAAGCAATAAAACAAAATCCTAAGAACTATGAATGTGTAGAGAGAAAACCTAGAGCAGGAGTAAAATCAGATCTAAAACTAAAAACTATGCGGAATGAATGTTGTCCCTGGTCTCTGCATGTTCCCTGGCTCTAATCTGTGTTTCTGAGCTGAAAACTGGGTTCAAACGCGGCCTAAAATCCACGCCAGCGTTTCTGTAAATTCTGCAGATCGCGCACGTCACGCGTACGCGTCATCCACGCATTCGCGTCATCCAGCATTTTTCCTTGCCACGCGTGCGCATCGTCCACACATTCGCATCACTCGTGCAACTTCCAAGCCACGCGTTCGCGTTAGGCACGTGAGCGTGTCACTGCAATTTCTTCCATTTCACGTGGTCGCGTGAGTCATGCGCCCGCGTCACTTCTCGCTGGTCATCTTCTCAATTTCTTGTGTTCCTTCCATTTTTGCAAGCTTCCTCTCCATTCTCTAAGCCATTCCTGCCCTATGAAGCCTGAAACACTTAACACACATATCACGGCATCGAATGGTATAAAGAAGAATAAAAATATACAAGTAAAAGATCTTTAGGAAGCAAGTTTTCAATCATAGAACAATTTTGGAAAAGACTTGTAATATAATGCTAATCATATGAATAAGTGGGTGAAAGACTTGATAAAACCACTTAATTAAACACAATATAAATCATAAAATAATGGTTTATCAGTGTCCTATAACTTGACAGAAGGACAATCAAGCAACAGGCCTCCTCTTTTCAATGGAAAAAACTACACCTAATGAAAGGAGAGAATGAAGATTTTTGTGCAAGCAGTGGACTACAGACTATGGAAGATTATCCTGGAGGGTCCTCAATTTCCAACCACCACAAGTGCTGAAGGTGTAATCTCTCTCAAACCCGAAGCAAGCTAGACCGAAGAAGATAGGAAGAAGGTGGAGCTCAATGCCAAGGCTATCAACTTGCTCAACTGTGCTATCAGCTTCGAGGAATACCGACGGGTATCACGATGCATAACGGCAAAGGAGATCTGGGACAAACTTCAAATCACTCATGAAGGAACCACCCTAGTGAAGAAGACCAGGATAGACATACTGAACAGAGAATATGAAATGTTCTCAATGAAGGAAGGAGAATCAATAGATGAAATGTTCGAAAGATTCAACATCATCATTATTGGCTTGGATGCTATGGGAATTACGTATCCTGATTCTATGCTTGTGAGGAGAGTTTTGAGATGTCTCACAAAAGAGTGGAAAACTAAAGCATTAATCATATCAGAGAGCAGTAGTTTAGATTCCATGACATATGATGACTTGAGAGGAAATTTACTTGCTTTTGAAAACACTTATTTGAAAAAAGATTCAAAAAGGAAAGGAATTACTTTTACATCTGTGACTAACCCCCTGGATGATAAATCCAGTGATAATTCCTCTGAAAATGAGTTTGTGTTGTTTGCCAAAAAATTCAGGAAAATGGTGAAGCTCAAGGAAAGAGGCAAGGGAAATAGTTCAAGAAAACAAAAGAAGATTTCAGCAAGGTGACATGTTACAACTGCAAAGAAACTGGCATTTCAAATCTGACTGCCCTAAGTTGAAGAAGGAGGAGAAGCCAAAGAAAGGGAAGAAAAGGGGACTGATGGCTTCATGGGAGGACTTGGAAAATGACTCAGACGATGATGAAGAATCAAAGACCAAGTCCTAACCATGTCTCATGGCAGATCACATTGAACATGTATGCCTAGCATCCAAGCGGAAGGACAATATGTGGTATATGGACAGCAGATGCTCTAGGCATATGACCAGAAAGGCAACCTTCTTCATAAAGCTTAATGAGTATGATGGAGGATTTGTCACTTTCGGTAATGATGATAAAGGAAAAATAGTGGCCATTGGAAAAGTTGGTAAAAGTTTCTTATCTTCTATAAATGATGTTCTTCTTATTGATGGTTTGAAACATAATTTACTAAGTCTTAGCCAATTGTGTGATCTAGGATTTGAAGTTATTTTTAGAAAGTTTGTGTGCTTAGTTGTTTGTGAAAAATCTGGGAATATTTTGTTTGAGGCTAAAAGGTGCAATAATGTGTATGAATTGACTCTTGAGGACTTGAAAGATCAAAAGGTGACATGTTTCACCTTTCTTGAATATGAAAAATGGCTATGGCATAAGAAATTGGGTCATACTATCATGTACCAAATTTATAAGCTAGTTAAGAAAAACTTGGTTAGAGGAATTCCAAATATTAAATTTGATAAGGATCTTACTTGTGATGCTTGCCAATTAGGTAAACAAGTAAAATCATTTTTTAAAACAAAAGATGGAATTTCAACCAAGAGGCCATTAGAGATGTTACACATTGATCTTTTTGGACCAACAAGAACTCAAAGTTTAGGAGATAAATACTATGGTTTAGTGGTGGTGGATGATTACTCTAGATTCGATTGGGTACTTTTTCTTGCTCATAAAAATGATGCTTTTCATGCTTTCTCAACCCTTTGCAAAAAAATTCAAAATGAAAAGGATTTAAAAGTTGCCCATTTGAGAAGTGATCACGGAAAGAAATTTGAAAACCAAGATTTTGAAAAATTATGTAATGACTTTGGAATTGCTCATAATTTTTTGTGCCCTAGAACCCCTCAACAAAATGGGGTTGTTGAAAGAATGAATAGAAGCCTTCAAGAGATGACTAGGGCTATGTTATGTGAAAATGAGATTCCAAAATTTTTATGGGCTGAAGCTGTAAATACAGCTTGTTATATTTTGAATAGGACCATCATTAGAAAAAGGTTGAAGAAAACTCCTTATGAGCTATGGAAAGGAACCCCTCCTAATCTTAAGTATTTCCATGTTTTTGAATGTAAATGCTTTGTACTTAACAACAAAGAAAATCTTGGTAAATTTGATCCAAAATCTTATGAGGGAATGTTTGTTGGATACTCCACCACTAGCAAAGCTTATAGAATTTAACTCAAAGAACATAGAACCATAGAGGAATCCATACATGTATCCTTTTGTGATTCTAATTCAATTCCCAATACTGTGATAGAAAATGATTCAGATTGTGAAGATGCTGTTAATAAAGAAACCAATGAAAAAAATCCTAAGTCTGTTCAAAATGAAAAATCTGTCTGCTCAAATTTGTTTTGTCAAAATAGAGGAGACATTTCTGTTTTGTCTCCTAAACCAGCACAAGAATCTGGAACATAACAACCCACTGAAGCTCATCAAAGCTCAACACATCTTAGGAAACCAAGGGAATGGAAGTCTTTGAGGGGTTATCCATATGATTTTATCATTGGTGATCCCTCACAAGGTATAACAACAAGATCCTCATCCAAAAAGCAAACCAAACCAAGCAACTTTGCTCTCTTGTCACAAATGGAGCCCAACAATGTGAAGCAAGCCCTTGAAGATCCCTCTTGGGTCAGAGCTATACAAGAGGAGCTGGATCAATTTGATAAAAATATGGTTTGGACACTAGTACCTCACACGGATGGTAAGAAGGTAACGGGTACTAAGTGGGTTTTTAAAAATAATCTTGGTGAGGATGGAAAAGTTGTTTGTAACAAGGCTAGATTAGTGGCCCAAAGTTACAATCAAGAAGAGGGTATAGATTTTGATGAGTTTTTTGCTCCGGTAGCTAGAATGAAGGCAATTAGGTTACTTCTTACCTATGCTGCCCATAAGGGTTTCAAAATGTTTCAAATGGATGTTAAATGTGCTTTCCTTAATGGCTTTATTGATAGAGAAGTGTATGTGGTACAATCCCCCGGTTTTGAAAACAAAGAATTTCCTATTCATGTTTTCAAACTTTCAAAGTCCCATTATGGTCTTAGGCAAGCTCCAAGAGCTTGGTATGAGAGGCTTAGTGCCTTCTTATTGGAAAATCACTGTCAAAGGGATACCACTGATAAACCATTATTTATGGTTTATATTGTGTTTAATTGAGTGGTTTTTATTAAATTCTTGCTCACTTATTCATATGATTTGCATGATATTACAATTCCTTCCCAAAGTTGTTCTATGGTTGAAAACTTGCTTTATATAGATCTTTTAATTACGTATCTTAATTCTCCTTTATACCATTCGATGCTGTGATCTGTGTGTTAAGTGTTTCAGGCTTCATAGGGCAGGAATGTCTTAGAGAATGGAGAGAAAGCTTGCAAATATAGAAGGAACACAAGAAACTAAGGAGATGACCAGCGAACACCGACGCGGATGCATGGCTCACGCGACCGCGCGTAATGGAAAAAATCGTAGTGATGCGTTCGCGTGCTTGACGCGAACGCGTGGATTGGAGTCTGCACGAATGACGCGAATGCGTGGATGACGCGTACACGTGGCAAGAAAAAAAACGCTGAATGACGTGCACGCGTGGATGACGCATACACGTGACATGCGCGATCTGCAGAATTAACAGAACACGCTGGGAGCGATTTCGGGCTACGTTTTGACCCAGTTTTTGGCCCAGAAATACAGAATAAAGTCAGGGAACATGCAGAGACTCAATTCATAGTTAGCATAAGCTCATTATTCACAATTTTAGGTTTAGATGTAGTTTTTAGAGAGAGAGAGAGGCTCTCTCCTCTCTCTTAGGTTTTAGGATTTAGGATTTCTTTTAGGATTAGAATTTCTACTTCTCAATTTCCAGGTTTAATATTCCTTTACTTTACTTTATGTTTTCTTCTACTTTTATTTATTCTATTACTTTAGTTGTTTACCGGATGTTGCCAATTTGGTTTATGGATTCCTATGTTCAATCTAACTTTCTATTTAATATAATTCGAGGTATTTCAGACTTATGATTTTTATTTAGCTTTTACACTCTTAGCTTTGGTTGAGTAATTGGTGACACTTGAGTTATCAAACTCAGCTGATGATTGAAAATTGGAATTCTTTGCTGATTGATTTGAATTCCCCTAACTCTAGTCTTTTCTTAGGAATTGACTAGGACTTGAGGAATCAAATTGATTTATCCACTTAACATACCTTCATAGTTAGAGGTTGACCAAGTGGGAGCAAAATCCAATTCTCATCACACTTGATAAGGATAACTAGGATATAATTTTCAGTTCTCATACCTTGGCAAGAGATTTTCGTAATTATTAATTTTTTTTTGCTATTTAAATTACTTGTTCTCTATTTCAAAAACCGAAAAATATACATTTTTCCATAACCAATAATAAACACACCTCCCTGCAATTCCTTGAGAAGACGACCCGAGGTTTAAATACTTCGGTTATAAATTTTATTAGGTTTGCTTAAGTGACAACCAAAACTTTTGTACATAATGATTTTCTGTTAGTTTAGAAACTATACTTACAACGCGATTATTTTTATGAAATTCTAAACTAGCAAAAGTCCTCTCGTCAAAAAACCACCACCTCAATATACACCATGTCCATATCCATCAATCCAAGAGCACTATGATCCTACTTATGATAGCCGAGCACAACAAGAATCAAAGATCGTCTCAAGAAAACAGTGGAAAAACTTCATGCAACCCTTCGCCAACTGGATCAAGCGATCAATCAATTACCTTCTCGACGTTCAGACACTCAAGGAACTCCCATGGCTTCATGTGGAGAATCTACTGAAGAACGCATCATGAAGGAGAAGCTAGAAACTCCGGTGGACCTTGAAAAGCATGACTTTGTGTTGGAACAATTGGAAGAAGCCATACCTCCTAAGGAAGAGGAAGAAGTGGTCGAAGACTTGGGAGATGCGAAACGTCCATGGGAACCTCAAGTCACAGAACCCCCTTCTAAGGAGTTTGAATTTGATGTTGAGGAGGATGTACAACCTTCAAGGCATATCATGGTTGAAGACTTTGAAGGGGATGATCAAGAGATGGATTCAATCATTGATGAATTCTTATCTACATTTGAATCCTCTCCCATTGGACTTGACATGGAGATTAAAAAAGAAGAAGCACAACCTCCCATAGCCTTGGTGAACAATGAAAAAGAGATCGAATTGAAAGAAAGCTACCAAGAGGAAGAGGTTGATATTGAAGAAGCTTGCAAAGAGGTGGAAGTTGTCAAAGAGGAGTCCAAGGGAATGGAGCTGGAGATCACCTTGCCAAGGTTGTTGGAGACCCCTCCCCCAAAGCCATCACCATCCATCTCTGTATTCAAGTGGGTAAATCTCTCATCTCTAAGATTAATTAGCCCACTTGAATATGCTTTGCTTGAGACGGATGGGCAACTTAGAGCTCTTTGTGGCTATAAGAGTAAGAGGGAGATGGTCAGTGGTTGGCAACACAATCCTAGGTTCATTGTGGTAGGAAGCTCACGACTGAATTATCATGGTTGGAAGAATACTAAATTATATGGGTCTAGGAGGTTGTTTGGATGTCTCTGTGAGAATTCAAATTGCGAGCCACCCGGAAGGAACAATGGTGACCCACAAGAAGACGGGTGTAAAAGCAAAGTTTGGGACCCCGGAATTCATTCTATCAATCAACACTCTTGGGGCCTTGTCACTTACTTTAGATTTCTTGATGGCTGTATGCGCCTAGTTTGGGATCCCGGAGGCCATTGGAATTACAAACATTGGTGGAGATTCCTGGATGAATTCAAGCACAAGCCACCATGACAAGGAGCTCACCATATGTCCAACTTAAGAACTTTAACTAAAAGTGTTAGGTGGGAGACAACCCACCATGGTATAATCGTTTATTTTATTCCTAGTTTATTTTATTTTAATTTTATTAGTGTCATTCATAATGTCTGCATCAGCATCTACATTCTGAATTCTGTATTTTGCATATAAAAAAATAAAAAAAAAGAAGAAGAGAGGGAAAAGCACGCGACCGCGTCACTGACGCGTCCGCGTCAAGGAAGACTTAACGAAAAAAGAGCATTGAACAGAAAGTCGCACGAAAGCTTGGGTGGAGGTGTGCCTTAGGCCCAAACACTCCCACGCGACTGTGTCACTGACGCGTTCGCGTCGTTTGCAAAATAGCCTCCCCACGCGTCCGCGTCACCCACGCGAACGTGTGGCCCTGTAAAATCAAC
This sequence comes from Arachis hypogaea, assembly GCF_003086295.3. Lineage (NCBI taxonomy): Eukaryota > Viridiplantae > Streptophyta > Magnoliopsida > Fabales > Fabaceae > Arachis > Arachis hypogaea. The sequence continues at coordinate 22,427,442 of NC_092038.1, read as the reverse complement.
GTAAATGGGTGTATGCCAGTAAGTTGTGATGAAGTGGGGCTGGAACCATACTAGAAGTACAAGTCCTACCATGCGAACGCGTGCCCCACGCGTCTGCGTCATTTTCAAAATATGGCCACTCACGCGATCGCGTCAACCACGCGAACGCGTCACCCTAAATTTTTGCAAATATGCGAATTAAACAGAAAGTTGTGCGTACGCGAGGCTGCTCTAGCACCAGTAGCACAATTCACGTCACGTGTTCGAGTGACTGACGCATCCGCGTCACTTCAAAATCGTGCCAACTGCGCGAACGTGTGCTCCACGCGTCCGCGTCACATGCGACGCACAGTTTATCCAGATCAGCGCCAACTATCTTATCTTTTCTTCCCCAATCCTAATTTTTCCTTCCTCTTTTCTTACTTACTTATTATCTTTTATTCTATTTTACTTAATTTGTTTGCATATTTTTATTCATTGTATTTTAACTTTATGCATGTTTATATTTTCTTTTCTAAATTTATCATTTTTCCATTGGTGTTACTTGTTCATATTCAACTGTTATATCTTTTCTGGTATTATTTTGGTGCTTAGTGACTTGTTTTCCAATGTTGGGTGATATTATTTTTCTGTCAATGTCAATCTTTTATGACACCTGTATTCCTTTTGCATTGACATGAACTTACACTGTCTTTTATTACCCACACTCTTCCTCTTTGTTGCAATGTTTGCACTACTAATATGCCATTTGCTTCTATTGTTTTCTCAATTGCATGTTGTAGCTACCATGTACTTGAGACCCTCATTATTTGGCATAAACCCAACCATATTTTATTTGTTTCCTATCTTTGTTTTTGGGTTACTTTTCTTCTATTTTCTCTTCTTTCAGGATGGCCACCGGAAAGAGAACCGGAAGACGTCTAAATAAGGAGACAAACAAGTTCATCTGCACAATCCTCAGAGAAAAGCGCCAGTTGGAGCCACCCATCCACTTGTACATCTTAGCATGCACCGAGGACGGTGCAATCTTTAAGTGTAGGGAGGTCGATACCGATCTCCATGGGTTAGTTATTCTCTTCTCAACACCAATGTCTTATTTTCTTTATTAGTTCATTGTTGCATTGCATAATAGATTGCATGTGTAGTTGATTGTTTGCATTTAAGTACTACTTGGTTGAAAAATAATAAGTTTCTTTCTAGGACCACATCACTAGGCTTAAGTAGAAAAATAATTAATTACCCCAAATTTAATCTTTGGTTAGCTTAAGATAGAGATTGTGCATCAACTAAGTGTGGAAAAACTGTGGGAACATAAGTTAATAAGGGAATGTATCATGTTTCTAATTTATTTTAATATTGGGAATTTGGGAACCTACTCATGTAAAACCAGAAAAATTAAAAATCCATGTGCATTGATAAGTTATGTTTCAGATAAAAAAAATTCAATAAATAAGTAAGTGAATAAGGGGATAAAATTACGACAATGTTAAGCTTTAACAAAGATCAATGCACATGTGATAAAAGTAAAGAAATATAAAAAATTTGGTACATGAGTATGGGAATTATACAAAAGTGGGAATTATGGGTAGCTACGTGTGATTTTTAGAATTACATAGAGTGTGTGTATATGTTAGGTGAAAGCTTAGGTTAGTCAAAGATTCATATTATAGCTCACTTAGCCATACATATATCCTCACCCTTACCTTAACCCCATTACAACCCTGAAAAGACCTCATGATGTTTGCATTGGTATACTAAATATTTGTTGATTGGTTAGATAAAGAACAAAGTTTAGAAAGCATGATTAGAGAAGAGTAGAGTGATTGACCCTAGACACTTGAGAGTTAGAGTGATATACACTACCAGTAAGGGTTCAGTGCTTGATTCTATGTTCCCTGCTTTCATGAGCTATCTTCTTACAAGTTTACTTGTTTTCACTGTATAATTTGAATTAGTGGAATTTGGTTTGTATTTGTCTTGGAGAACTTGTTTGCTTTTAACCAAGTAGATAGAGACGTCTTAGCATGTAGTTGCATTCACATTCATAGGTTGCATTGCATGAGTCTTACTTTTTCCCTACTCATTTATTTTATCTCCTTAAGCTAAGCATGAGGACATGCTAATTTTAAGTGTGGGGAGGTTGATAAACCACTATTTTATGATTTATATTGTGTTTAATTGAGTGGTTTTTATCAAATTCTTGCCCACTTATTCATATGATTTGCATGATATTACAATTCCTTCCCAAAGTTGTTCTATGGTTGAAAACTTGCTTCCTAGAGATCTTTTAATTACGTATTTTAATTTTCCTTTATACCATTCGATGCCGTAATCCGTGTGTTAAGTGTTTTAGGCTTCATAGGGCAAGAATGGCTTAGAGAATGGAGAGGAAGCTTGCAAAAATGGAAGGAACACAAGAAACTAAGGAGATGACCAGCGAACACCGACGCGGCGTATGGCTCACGCGACCGCATGAAATAGAAAAAATTGCAGCGACGCGTTCGTGTGCCTGACGCGAACGCGTGGATTGGAGTATGCACGAATACTGCGAACGTGTGGACGACGCGTACGCGTGGCAAGAAAAAAATGCTGAATGACGCGCACGCGTGGATGACGCATACACGTGACATGCGCGATCTGCAGAATTAACAGAACGCGCTCGGAGCGATTTCGGGCCGCGTTTTAACCCAGTTTTTGACCTAAAAACACAGAATAAAGCCAGGGAACATGCAGAGACTCAATTCATACTTAGCATAAGCTCATTATTCACAATTTGAGGTTTAGATTTAGTTTTTAGAGAGAGAGACTCTCTTCTCTCTCTTAGGTTTTAGGATTTAGGATTTCTTTTAGGATTAGGATTTCTACTTCTCAATTTCCAGGTTTAATATTCCTTTACTTTACTTTATGTTTTCTTCTACTTTTATTTATTCTATTACTTTAGTTGATTACTGGATGTTGCCAATTTGGTTTTATGGATTCCTATGTTCAATCTAACTTTCTATTTAATATAATTCGAGGTATTTCAGACTTATGATTTTTATTTAGCTTTTTACACTCTTAGCTTTGGTTGAGTAATTGGTGACACTTGAGTTATCAAACTCAGCTGATGATTGAAAATTGGAATTCTTTGCTGATTGATTTGAATTCCCCTAACTCTAGTCTTTTCTTAGGAATTGACTAGGACTTGAGGAATCAAATTGATTTATCCACTTAACATACCTTCATAGTTAGAGGTTGACCAAGTGGGAGCAAAATCCAATTCTCATCACACGATAAGGATAACTAGGATAGAATTTCCAGTTCTCATACCTTGCCAAGAGATTTTCGTAATTATTAATTTATTTTTCTTGCTATTTAAATTACTTGTTCTCTATTTCAAAAACCCAAAAATATACCTTTTTCCATAACCAATAATACACGCACCTCCCTGCAATTCCTTGAGAAGACGACCCGAGATTTAAATACTTCGGTTATAAATTTTATTGGGTTTGCTTAAGTGACAACCAAAACTTTTGTACGAAAGGATTTTCTGTTGGTTTAGAAACTATACTTACAATGCGATTATTTTTATGAAATTCTAAACTAGCAAAAGTCCTCTCGTCAACCACCAACACAACTTTATTTATTAAAGCATCTAATGATGATATTCTCCTAGTTCAAGTTTATGTGGATGATATTGTGTTTGGATCGGTCAATGAATCCTTGTGTGAAGAGTTTCGAAAACTCATGACTAGTGAGTTTGAAATGAGTTTAATAGGAGAGCTAACTTTCTTTCTTGGCCTCTAAATTAAACAAACTCCTAGTGGCACTTTCATTCACCAAGGAAAGTATGCTAAAGAATTAATCAAAAAATTTAGCCTAGAAAATTCTAAACCAATGGGAACACCAATGCATCCAAACACTAAACTTGAAAAGGATGATGATGGGAAAGATGTGAATGAAACAACGTATAGAGAAATGATCGGATCACTTATGTATCTTACCTCCTCTAGACCGGATATTGTTCAAAGTGTGGGTGTATGTTCAAGATTTCAATCTCACCCAAAAGTATCCCATCTGTCAGCCGTTAAACGCATCATTAGATACATTAAGGGAACTAGTGATTATGATCCATGGTATCCAAAATCTGATGATTTTTGTGCAGTAGGGTTTTGTGATGCAGATTATGTGGGAGATCAGGTGGATAGAAGAAGCACATCGGGCATGTGTTGCTTCCTTGGAAGCTCACTCAACATGTAGTCAAGCAAGAAACAAGCCACAGTAGCTCTATCCACAGCCAAAGCTGAATATATCTCTGCCTCTGCTTGTTGTTCACAATTAATATGGTTAAAAACTCAATTAGAGGATTACAAATTAAAAATCAATAGTATACCCTTGTTTTGTGATAATATGAGTGCCATAAATATTTCAAAAAATCCTGTTTTACACTCAAGAACCAAGCACATTGAAATTAAATATCATTTTATTAGAGAACATGTGCAAAAGGAAACTATTGATATTCAATTTGTAAAATCCGAAGATTAACTTGCGGATATTTTCACTAAGCCCTTGTGTGAAGACAGATTTTGTACTTTAAGAAGTAGTTTGGAAATGATAGAATTATGTTCTGTTGATAACTTGTGAATTTTTTGATTCTGTTTGTTTTTGTCTCGTAGAAAAATAGGAGACAAATTTCAGGCTATGATGAACGGGCCATGAGACAAGGGGAGACTGCGCTTACATTAATTATCTTGGGCCCTAAAATCTCGTTGACCTTGGTCTGACCCGTTTCTGTTTGAGTTTGCCTTAATCATGATTTTGAAGGTTGTCCTATCAAAGGAAGGAGTTGTGTGTCAAATCAAATCTTTATCCTTCTCTTATCCCTTGATTCTAGGAACTAATCTTTCAGTTTTTAATTTTAAATCTTTCCTTGGTTAATAATCGCGCCTTTTAATGGTTAATAACTCCCTCCACTATCTCCTTCCAATCAGCATTTAATGCATCCCTAACCTCCCTACACTCACCACTCTCTTCGGCTCCCTCTTCATCTTCCCTCTCCATTCACTCTTTTCATATCATGAAAAAGAAAATTGCCCTAAGGAGGAGTAGCTGAACCCTCTTGCCAAAAAGTCCTCCATACTCAACCCCTCAAACCCATACACACATTCATATACACTTCACATCCTCTTCATCCCATTCACCTCCATCCAAACGAACCAAAACAATGCGCAGGAAAGTGATAGCCCAGAAAATCTCAGCAAGGAAAAAGATTGGAAAGAATAAGGAACCAATCGTGGAAGAAGAAGAAGAGGAGTCTCACACCTCACTCCTTCCCTCACCACCAAAGAAGACAACCCTATATGCATATGCCCGAAGCTCTCAGAAGACCAAAGGTTACGTGCTACGTAACACAAAGGAACCACTGAACCTGGAATCCTTGGACTTCAAGAACAAATACAACAAAATCCATTCTCATTTTGATCCGGGAAGGTTTAATTCTTGTGCTTCTTATGAGTTCCACAAAGACGTGTTGCAGAAACGTCATCTCTGTGCTTCATACTTAGTGAACCTAGATTCACTTACTGCTAAAGGAACTAACTTCCTCACCCTGTTTGAGAATATGAAGTGGACTCCCCTGTTCAATATACAGAAACCCGTATACCCAGCATTGGTTCGAGAGTTTTACGCAAACATGCGGCTGATTGATGGTGCGATTCACTCCTATGTGAAGAAGGTATACATGGCCCAGAATAGTGAAACTATAAGCGCTGCCATGGGTTATGTTGATGAGGGTCCAGCCGCCTACATGTCAGAAAAATGGGACTCACAAGTGGGAGTCACACTCCAGATTGCTCTGAATCAAACATACGCGAATTACTCTGCTTTGGATGGTACGACTCTCACTCACAAAGCTCTTAGACCTGAGAGGGCTCTTCTTCACCGAATCATCACTCACATCCTAACTCCACAGAGTGGCTCACACAATAGAGTAACAGTTTCTGATACCCTTGTGCTCTTTGCTATTATTACTTCATCTCCTATCTCCTTTGCATATCTCATGATAAGACATATGTGGGACTCTGTTAGAAGTACCAAAAAACAAACCTTCCCTATGACATTTTTCTCATCTGCGTCTTTGAACACTTCAATGTTGATTTAATTAATGAAGAGTTAGAGAATAAAGTTTCGTTTATTGAGGGAGGAGGAGTTTCAGGTACTATGAAAGGCACCAAAGGGAAACGTTCAATGCCCTCTGACAGTGATCTAGAGAGCCGCCCAGCAGAACCCTCCAAGGTGGCAGAATCAATCAGGGAAGTCCTCACTGAGTTTTCTAATATGTCCAACCTGATGGTGCAATCTTACAAGGCAGCCCGCAAGCAAGCCTATGAAAACGAAAAAGCTTGGACGAAGTGCCAAGAAAGGGTGGGACTGATGCTGCAGAATTTCGAAGAGGAGATGGAAGCTGCTGAAAAGGATGAGGGATCTGAATCGGAATTTAATCTTTCTGATGATTGACCACTATGTTTCCTGTTGATTTCTGGCTTTGTCTAGCTTATTTTGATACTTTGTTGGCTGTTATGGATACTTTAGACCTGTTATGTTGGTGCTTGTTATGTTTTGGATATTTTGCATACCATTGTTTTTTTTTTTTTTGCAGGTTCCCCTTTGATGACAAAAGGGGAAGGAAAAGCTCAAAAAAAATTGAAAGTTGAAAGAAAACAGGGGCAAAAATTTCTTATGATTCATGATAACCCTTGTTTTAATAATTTGTTGTGTTGATATGTCTGTTGATATATGTGTTCCAATAATTTGTTTTGTTGATATATCTGCTATCTTTGGAACTTAGTCATGCTATGAAAATTTCTTTGGGATTGAATGAATAATTGTTTGCCATGCTCTAAGTTGTTTGATCAAAAATGGTTTTCATTGTTATAAACCAATAATTTTACCTTTTGATATAGTGGATGAAACTTTTTCAAACTGGTTGGCAGCAATGATTTATGAAATTATCAAATATGTCTTGATTATGATGTACTCTGTACTCAAGCCTTTTGTTTGTATTGAGAAGAAAATCCTTTTGTGATAACAAATTAGTTTTTGTTTATCATCTCACCTCTGCTCATAAATCAAGATTATTCAACATTCCAAAATTACATACGTTGAATAACATAGTTGCCTTAAGAGTGATCTCAAAAGTTACAGGTGAATCTTCCCTTGGTAAAATGGCATACATTAAGGGGGAGCCATGTAACAATTGGAAAGAAAGGAATCTAAGTATTCAAAGGGAGTACCCTAATCCTTGATTTATTTTCATTTCAATTTTTTAATAATGTTTGTCATCAAGGGGGAGATTGATGAGTTTGGAAAACTCTAATTTAATTTAATGATGATCAAACATTATTAATAAATTCATTACAAAAATTATTAACTTGAATTTTAATTCATATTTTCTAATTAATAATTTTTGTTGCTTGCAGATTTGGCTTTGGGCTAAAAGGAAATTAATAAGCCCAATGTGAAATCCAAAATTCAGTTTTGGTATAAAAATGTCTTCATTCATATGACTGAATTAGTGATGAACCATTTGGTCCAGATTTAAATGTATAAGCCCAAATCAATTATTGGTGTATGACTAACTAGCTTGGTCTGAAATTAAAAGGAATTGGGGCACTATGGTTAAATCATTCCTTTAACATATAATGAAATCTAATTCCTTGATACATTGCTACATGCTTCCACGGATGCCACACTCTCCATCTAGTGAAATCCAAATTTTCATTAAGTGGAGTTAATGTAAACTTTGGAAACATGAAAGAGAAAGAGAAATTGATTTGATTGCTTCATCAATGCTACACGTTACCTAAAGCAAAAAGGAAAGAAAATTAATTCTGTTTAATTCATTTGTTCAAATCCATTGAATGCTTTCCTTCCTTCTCTTTCTTTTCTCTCTACTCTCTCTTCTCACTCTCGGTCACTTCTCAGGAAAATATGGAAGCTATGGCAAGCTACCGTAGATAAGAAGAAGCAAATAACAAGACCATTGTAATGATGGCAAGAAAAAGAAAACAAAAAGTATGTTGTGGCTGAGATCTTTACCCAAATAAGGTAATATTTGGTGAAGTAAACTCATCCTCTCCATACTAAAAATAAAAGAAGAAGATTTCGGTCAGAGGAAGAAGATCTCAGAGGCATAGCTCGTCTCTGCATTTTATGTTCACTCATCACATAAGGTAGCTAGGGAAGCTACGTGAAGGAGGAAGCAAAAGTGGAGCATGAGGAGCTGTCATGCATCAAGAACGCATCAGGGGTTAGGAGTCCTTCTTGGAGTGCAAGTCAAGAGGGATGGCTCGGATTGATGAAGCTTGGTGTAAAGGGAAGACACAAAGGTAATTGCATGTTGGTTATTACATTCGGTTATCTCTCCTCTCTCTCTGGCCGAACCGGTTTTGCATGAAAAAGAAGAAGTTTAGCTTGGTTCAACAGTTTCAACCATGGAGGCTTCCCCTTCTATAAATAAGGGAGAACAGCTAGGGCTTGAAGTAAGGAAAAGAGTGAAAGCACAGTGTTCTCATAGCTATCTAAGCTAACAGAAGTTCTTCTCCTTCAATGTTCTTCATTTTGTATTTTTCTATTTAATTTTGTCTGTCTTGAGTCTCATGGAAAAAGGCAAACAGTGAGGTTTGTAAGGAAAAGGCATAGAGCGGAAAAAGGCAGAGTGCACAAAATTAAAAGAAAAAGCTATAGATGTCCTTAGAGGTCCTTTGTACATCTGTGTTGTGTTTCATGATTCTGTGAGAATCTCCTTACAAGTTGGGTTAGCACTTAGCAGTTGAAAGCTTGGCAGTGACCAAGTCAAGTTCAGGATTGGGGATTAGATTCTGGACTTGTCCCGGATAGAGAGGGTAGTTCCTAGGGAGAATTGGTGTTTGTAATCAATGATGATTATAGTGAAATTCCATCATTGTTGTGATGGAGACTGGATGTAGGCTGCATTGCACTTTACAGCTGAACCAAGATATATCTGGGTGTAATTTTCTCTTTTTTCTACTCTATTTTTTATTCTGCTGCACAGGAGACAAAACTGAAAAATATCTCCTAGCTGGTCACGAGACAAAACGAAAAAGTCTCTTGACTAGGCACGAGACAAAAACAAAAATATCTTTTCAAGTGTTCTAAAGTACAACAAGAGTTACTAAGCAAAAAAGGGGCTAAGATTCAACACCCCTTTCTCTTAGCCACTGATAAACCATCATCCTTTAATAATATTAATTTTTTACTGTACATAATATTCAATTATTTTTTAAATTACAGTTAATCACATTACTTTCATTCTAAATAAATTAATTTTTTATAATTTTATTCTTAAAGTAATGTATTTTTTTATAAATAAATAAATTTTACATTTTCATTCTAAATAATGTAATTTTACTTTCATTACTTAATCACATTACTTATAAGTTTTTTTATAATTTTACACTTTCATTATAAATAAATTAATTTTTTTATATTTTTACATTTAAAGTCATGTAATTTTTTATAAATAAATAATTTTTACACTTTCATTCTAAATAATATAATTTTACTTTCATTACTTAATCACATTACTTATAATTTTTTTTTATAATTTTACACTTTCATTCTAAATAAATTATTTTTTTTATAATTTTACGCTTAAGCAATGTAATTTTTTTATGAATAAATATATTTTATACTTTCATTCTAAATAATGTAATTTTAATTACTTTCATTACTTAATCACATTACTTATCACTTTTTTTATAATTTTACAATTTTCATTCAAAATAAATTAATTTTTTTATACTTTTACACTTAAAGTAATGTAATTTTTTATAAATAATAAATAACTTTTACACTTTTATTCTAAATAATATAATTTTTCTTTCATTACTTATTTTTTTTATAATTTTATACTTTCATTCTAAATAAATTAATTTTTTATAATTTTACACTTAGGGTAATATAATTTTTTTATAAATAAATAAATTTATACTTTCATTCTAAATAAATAATGTAATTTTCTTTTAGTACTTAATCACATTACTTTTATTTTTTTATAATTTTACACTTTTATTCTAATCACATTACATTATTTATTTAGAATAAAAGTGTAAAATTTATTTATTTATAAAAAAATTACATTACTTTAAGTGTAAAATTAAAAAAAATAAATTTATTTAGAATGAAAGTAATGTGATTAAAAATAATTAAATACTATATGTACAGTAAAAAATTGATATTATTGAAGAATAAAATTAAAATTTTATTTCTATGTATCGTTTTCGTCTCCAATGTTTTCGTTCTATTTAAGTCCCTAACGTTTCAAAATCATCTCAATGTTGTCCCACCGTCAATTTTATTAACAGATCCCTAACAACAAGACAACATTGAATCAATTTTAAAACGTTAGGGACTTAAATAGGACGATTGAAACGTTATGGACAACTTTAGGACTTACCCCAAACGTTGAAAACAAAAATGATACTTTACTCTTATTATTATTATCTAAATCGCAATATAACAATTTTTCTCTCTTAAGAATAATTTTGGTATTACATTTCTGTTCCAAAAAATAATTTATAACTAATATTTAATTATCAATAGACACTACATTCACAAATCACACTATACAGATGTTTCAACTTTTATATATATACAAAAAATTATTCTCCTAATCATCTGATCTTACCGTACATATTAATTTGTATAAAATATAATGTAAAATTTATCTTAATTCTTAATCTTACTTATTTTAAAATTAATGTAACTTTATATAAAAATAAATGTTAATATAAATTTTATACTTTTTAAAAATTATATATATATATATATATATATATATATATATATATATATATATATATATATTGGTTTTTGAACCACATGATAATATTTTTTTAAATATATTTTATTTTTTTCTAAAAGGACACGTAGAAATTGAGCAAAAAATAATAAGTAGATTGGAATATTTTTAAGGTTCCTTTCAGCTTAGTAAGAAACTAAGAACTAATAAGAACTTGGTTGATTTCATAGAAAATATCCTCGATAGAGATGGTGGACTCAAATATTATCATATCTATCTCCTTTGGTCAACCCGCCAGTATGCTGTTGAATCCTGACATTTTGTGGGGCAAAAAAAAAATGTTAACTTGTGTCATTTAAGGTTCCTTTCTTATAAAATGCTAGAGTTTTTACCGTTTATGTTTTCATCATGTTTTTTCATAATTCATTACAGTTTATTATGCTCAATGGCGGAGCTTGAAAATAATTTTTAAGGGGACCAAATTTGTATATAAAAAATATATAATAACATTTATATAAACAAAATTTATAAATATCATTATTTTTAAAGGTTGATAATAAATAAATATTTATAAAAAATATAAAATATCTTAAAGTGATATTTTTCGAATTTTGAATAACTTGAAATATTTAATAATTAAATTAAACTAAATTTTTATTATTTTTATTATTTTCAGTGTCTAATTTTAAAAAATTAAGATCAAACTCATTAGAGGCAATTCTTTAAATATATAAATTGTAACATATGTAAAAAAATATATAATTATAATGATAAAAATTAATATAATACTTATTGATGAATATTTTTCTTACAAAAGAAAAATTTAATTAAGAAGCTAATAAAAGAGTATTAAATTAAATCGGATAAAAAATTATCCAAATTTCTAAAAATGGTATGAGAAAATATAATTATATAAAACTTGGTTTAAAATATTTAAATTATAAAAATTATGATTTATAAATTTTTTATCAATTTATACAAATATAATAAAATTAATATTTATTGAATATTTTAATATTTTTATCTGAAAAGGTTAAATTAAAAAATCAATAAAACATTAAATGATATTTAAAAATAAATTAATTATTATAATGATTATGATGATGATAAGTCTTGTGTTCTTCTAAATTATTATCATTTTTAAAAGCCTATTAATAAAACATGTTATAAAATATATTGAGTGAATGGCGGAGAGATATGAGACGTACATAGTCATTCTACCGGGAACGGGGGAATGAAACGAACACTGTTTTTAAATTGGCCAATTTTATGGTATTTATAAATTGGTGTCTAAATTTTATTTAATTTATTTTTTATAATAAATTTTAATCTTTTAAAAATTATTTATTTTTATATTTTTTAAATTAAATATTAATTTTTATTTTTTTTTAATAAAAACACTATCTATCAAATATCATGGTATTCACCTTTTAAATTATTTAAAAAAATCTTAGCCAACTAAACTAGTGATAGCCTATGGAATTGGCGTAGTAGTAGGATGGAAAGAAGAAATGTCTTAGAAAAAAGAATTTTTTGAGAATTGGACTATATGAATTAGAGAGGATTTATGGGTCAAAAATTATGTAGCTATCACTCTTAATCTCTCACAACATACAGAAGAAAGACCAGAGAAGGTCTCAGACCTAATCCTACCTAACACGTCATAGAATCAACCACTAATTCAATCAATTTTCAACCCAAAAATTACTACAGCAATTTTCAACACACAGATACATGAAACAGAAGATAGAGTTACCTGAATAAAAGGAAAAGGAGGCATACATGATAAGCTTCCAATTTTTTCACCCACCTTTGGAATACCTACAAGAACAGTGCCAACACAAAGTATTATGGTCAATTTGTGAAAAATAAATTGTCATCCAAAAATTAAAAATTGCCTTTGAAAGATTATGCATGAGAGACTACCTGTTCTTCAAAAGATCCAATACCAAATTCAATCAGTGAATCCAATCTGTCGGCAATGCAACCAAGTTGAGGAATCAATATTTTATTGCTTCTGGGAGTGCACAGAATTGAAGGATGTTTGGCAAGCAGCAAATTTATCCATACCAGACCAACAAGAAAAAAACCTGAAAATAGTGGATGAAATTGAAAAATGAGTTGAGAAAAAATGTAACAACTAAAGAAAGAAGAGAACTCGCAGCAAACATTACCTGACAGATTTGAAAAGCCAAAAACGTTTTCATCTTTAAAGGTCATCAAATCTCCCTATCTGAAGTCTTGGCAGCAGCTCGAAGGGCTATGAAAGAACATCGAAAAAGATAAAAACCTCACTTTTTCTTTTCTTTTATAGCAATAAGATATGTATTAAAATATTGGTGAATTTATCAATTTTCTATTCTTATTTGTAGTTTATTTTAGACCATCCATTTTTATTAATAAAAATTAAATCCTATCAAAAGAAAAAATAAAAAATAAAAACTAGTGATAATCTATGATATATACATTATGGTGTGTGTTTTTATTATGTTTTTTCATAAACCACTACAGCTTTCCATAATGTTTGTTGTGTTTCAGATTATGTAGAACTGTAGTCTATAGGCTCTCAGAATTTATGTGTAAATTTTGTAAATTTTAAATTTGCTGGTGGAGTATTCAGTGAATTACATAAAATTAAAATAGAACCTGAAATATAAAATTTTGGAAAATTGTAAATTGATAATATTAGAAGAGATTTAATTTTTAATGACTATTATGGTGTCTAAAAATAGTGTTTAACTAAAAAAGAAGTAAAAAGTTAATATTTAATTTTAAAAATATAAAAATAAAATTTTTTTAAATATTTAAAGTTTGCCAACAAAAATAGATTAAGCAAAAATTAGATAACAAGTAACAGACACGTAGAATTCACTTCAATTTTTTTGGGTAATTTGCCCCATACTTTATTATTATACTGCCCCTTCATTATTATCTTGGTGACACACACCAGGATTCTCTATAAATATGACCGATGTTGTTTAGTGTTCTACAAATTAAAACATACAGATATACTTCTAGTTGAGGTAGCAATAATAATGGAATCGAATGGTGTAGACTATGCTTCCAAACTGCTTGAATCTCAAAGCCATGTATGGCACCAGATTTTCAGCTTCATAAATTCCATGTCCCTCAAATGTGCAATTGACTTGGGAATTCCAGATGCCATACACAACCATGGCCAACCCATGCCACTCTCAAAACTCATTTCTTCTCTACAAATCCATCCCAACAAAACACAATTCATCCACCGCTTGATGCGAATTTTGACTCATTCTGGCTTTTTCTCTAAACAAATCTCTTCCAAAGGCGATCCAGAATCGAGTTATGCCCTAACCGACGCATCCATGTTGTTGCTTAAAGACAACCCCATGAGTCTTTTCCCTTACTTGTCCGCCGTATTTGATCCAATTTTAACAAAGCCGTGGTGCGAGTTGCCAGCATGGTTCAAAAATGATAGTCCCACACCGTTCTACATGACACATGGGATGGCACTTTGGGAATATGCTGGCGTTGACCCAAGACTCAATAAGCTCTTCAATGATGCCATGGAAACCGATACTCCATTTGTTTCAAGTATTTTGTTTGACAAGTGTAAGGGTGTGTTTGAAGGGTTGGAGTCTTTGGTTGATGTGGGTGGAGGCACAGGAACTATGACTAAGGCTCTTGCTAAGGCGTTTCCACAAATGGAGTGTGTTGTGTTTGATCTTCCACATGTTGTTCATGGCTTGCAAGGAACTGGGAATCTCAAATATGTTGGAGGTGACATGTTTCACTCAATTCCTCCTTCAGATGCCATTTTCTTGAAGGTAAATTAGTTTCGCTATTGACCGATTAAAAAATCAATAAGGGTTAAAATTAATTTTATAATAAAAAATTAATTAATATTAACTAATTAAAATTAATTTTTTATATTTATTAAAAATAAATTAAACTATATATACAGACGATATAAAAACAAGTGTCTCAGTTAAAATTTTATAAAATTATAAAATCTTTGCTAGAATACCTACCAAAATTTATTTGCCTCAACTCAATAAACAAATTTGACTGCACTTTGTTTTTTCCCCCTAGTCTATCTCCATATGGTATAAATAGAAGATCCTACAATCTTATAATAATATTATATTGATTATTTAATAAAAAATAATTAAATAATAATAACAAAAATCAACTGAATAAAAAGTAAGATTCAAATATACAATATTTATTAATTTTTTTTAAAATTAGCTTTAATTTTATTGATAATAATGATATCAGTTGAAAGAAATTTTATAGTTATAAATATTATAAAAAATTAATTTTGTAATAATATGAAAGATAAATTTTTAAATGATAGTTTAGTGATATATATAAAAAGAGAGACATTTAATTGTATTCACAATAAAAAATTATTTATTTTTTTAATAAAATCTAAAAAAATAAAATTTTAATTTATATGTTATTATTTAAATTATTATTCAAATATTTTAATTTATTAATTAAATAATTAAAAAATTAATTATATTTTATAATAATAAAATATAATTATAAAAATTATTATCACATTATGCATACTTTATTCTTATTAATAAATTTTTTAAAATTTGTCAATAACTATACATATATTTATATATAAATACATGATGATTTATTTTAAAATTTTAACTTTTATGAGACATTTATCAGTTTATTTTCTGCACAACTGCACCCGTAATTTTACATATATGTTTATTAAAGGGAAAAAGCATTCTAAAAGATCGTTAAAAAAATATAATTATTAAAAAAAATTAATATTAAAATTATTAAAAAATATTAAATTTTTTATAATATTTATAATACTTAAGAAAAAAATCAAATTTTTTTATAAAAAAGATAAATATATTATTAATTATTTTTCATAATTAATAATTTTTTTAAAAATTTTAGTAATTTTCATCAATTATTTATTTATTTTTATTTATTTTTTATTTTTATAATCTTTCAATTTTTTTTCCTCTCATTCGGTATAACAACATAAACTCAATATACAAATCATGCTTGGATATACCAAAGGAAAAAAGTGACATGACTCAAAATGTACGAAATTTTGGTTCCACTACTCTAGTATATGATGAAAATTATAAGGTTTCACAAGAATGGTCCATTATTTGGTGCAGACAAAGTGAATTCACGTTTACGTCATTTTAGGATTTTAGGAAAACGTCACGTTTACGTAATTTTACTTTTAGAGAACAAACTTTTTTTTAGTGATATACATTTTCATAATGGTTCTCATTCTTAATTGTTGGGTTTGTATATTGAGTTTCTATTATTAATGAGAGGAAAAAGAATAAAAGATCACAAAAATAAAAAATAAATAATTAATGAAAATTACTATTAATTTAGGAAAAATAAAAATTATTAATATAAAAATTATGAAAAATAAATAAAAATAATTAAAAATATTTATTTTTTTATAAAAAAATTTTGTCCTCTTTCTTAAATATTATAAAAAAATTGATTCTTTTTAATAATTTTAGTATTAAAATTAAAATTTTTTTTAATAATTAAATTTTCTTAACGATTTTTTAGAATAGTTTTTCCTTTACTAAAATTAGAGAAGCAATAATGAAGCTAGATTTTTTTAATATGCATGGGTTAAAGAGGTGTGTTACACTAACTTTTTTAATTTAAATAAAAAAAATTATTTATCATTTTAAATTAGAATACGAAACTTCATTAATTTGTACATTTAGTGTCAGTTTTACCGTTAATTAACACAAAAATAAATTTTAAAAAATATATGCGCCAACAAAAATGCAATAAATTTACCTTCATTTTCACTTTCGTGAACACTGCCAACAAAAATAAAATATTCTTTTTTATATTTTCGTTGTTCTTGGAAGCGAAAATGTATGTGTCGGTGTATGTAAAAGAGAGATATTGAACTTTCATCTAATTGAAGTGATGGTTAGATAAGAGAGATGATGAAAAGGAACTCTCACCATTCAACTTGGATTTTGTATAGATATTGTGATATTATATATAATCTTTTGAGTAATTATATAAGTGTGTTTTAGTTTTATTATTAATATTTAAAATATATTTAATTATTCTGTTTATTTCTATAATTTTATTAAATTTATAATTAAATTTTTATATTTATATATAAAAAATAGGATTTAAATATTTGACATTTGTTTAAGTAGACTAATAAATTAATCACTAAATTAATTTAATTTAATTTTTTTAATTGAGTCTCAACATTTCTTTTAGTTTTATGATTAGATCATTTTTAGCGTAAAAAGTATTAGAATTAACTGAATATTTTTCTACAAATTGAATGTATTCGCAATTAAAAACTTAATTAGATCTTTAACCACATATTTCTTAAAAAAAATATTCCGTTAATTTTAATTTTTTTCTATAAAAAAAGATCTAATTATAAAATTAAAAGTAGAGTAGGGACTCGATTGAAAAAAAATATAAGGATCTAATTATAAATTTGGTAAAACTATAGAAATTAACAAAATAATTAAACTTTTAAAATATTATGTTTTTTCTTAAAATATTTAATAAATTTAATATTATTCTATTATTAATATAAATAAAATACTTAATATTGTTAGTATACATTTAATAAAACGTTATTAAAAATAAGAAAAAATAATAATATTAATGTTAAAGAATTGAAATTTACTTTTTGAATAAATAAATTAATAATAAACAAATTTATTTTATTATTTAATTATTTATATTATCACTATATATATAGCTAACATTATTTAATATTTTTTCTAGATTTAATAAAAGAATAATATTAAATTTATTTAATTTTTTATATAAAAATAAAACTTTGCACACTTTAAAAATAAATAAAACTAACATTTGTGCCTATATATAAATATAAAACCTTTAAAATAGGTGCTTTTAAATCTAAACTACTAGGAAATTATAAAATTTAAATAACATAGTTAATGAAAGACAGCATATACATGTCCTACTGATAACGAGATAGCATAATAGCTGTCTGAGGCTAAAACCGATCCATTTTGGCTCTCAACAATAACGAAAATGTGAAAAAAAAAATATTTGTTTTATTTTTGGCAGTAATGTGTGAGGAAATGGAAAAATACATTTATTTTATTTTCGCTGGCTATAACTGTATGTATTTTTTAAAATTTATTTTCGTATTAATTAATTATAAAAATAATACTATATAAATATAAAAGTTGATAAATTTTTATATTTTAATTTAAATTAGTAAATGAAATTTTTTATTTAAATAAAGAAATCTTATTACATTATGTTATTTGACTTCACGGGAGTTTTATCCTGTTATGAGAAAAGTCTTTTACTTTTCAAAAGACATAAAAAATTAAAAATTAAAAACTACTAGCGTTTTGCCTGACGAATTTTTTTAATTAATTTAAGAAGAATGTTATTGACGTTTTCACTAGAATTTTTTTAGTTTGACAATTGTCACGACCTTGGATACACTCCAACGCTATCGTGCCGGCATTCGAACTTATTCAACCTTTTGAGTTAAGATCAAGTCAGCCTAAGTCTCAATACGTAGCAAGAAAGTTAAGAACTCAAGAGAACACAAGAGAAAGAAAGCTTTGGTGGAAGAACACTTTATTACTCAAGTATTTGTTACAAATGATTCACACACATTTACACTAACTCTCACCTCCTATTTATAGTCATCCACTCCTCAATGAATGGTTAGGATTAAATATAACTAATGGTCTAAATTAATCATCTAGAACCTTCATTCAAATATCCATCATACC
The DNA here is from genome assembly GCF_003086295.3 of Arachis hypogaea. Classification (NCBI taxonomy): domain Eukaryota; kingdom Viridiplantae; phylum Streptophyta; class Magnoliopsida; order Fabales; family Fabaceae; genus Arachis; species Arachis hypogaea. The sequence goes on along the minus strand of NC_092038.1, from coordinate 22,408,908 downwards.
ACAACTTTCTAAATACTTCTAGATTCTTCCATTCTACTCTTTATACTCATATATATGTCCACACTCTTCTAGAACACTCTATGACCTTCCAGAGTCATCTAGAACCTTCTAGAGTATTCCGGAACCTTCTAGGACATTCTAGAACGTTCTGAAACCATCTAGAGCATTCTCAAACACTCCAGAAAATTATACAAACACTGTTAAATCTAACCTTCTAAAATTTACCGTGACATTCTTCCCCACCTAATGCGCAAACGTCCTCGTTGCGTTCTGTTCATGATAGCGCCGTAGGTGTTCTTGGAATTGCCACAAATCTTCACGAGTTTCCCAGCTAGCTTCGGTTATCGGGAGTCCTTTCCACTTGATCAAGTATTGGATACTTGGTGGTACTCCTCTTCGTCGCACGGTGCGATTAGCTAAGATCTTTTTGATTTCTTTATCAAAGGATCTAATCACCACGGGCGGAGCACGACTTGAGTTACCTCTACTCGGTTCATCTTGGTCTTCATGATATAGTTTACGCATACTCACATGGAAGAACGGGTGGATCTTCATAGAGGGAGGGAGTTGTACTTTGTAAGCAACCTCCCCAACACGTCCAATGATCTCAAATGGCCGTTCGTATTTGCGGATTAAACCCTTATGAACCTTGCGAAAGGCTTTGAATTGTTGTGGAAGAAGTTTAATCATTACCTTATCTCCCACTTGATAGCTTGCATGCCTCCTCTTCTTATCTGCCCATTTCTTCATCCTCTTTGCAGCTTTGTCGAGGTAAGAACGAGTCACATCTGCTTGTTCTTCCCATGACTTAATCATATGATAAGCTCTAGGACTCTTCCCTGAGTAAGAAAAAGAAAGAGAGTGAGGTGTAAGCGGTTGTTGTCCAGTCACAATCTCGAACGGGCTCTTCCTTGTAGGCTCACTCCTTTGCAAATTGTATGAGAACTGAGCAATGTCGAGGAGTTTTATCCAATCCTTTTTATTAGCGCTTACGAAATGCCTCAAGTAACACTTGAGTAAGACATTCACTCTCTCAGCCTGCCCATCGGTTTGAGGATGGAAGCTTGTTGAAAAATGAAGCTCCGACCCAAGGAGTTTGAACAGCTCTGTCCATAGTCGTTCTGTGAAGCGTGGATCTCGATCACTAATGATGCTCTTAGGCAATCCCCAATATTTCACCACATTCTTGAAGAATAGTCGTGCTACCTCCTCTACAGTGCAATCAGTAGGGGCGGGTATAAAGGTAGCATACTTCGAAAATTGATCTACTACCACGAGAATAGATCCAAATTCCTCGGACTTCGGTAAGGCAGAGATGAAATCTGGAGAGACACTTTCCCACGGTCGCTCTGATGGATGCAAAGGTTCCAACAACTCACTTGGTGTCTTGTTTTCAATCTTATCTTGTTGGCACACAAGACAAGTCTTCACATAGCTCTCCACTTCATCTCTCATTTGAGGCCAATAATAAGAAGATTCAATGAGTGCCAAGGTCCTTCGCTGACCTTGGTGACCAGCCCACTTGGTGTCGTGGAATTCTCTTACCAACTTCCTTCTCAGATTTTTCCACTTAGGAACGTATAGTCTTCTCCCTTTTGTGTAGAGAAGGTCGTTTTCTAACCAAAATCGTTTGGTCTTACCTTCTCTAGCCAACTCTACTAACTTCTTTGCTAATGGATCGTGATGCAACCCTTCCTTGATGGTATGCACAATATCTCCTTCAACCATAGAAATGGCTGCCAACTCAGCTTTGCGACTCAGCGCATCTGCTACCACACTAGTCTTGCCTGACTTGTATTCAATCTTGTGGTCCACCTTCCTCCTAGGTGGTAGTTGTTTTGGCAACTCGGGAGACATCACATCCTTATTTTTTTCAAGGACTTCCTTGATTTTAGGGGGAACAACTTCTCCTTTGGACGTTGACTCCTCGTGTAGCAAAGACATCATCTTCCCCTTCTTGAAATCTTTCTTGAGTTGCATGGTCGAGAGCATCGGGATTCCTCCAACTTTTGAGATTGTAGGGACCATGCATGGAGACCCTTTCTTTATGACGCATACTATGTTGTAGTATGGCATAGGTATTATATTTTCCTTCCTTTGCAAATCAAGTCTGATAACTATTTTAAAATCATCCAAGGGTGCTACTGAGAAATCCACAAGGCCCTTCCAAAAACCAAGAGTTATCTCAACCCCTTTTGCTACTCCCTTAAGGGGTTCACCCTTGGTATTCACGGGTTTGAACCAACCATTCTTTTCGGTGATCTTTAACCCAAGTCTCTTTGCTTCATCAGGCGTGATGAAATTGTATGTAGCACCAGTGTCGATCATAGCCATGACAGGTTTTTCATTGATAAAGGCCTTGACATACATCAAACCTTTCTTTTTTACAGTACTTACTTTTTTGCCCTTCACAGCATTTATGTGTTGGATAGATCCAACACACTCAGTTACTTGAGTTTGAGCTTCTCGTTTCTCGGCGATAGATGCCAAAGTCCCTAACTTGGGATAGTCCTTCATTTGGTGTGGTCCCTTGCACACGAAACATCCTCCTTTGGGCATGAAAGCCTTCTTCTTTTCCTCGTACTCTTTCTTTAAAGAGTATTTTCCTTCCTTCTTGGTTGAGAAACTCTTCCCCTTGTATCCCCCACCTTTAGTAGAACTAGGTTTGGAGGAAAACTTGGGTTTAGAGTCTCCCCTATGATACTCAGTGAGTGATTCGGCCACCACGATGGCCTCATTAACATCCTTAACATTCATTCTTTGTAGTTTTTGCTTTGTCCAAGGTTGGAGTCCATCAATGAAGAAGAACAATGCATTCTCTGATGCTAAGTTAGGGATTTGAAGCGTGAGAGTGGTGAACTCCTTTACGTAATCGCTAATCGTACTCTTGTGCTTCAACTCCCTCAACTTCTTTCTTGCTTCATAAACCACATTCTCGGGGAAGAACTGTCTTTTCAACTCTCTTTTGAAATCTTCCCATGTGGCTATGTTGCAAGTACCATTTTCCATATCTACGCAATTTCTCCTCCACCACAAAGTAGCATTATCAGAAAGGTAGAGGGCTGCAGTGCGTACCTTTATTGTTTCTTCGACCACCCCTTGGCTTTCAAAGTACCTCTCCATTTGCCATAGGAAGTTCTCCACCTCTCGAGCGTCCCTCATGCCCTTGAACTCCTTTGGCTTTGGGAGATCAATCTTTGTCGTCTCCCTTATAATGGTTGGTCAAGATTTTTCCTCCTCGAACCAAACTCGAACTTCCTCAAATAGCTTCAAGGAATTCTCAAGCTTCTCTTCGATTTGGAGCATGCTTTCTTTGAAAGCATCTAGTTCTCCCAACACGTGAGCCTTGAGGGTCTCCTTATCATGTTCTATCCTTTGGAAACGCTCATCCATAGAGGATAAAACATTCTCTAACACAGAAACTCTCTCTTCTAGGAAGTTAGAGTCCTTACCTCTAGGCTCACTTGAAGAACGAACCTTCTTACCTCCCCATTGAGAAGGAATAGCATTCCTCCCCCTTTGAGACTCAACATGCTCCATGATGATACTAGAAGCCATACCCACAAACCACTTGTGCTCCCTCTCGAACCTTGCTCTAATGCCAATTTGTCACGACCTTGGACACACTCCAACGCTACCGTGCTGGCACTCAGACTTACTCAACCTTTTAAGTTAAGACCAAGTCAGCCTAACCATCAATACTTAGCAAGAAAGTTAAGAACACAAGAGAACACAAGAGAAAAGAAGCTTTAGTAGAAGAACACTTTATTGCTCAAACGTTTGTTACAAATGATTCACACACATTCACACTAACTCTCACCTCCTATTTATAGCCATCCACCTCCTCAATGGATGGTTAGGATTAAATCTAACTAATGGTCTAGATTAATCATCTAGAATCTTCATTACAAATATTCATTATACCACAACTTTCTAAATATTTTTAGATTCTTCCATTCTACTCTTTATACTCCTATATATGTCCACATTCTTCTAAAACACTCTATGACCTTCCAGAGTCTTTTAGAACCTTCTAGAGTATTTCGGAACTTTCTAGGACATTTTAGAACATTTCAAAACCATCTAGAATATTTTCAAACACTCCAAAAAATTATACAAATACTGTTAAATCTAACCTTCTAAAATTTACCGTGACACAATGCTGAACGGCGTTACTTTTTTTATTATTTTTTAAATTATTAAAATAAAAAACGGCGTTGTTTCGTTTTTTATTTTTCTTTTAAATTATGAAAATAAAAACAGCGTTGCTATTTTGTTATTTTAATAAATTTGAAAAAATGCGATATAACATACATAATGAGTCAATTTTAGGAATAATATTGTTCTGAGCCCAATATTAAAAAAAAATTTCTCCAATGATCAATAAACCGTGTTACCTCTAAATTATAGTCGGATTATTTTTAAATTATTTATGATTTAATTAAAGAAATATATAACGTTATACTATTAGTAGAAATTTTTTTTATTTATTGAATAAATATATTAAAAATTTAAAGTTTATATATAAACTTTTTATGTAAAACCTTTGAATTAATAATTTTAATGTGTTCTTAAACGACATATAAGCTAATGAACTCATTATTTATTTTGGTTAATAGTGAGTGGATTTAGCACCGTTAAAATGGATTAAATTTATTGGACTAACTTATTTATCGATTTAAATAGATAAATTTTACCTCTAAAATTAAGTTCGTTAAAATTTTAGATTAATTAAACAGGTTAAACCTGATTAATCCAAAACAATAACAGATTAGCTTGCAGGTCAAATATGGCCAATATGACAATATGTTAATATGGCAATATTTTTCTTAATTCAATCTAAAAATTTGACCTATCAATTAAAAAATATATTATTTTTTTACTTTTGACTTCAAAGTAATATTTTTTGTTAATTTTTTTAAAATAATAAAATAAAAAAATAAATGAGCCAATCTATTTAATCAATTGGACTAAACATAAATAGTTTGGATTAAAAAATTATAATTTATGAATAAAACAAGTTTAAATGGACCAACCTATTTAACTTGTCAAGTTAAACAAATTGGATCTAAATAAATTAGACTAGTCCGTTGCCCTAAATTAATTAAAGAAAATAATTATGGTTAGTGATGTCTCATCCACTTTAATTTGCCATGATTTATATTAGAGAGAGTGGAAATTATTGCTTTTTTTGAAACCACGGATAAAAAAAAAAAAGCATTCCAATCAAGAAAAAACTTATCAAAACAAGGAACAAGTTGAGCCAAATCATTCAATATTCAATATGACTTTAAAAATCAGATAATGAATACAATAATGATGGATTAAAACTAACATCATTAAGCATGGGATCGTCTAATATTCAATTTTTCTTTTTTTTTTTTGTGTTAAAACCAATTTTATAACAAGTTTTTCTATTACAAAATATTATTTAATTTTATAATAATCTATTTTTATTAACAGAATATTTTGTAACGAAATTAAATTTACTGTAATAATTTTATATATAACAAATTTATTTTTTTTACAAATTATTTAATAATAAAGTTAATAATTTTTGTAACAATTTTTTAAATACAAATACTATTTTTTCTTGTATTCCTCTTTAGGGTAATAATTATATGATATGCAAGTAGTGATTCAAATAATAGTTATTAATTCATTATAATGTTTACGTTGCCTGAAATGCAGTATATATTGCATGACTGGAATGACGAGAAATGTATCAAAATACTGAAGAAATGCAAGGAAGCAATTATCACAAGAAGCAAGGGAAGAAAAGGAAAAGTTATTGTCATTGATATGGTAGTGAGTGATGAAAAGAGTGATAAAGATATTGAATCAATTGAAACCCAACTTTTCTTTGATATGTTCATGATGGTAGAAGTCGACGGAAAAGAGAGAAATGAAAAAGAATGGGCAAACTTAATTTTTTCAGCTGGTTTTAGTAGCTACAAGATAAACTTATCAGCTTTGGGATTAAGATCTCTCATTGAAATCTTTCTATAAAAATTGCTAGTAGTAAGAAGCATGTTGTGAAATAATGGGCATCATATGTTAATACGCATTTGAATGCTGTGTGTGAAATTTGTTTAATTTTTTATATTCAAAAAATAAAGAATTCATGTATTTGTTGCTGTGAGAAAATAAGAAACATTTATTTTCATCTCCTTTTGTCTTTATTCCTTAGCTTGTATGAATCTTTTTCTGTTACGTTTCAGAGATCCTATATATAGCACTAGATGAAAGTGGCAAACGATTTCCTCATACATCATATCAATGACTCATACCTAATTATTTCATTTTGCATTGTCATTTTGTGTGTTTATCCTTTATTTGCTTGTTGGATCAATAATTGTTCAATAGTTTATTTTTTTTATGTTATATATCTCATGCCTTTTTTTCGTCCTGCGTGAATACTTGGCACAGAAAAAGAAAGAAAGTAAAGAATGTCGAGGAGTGTAACTTTTGATTAAAAAGAGTTAAGATAATTAAGAAACACGATGATTAGTTATGACAATTGTAGAGAATTAGTTTTAACTTAACTGTGCTATATAAATAAAGAAGTAGAATTTTATTTAGGTCTTTTTAGTGACTTATTATTTTTTTGAATTCAATTTAATATTGTTATTCTTTAATTTTTTATTTTTCTTTCTTCTTTTTATTTTTCTGCTATAAAGCTACTGCTGCAAGAATTCTTTTATAGTATCATAAACTTTAGGTGTTTGATTCATGACTTTTTCTAATGAAGATTCTACCAATTCCAATTCCAACAACACTCCTCCTTCCTCTTTTGTTATCAACAATTTTCTTCCGAATTTCTTCAATCAGAAATTCTTTCACCCAATCAGTAACAAATTTGGTGAGAATAATCACAAGACTTGGCAACAACAAGCTCTCTTTATAATTCGAAGACAAGATCTTGAAAATCATCTCCATCCAACACGAATTTCTCCTCAATTTGATTCCACAGCAAATCAGCAAGTTGAAATTGAATCTCAACAATTCAAACAATGGAGGTAGGACGACTATAATCTCGGCTCATGAATGCTTTCCTCTATGGATTTGGATTTCAAGAGTAAAATGGTTGAGTGCATCTTTGCTTATGAAATTTGGGGAAAGATTGAAGAATATTTCGAGAAATCCATCAAATATAAGGTCAAACAACTTAAAGCACAACTCAAATTGATCAAGAAACATAGTATGTCTGCTCAAGATTATATCTCAAAAATTAAAAATCTTGCTGATTCTTTGGCAGCCTTAAGTTATCCTCTTTCGACAGAGGAACATGTAGAAGCTATTTTTGATGGTTTAAATGAAGACTATCAAAGTCTTTTAATCACAATCAATGCGAAACTTGAGATGTATAGTCTTTGCAAAGTACAAATTCCGGTATTGACTCATGATGACATGATGAATAAGTTTAGAAAGTCAGATAATATTCTTATACAAGCTAATTTTACTCAAAGTTCTTTTCCTTCTATGCCAAATACTATGAGAGGCAGTCCAATAAAAGGAAATGGGAGAGGCGGAAGTCGACCTTTTAGGGGTGGTAGGTCTTTTTATCAACAACCAATACCTCAATGCCAAGTTTGTGGCCGATTTGGACATATTGCTTGGCATTATTTTCATAGATTTGACTAACCGATTCTTTCACCATCACAAAATCAAGACACTCAAATGAACAACTACAACTCTCTTTCATCAACTGCTTCCACTTCATCACAAGTGAATTTTATTGCATCTACTCCTCCTCCACCTACAAATACCTTTCACAATCCTGCTGCATACCTTGTTGCACCATCTACTGTCTCTAACCCAGCTTGATATCCAGATACAGGTGCATCTCATCATGTAACCTCTTCTCAATCTAATTTGATTGCATCATTTGAATACACAGGGCCAAAACAAATGCAGATTAATAATGGAACAGATATTTCTATATCTAATATTGGACACTTCTTTTTATATTCTTTATCTTCTAAAAGATAGTTCTCTCTACAAAAGTTAATTTACTGTCCTAATATAACGAAGAATCTAATCTCGGTATCTAAATTTGTTGAGAATAACTTTGTTTATTTTGAATTTTATGCCTTTTATTGTCTTGTTAAATGCCAGTTCACTAAAAAGGTTCTACTGCAAGATTTTAGGCAGAGGTTTATGTTAGTTTTTTTACATTGTTGTCTCTTATCATTCACAAATAGATTCATGTACTAAAATTTTCTCTATCTCTCTTCCTTCTTTTGATTTGTGACATAAGAGATTAGGACACACTGTCACTAAAACTGTACATCTTGTTCTACTCACAATGTAACATTCCTTTTGATAATAATGTTGATAATAAGAAGTCTAGTCTTTGTGAAAATTGTGTTCAAACCAAAATGCATTCTGTTCTATATAGTAATTATTTAACCGTTTATAATTCACTATTACAATTAGTTTATACGGATGTTTGGGGACCCTCTCCCATTATTTCTCATCTTCGTTATAAGTATTATGTCACATTTATTGATGCATTCTCAAAATATACGTGTACTTTCTTACTTTCTCACAAATCTCAAGTTTTTACAGCTATCATTCAATATAAAAATTTTATAAAGAACCTAACTGATTGCAAATTAAAGGCTTTACTGTCAGATAATAGTGGTGAGTACACTTTTAAAACTTTCTCTACATATCTTGCACAAGAAGGTATTTAACATTAATTTTCATATCCATATATTCCCCAACAAAATGGAAGAACTGAGAGAAAACATAGACACTTGATAAAAATGAGCTTAGTCATGTTTTTCAATGTTCAAATGCTAAAGATGTTTTGGAATGAAGCTGTTATTATTACTTATTTGATAAATAGGTTATCAACTCTTATTTTGTCACAAAAGTCACCTTTTGAGATCTTATTTAAACAGAAACCTGATTATCAATCTCTCAAAATCTTTGGCAGGTACTTTTCTCTTCTTACATCTTATAATTAGAATAAATTAGACTATAGATCACATAAGTGCGTGTTTTTTTTGGATATGCCCCTAATTACAAAGGCTATAAATGTCTATCACCCAATTGACGAATATACATCACTAAAAATGTTAAATTTGATGAATCTCAATTTTTTATTCTGATTTATTTCTCTCTAAATCTGTTACTAACAAGTTTGACTTAACTAAGACGGATGCAGATAGTTCTTTTTATTTTTCAAAGTACACTATTTTTACTATTATTCCAAATTTCACTTTAACTACTCAGCAAAATTCAAGCACCTTAAATGAACGAGCCACTCTGGTTAGTTCACACACAATTAAAGGTGTTCCTTCTGTCACAACTAATGACTATCCAAGCCATCAATTAGAGGATGATTTTGATCCTAGTCACAATCCTACTCTAACACAGCACCAAGATCCTATGCAATCCACTTCTGGCATAGACATGGTTCTTCCACCTATAGAATTCTTAACACTCAACCCTCTACAACACCATACCATTCAACACATTACTCATCACAATATTCATGCTATGATGACAAGGTCTAAAATAGGTTCGTCTAAATCAAAAATATTTTTTTCTTCTATTTTGTCTAAAGTTAGTGATGAACAACTTCCTAAAATATCTCATGTTTTTCTCAGTATTCCTTGTTGGAAAGAGACGATGATAAAAGAGTTTAAAGTTCTACAAACAACCAATACTTGGTTTTTAGTATCTAAGCCAGAAAATGCAAAAGTTATAAGTTGTAAATGAGTTTTTACCAATAAAAGACACACTAATGGATTTATTCACAAATATAAAGTTAGATTAGTGGCTCAAGATTTTCACTAAGAAGAAGGTTTTGACTTTAAACAAGGCTTTAGTCCAGTAATCAGACCTACAACAATTAGGCTGATCTTAAGCTTAGCTCTTTCTTGAAATTGAGTGATAAGGCAATTTGATTTTAACAATACCTTTTTGAATGGGAATTTACATCAAATAATCTACATATCACAGTCAATTGGCTTTGAAGAAAAGTCTGACACACATATTTGTAAGTTGAACAAATTTCTCTACGGCTTGAAACAAGCTCCTAGAGAGTGGTTCATTATGCTAACCGCCACTTTGCACTCTTTTGGTTTCAATAATGCCAAGTCCGATAATTCTTTATTTATCAAGAAGCATACTAGTTCTATTATTTATATTCTTTGTTATGTGGATGACATTATAATTACTAGCAATAATTCACATTGTGTGTTTGACATGATTAAGAAATTGGATACTGTTTTTCACAAAAGATTTAGGTGACTTAAGCTATTTTTTGGAGATTGAGATTCACAAAATTGAGAATGAAAAATTGCATCTCTCACAAACCAAATATATTACAGATTTATTGTCAAAATTGGGGATGGCTCAAGCTAGCTTTATGCCAACCCCTATGATTTTTTTGTTACAATTGTTGTCTGCAGGTTTAGAGAATTTTGAAGATCCAAAACTTTATCGAACTGTTGTAGGATCCCTACAATATTTATACATCACAAGACTAGATATCTCTTTTACTGTGACAAAAATTAGCTAGTTTATACACTCTCCCCTCTTGGCTCATGGGAAGGCAAGCGGGTATTGAGATATTTGAGAGGCACACAACATCATGGTTTAGTCCTACACAGAAGTGATGATATGATATTATATGGAATTGTTAATTCAGATTGGGCTACATATCTAGAAGATAGAAAGTCCGTGTCAGGATATTGTGTGTATTTGGGGACTAACTTAATTTTTTAGATGTGCAGAAAACAAATAACTATAAGTCGTTCCTCTGCAGAAGCAGAATTTAGGAGTGTAGCAACTTGTGAATCTGAGATACAATAGCTCAAACATTTGTTAGAAGCATTGGATGTCAAGCTTCAAACTGCTCTAACTAGATATTGTGATAACTTAAGCACTGTTTTGTTAATGACAAATCCTGTGTTACATGACAAAACTAAATATTTTCAGCTTGAAGTACAATTAATCAGGAACAAGAAAAATAAAAAATAGTTACATGTTATGCATATTTTAAGGACAGATCAGGTTGTTTCTTACTAAACCTTTGATAGCTTTCACATTTGAGAGGCTGAGGTTTAAACTGCAAGTTTTCTCAAGGTCAAACTCGAATTTGAGGAGGGTGTAGAAGAGTGTAACTCTTTGGTTAAAAAGAGTTAAGATAATAAAAAATCACGGTGATTAGTTATGACAATTGTAAAAAATTCATCTTAGTTTAAGTGCGTTATATAAGTAGAGAAGTAAAATTCTATTTAAATCTTTTTAGTGACTCATTGTTTCCGTGAATCCAATTCAATATTGCTATTCTTTAATTTTTTATTTTTCTTTTCATCTTTTTACTATCAAAACTACTGCTTCAAGAATCCTTTCAAAAAACACACATACATATAGAAAACGAATTATATATTTATACGAGTATGTATGTAGTTTAAATGTGATAATTATATATATAGTTTGTTATGTACCAATATTTTCTCGAGGTAAAAATTGATGACTTCTTTAGTTATAAGGAATGAATTTGTTCCTTTTTTTTCAAGAGATTAAAATGAGTATTTAAATTGGTGATGAGAAAACTAACAATAATAAAAAATTTAATAATATAATTATATGAGTAAACTATTAACATGATATATCATTGATAAAAAAAATTTTAAAAAATATTAACGACAAATAAACATTTAAAAGATTTAAAAATGAGATGAAAAGAATTAAATATTAAATATATATTTTAAAATAAATTTTAGAGATCAAATTTTGATGCAAATGTTTATAATTATCATTAAAAAGATGAAATTTTTTATCTTTAAAATTTGGTAATTCTATGTCGAGTTCTTTTAAAATTTTTTTAGTGTTAATGACCATATTTTTTTAAAAAATAAAAAAATTCAGAGATTAATTTTGCTTCGAATTTTTTTGCACATCTTTAAAATTTTATTCAAATACTACTACAAAAATTCGAATTAAATGAATAAGTCATTTTGTTAAGTATAAAAATCTTTTTGAACAATTTGTGGGTTATATTGATATTTGTCTGCTTAAAATTTGTGTACTTTTTAACAAAAAATTGTGTGTTACATAAAGGACAGAAAATGCATTACGCTCTCTAATTAAATATTAGTGGAGTGCCTATATATCCGTGTTATTTTGAGAATATCTTTTTATAGTTAATGATTTAATTTGATTGGATTTGATTATTAAAATGAATTATACATATAGCATTGTTGAAAAATTTTTATGCATGATTTAGCCCTTTCTTTATTAACGTGATAGTAACATTAGTTTAATAATAATACTTGATTTAGTTTTATTTTTTCACATTTTTTTCATGGGCAAATCTTGATAATATTTTTTATGGATTTTTTATATTTAAATTATTTAAATGTAATATTTTATGAAAATGTGTAATTTATAACATATTTATGCATTTTCATAAATCTTATATATCCCGAGTACAAAACATTTAAAACCACAAAAAAATATAATTTGAGTACATTATAATCGAGATACATACAATTTAAAAATTTGTGCATAAACTAGATGTACTGTATCTAGTATACATTTATACCAAAATTTCTAGCACTGTACTTAGGATATATACAATTTATAAAAATATTTTTCTCTTTAAACAATAAATTTATTTATTTTTAAAATATTAAAAAATAAAATATAACACATATTATCTAAAAATAAAATTATTTAGTTTTTATTATTTTTTAATTATTAAAATTTTAAACTTTAAATATAAAAAATACTCAATTATTATAAAATTATACAAAAATCTTAATTAATTTAAATCTAAATTTTTTAAAATTTAATTACAAATTTATAATTTATAATTTATAATTAAAATAAATAAAATAATTTTAAAAAATTAACTGATATTAATTAAAAATAATTGTGTTAAAAAGTTCTATTGTTTTTTTTTGGATCTTTAAAAGTTCTATTGTTTGAAATGCTTAAGATTTTGAAATGATCATATATATATATATATATATATATATATATATATATTTTTTTTTTTTTTTTGTCACATTAGAAGAGATTTGAACCCAAAATTAAGAGTGACAAACAGTCCGAAATTCCCGAACTTATGCGAGGCGGGGTGAGCATGCTCGACAGACCCGCCATTTTGTTTTTTATTTTTTATTTTAAGCCTGGTAAAACATTTCAGACGCATAGCATAACTGGACCCGATTTAACCCTAAACCTTACCCATAACACAGAACCTCACCAGCCTCCATCTCAGTCTCACCCACCGACCCAACCAGCTCCCTCTCTCCGTGCCCTGTATCCATTGGCGGCGCCCGGCGCCATCGCGCCTCTCCTCTCCTTCGCAGGTTCGCGCCCCGCCGTCGCGCTGCTGCTCCTCCTGTGTCGGATCCACGGTGTTCTGTATTTCTTTCGATAGTTCAGGTAATATTTTGCAATGGATTCTATGATTTTAATTCCTGTACAATAAATCATAAATTAAGCACCATTAGGTTTCTGAATATTCATTAGGTAATATTTTGCAAGACAATGAATATCAGTTTGTTTGTTTTTTTTTTCTTTTTTTTTTTGGTGTGCAAATGGGGTTTCATTCTCTGAATTGATTGTGGTGGCTCATGGATTCTGACCTATTTCTTGTTCTGTGAAAAGGGGTTGTTTGCTTTTGGGTCGGTTGAGTGTTTGTGTGGTGTTTCGCTCTGTTTTATCTTTGTCTGAAGGTGAATCTTGGGTGCTGCTATTCTTTGATTGCTTCTATGTACTCTTTCTCTTCATGTTATTTGGTTTAATACTTTAGTTGACTCTTTGGGTTGTTTTGTTGTTTCTAAAGTTTTAGTTTTTATTGGAATTTACATGCCAATCATAGTAATCTGTAACTGGGATGAGGATTAAAGCTGTTGATTAAGGAATTTGTATCTCTTGCAACTCTGTGATGATGTGTATATATATGCATGAATAGCTTCTATGGAAGTCCTCTGATTGGTTTAAGTGCCACAGCTGTAAAATTGATGTCTGTTATTGTGATTCTTTGTTTTTAATTTTTTAATTTTTCCCTTTTTTCTAAAATAAATCCCTGGAGATCCGGATATCCGGTGGATATTGGTTCCGCTCCCTGGTACGGGGAGTGTTTCTGGGGATGAGGGACGGGGGCATGTCCCCCCCTCCCCATGCAGACCCGTTGCCATCCCTTTTAACTTTTTCATTCATCCCTAGGACCCAAACTAACCCAGTGACCTCCCTGACCCAAACAAGTAAACCTGAAAGTCTGAAACTATAGTAGTCTCTCTCTCTCTCTCTCTCTCTCTCTCTCTCTCTGCCCTTCCATTCCCTTGCCGCTGCATCAGGTGCTTCTCTTCTCATCTCTTTTACTGTTCTCTTTCATTATTTTGCTGTTACTGTAATAGAGTGTGTTGTTTGCTGTTTTTTTACTTCAAAGCACTAAGGTTTAGGTGCCAATTTCCCTCTTCCATTTTCTTATCATCTATAGGTTCAACTTCGTAACAAGCTTTCCCATTATCAGTGATGAAATTTTGAGTTTCACATAAGTTTCAGTAACTAGGCTTTCCCACCTTAAACCCCAATGGAAACTAATTTCAGTTCCGTTACCCAGGGGAAGAAGATGAGGAAGAAGAAGCAACAATCTGTTGCAGAGGCTGATGCAGTTCAAGATTTAGACTCTGTGATTCATGACCATACTCTTTTCTTTGACAAGTTGATTGAACTCATCCCTGCCAAGTTTTACCTTCCAACCGACGATAAGGATAAGCCGTGGTTTCAGGGTCTCAGCAAGGCTAAGAAAGCTGAGGCGAAGAGGGAAACTAAGGAGAATATTAAGAAGTCTCGAAGGGAACGGTTGGATCCTGAAAATCCCCCTGCCACTACTCTTGACTTGTTGAAGCAGAACTTGGGTAAGGAGAAGGCAAATGAGAGTAGCGATGAGGAGGACGGTGAGGCTAAGCCCATTGCCCTTGAAGGGGACAATCGGTCTGTGACTTATGAAGAGCTTCGGCAAAGGCTTCATCGTAAGCTTGAGGAGTTTCGTTCAAGTCGCGAGAATTCGGGAAGGTCAAAGAAGAGGGAGGAAAGAAATGCGAAGAGAGGGTTTGAGGACAGGAAACGCAAGAGGGGTAGTGAAAATGAAGAAAATAAAGTTGCAAAGAAAGAGTCTACAGAGAAAGTGAAGAAGGATGCTGCCGAGACCTCGAAAGAGCTTGTGTTTGGTCATATCAAACTTACAGATGGTGAAATGCAAGGTAAGAAGAAAAGGAAACTTTCGAGGCATAAGGAACTTGAAAGGGCAAAGAAGTTGGAGGAAGCGAAGAATGATCCCGAGAAAGGTGAGGCTGTTGCAAAGAAGCAATCGTGGAAAGCAGCATTGGATAGAGCATCGGGGATTAAGGTTCATGATGATCCCAAGCTGTTAGAAAAAAGCATTCGTAAAGAGAAGAAGAAGCAACAGAAGAATGCAGAGAAATGGAAAGAGAGAATTCAAACAAGGGACCAGTTGAAGGCAGAGAAGCAGCAAAAGAGATCAGATAATATTTCTGAGAGGATTCATCAGAAGAAGATGCGTAAAATCGCAAAGAGAGAGAAAAAGCTTTTGCGGCCTGGCTTTGAAGGTCGCAAGGAAGGTTTTATCACTGAAGGTTCCAGTTAACTTAATTCAATGTTGGTTGGTATCTTTCCTTCAGAGTCATAATATTTTGAGTGTTAGAATATGACAAATAGAACATATCAATTTCTATGTCTGGTTTAGTATGTCTCTTAAAATTGAACAATTTTTTTTTCTATGATGGGTATTCATATAACATTTTGGCAATTCAGCAGTCCATATGATCAGTTTCTGGTTATAGTGGAATACCGGCATTTTATTGAATTTCAACTATCACAAGCTGTTTGATTACATTATATCATGATAGACTGATATACACTGGTTGTTGTTTTTCTTTCCTGAGTTGCTTGCAAACTTGCCTACAGTATCGAACTGTTGCTTCTTCACTAAATCTTCGGGTATGTTACAATCCATGTTTGAAATCCAAAGTCTTGATCGAAGTACAGTTGCAGAATTTCAGCCTGTGTCTAACATGAATCCTACAATTAAGTTAGTTAGATTCCAATTGTGTTTATTCTGAAATATAGTAAACTTTGATGCTATGCTATGTTAGTATATTGCATTTTATTATCCCTTTTCAGTGATCATCTCATCATCTACAATAAATTTTCTTCTATTTTATTGCATGTAGATTGTAGTATACCTATTTACTATCATAATTGGTTTCACAACAATTATATTGGTGGTTTGTAGAGTGTGGACCATTTACAGGCATGGATATTTTTTTGGAGAATGTATAATCAACTGAATCTGTTCCAAATGTTTGGAAAGATCAATTTATAGCTTTGTGGTATTTCAGTGAATCTCTTGTCTGCTGCTAATGAATGTCACCAATGAAATGACAGTCAAAGCACTTTGCCTCCATATATAACCATCATTCTAGCAAACTCTGATATAGGTTGATGTTAGAGAATGGCAAATTCTTGGAGGGTAAACATCACCAATTGATTTCTATCTCTGGTTTGGTATAATTCTAATAGAGTAAGTTCGTTCTTTCTGTTGTCAATCATGTGACGTATTTTGCCAATTCAGCAATACATAAGATCGGTTTAGATTCTTGGATACGGACATATGAGTCATAATTCATAACTATCACGAGCTCTTTGCTTGATCCATGCCGTCATAGACTAATGCACTGTTCATTGAATCATTTTTCTGTGTGTAATATGCTGAGAATGTTTATCTTGCTGTTATTATTTTCTTGGGGCACTTAAACCTGCAATGTTTTATTCTGTACGATCTTTGCATTACTTCATTCATAATGGTTACTTCATTGTTGAACTGTTACTTCATTCACCAAAATCTTCTAGTATGTTACATACTGAGTTTATCATCTTGTATGAATACGTTGGTCATACTTGTTTTGTGTTCGAATCACAGAAAATATTGATTCTATCCTGTGCTGTCCTGTACTGTATTTTAGTTATGTACCATGGTAAAACATGGTAATTATTACTTTTGCACTGATTATATTTAACCTGAACATAGACTCTATAGATTGTAGCTGTTAGTTAACCATAGTTGTCTCAGATTTCATGTCAAATTGTTTTCTCCCTTTCCATATAGCTAGAAAGTGTTGCCTCAATCAAAGATCAGGTGTGGCAATTCAACAAGTCCAGAGGTAGCTATTAGTTCCTATAAGCCTTTGGAATCCCTCATGTTGCCATGCTCACTATGGCTGGGTTTTGCACCTTGGATTCGGGTGTATTTGTGAGTTGGGATCTGAAAGGAGAGGGATAGGGAGAGGGAGAGGGAGAGAGAGAGTCCACATAGCATTTTAGACCCTTTTCTTCCCACTTTTCCTCGAAAGTCCTACCTCAAAAATACACTCTTAAAGAGTAATGTTCTTGATTTTTGTTTTGGAAAGGAACAAGAAGAAGGAATATATATTGAATATAGTTTAGTGTGTATGCGTTCCTGACGCTTTTATACTTCAAAGTTCAAACCGGAACTCACAAACACATCTTTAGTCTAAAAAGAGTTGAGCCCATCATCATTTCAAATTTCAACTATTTAGCATTCTCCAAAGCATAAATAATGTCCAAGCCTCTATTCCTAAACAACGTTCAGTCTAGATATAGATATTACTACTACTACTACTATAGTCCTCAATCTTTTGTAGTACTTAGTATGTGTTTGGATTTATGTTGGGCAAACTGGAGTTTGAATAGAAGTAATTTTGTAGAATTGATTTTGGGTAGAAGTGAGTTTGTGCTAACATGATTTATGTTTGGTAATTTTTATTAAAATTGATTTTGATAAAATAAATATTGTTTAAATAATATTAGTTAAAATCATTTCTAGATAAATAATTATAATATTTTTTTAAGTATATTTAATTTTTTTATATTTTTTTATAGTACTTTATTTTAGTATATTATAATTTTTTATTATTATAATAAAAATTAATATTTATTTATGAAGTTAAAAATATCATATAAAAATTGACAACTTTTTAAGTATTTTTTTATAGTAAAAATTAATATTTATTTATTAAATTAAAAATAATATATAAAATAACATATTTTAGTACTCTTTTTAAGTACTCTTAATAATTTTATTTTTATTATTATTTTAGGTTCTAATTTTTTACAAGTTATATTTTTATTATTATTTATAATTAATTTTTTATTTAATTTATCATTTCTAATAGGAACAATAATACATATTATAAAAAATTAAAATAGTAAATAGTGTACAAAAATTAGAATAATTATTTTAATATTCTCGGTATTTATTTTAAAAAATTATGGAAAAATCAATAATAACTAGCAATAAACTTAAACGTAGGTTGAGTAAATGCAGAAGCTATAATTTTTTGCTTCTAGTAAACGAGTTTTTGGGATGCAGAATAATGTCGGCGATTGCCAAACATCAAAGAACATCGTTCAAAGCATTTAAACGCACTTTTATCCTCTCTAACGTGTTTCACAAACACACCCTTAATAGTTTTAAATAGAAATAGTCATCCCTGTTGTTGGTATAAGATCATCAGCAACTGAGTTCTAGAGTTAAGAAAAGATTCATTCAGGTAGAGGAATGAATAAGAGAGAAGAGAGCACGAGGTAGAAGATGAGTTGTGTTAGAAATTTAGAATCATACGTCAGTTAGCTCTATATATAGCAGTAGAGATAGTGGCTAAGTATAGAAAGATATGGTAACAAACACAAAAAGAACCAACTCTATAACAGAGTTAACTACCTCTACTAACACTCCCTCAAACTTAGGTGGGGACTCAGTCTCAAACACCCTAAGTTTGCTTCTAAACTTATGAAACAAAGCTGAAGACAAGGATTTATTTCTCGTTCGGTATCTTTTATTATTTGTGCCAATGGTACGAATTTTTGGATACTATTTTGGGAAATAAAAGAAAAGAAAAAAATGAAAAACAAAAAAATAAGGTACATGAGAACGCGCGGCATGTATGTATACTCGATGAAGCCATACATTGCGTGTCTTTCTTAATCACGTAATTTATACATATATCATGATTAGGGTTGGAAGTGAGTCAAGTCAGCTCATGAGCTAGATCGAGCTCGACTCGTTAATAACTTGATAAGTTAAGCTCGTAAGCTAGTGAACCAAGCTTGACATTGAAATTGAGCTCATAAATTAAATAAGCCGAGTTTGAGTTTGGATAAGCTCAGCTCATTAGCTTGTGAGCTGATTCGATTATTTATATATAATTATTAATACACATATCCTATATATACATATGAAATAGTATTATATAACCATATATATTAACGATCTTAATTATTTAAAATTTTATATTTATTTTTTACATATAATTTTGATGTATGACATAAATAAAAAAATTATAATTTATTGATAAATAATAATATATAAAATTGATTTTTTAAAATATTTTTTAAAATATATAAGTTATAATTTATTGATATAGAATTGTAGATTATGTATTTATGTTTCTATTATTTGAGCCAGCTCGTGAGCTCGAGCTAGCTCGTGAGCTTTCGGTAAGTCGAGCTTGAGTTTAAGAAATAGGCTCGATTGTTAATGAGTTGAGCCGTGAGCCAAGCTCAATTTTTGTGAGTCGAGTTTGAGTTTGGTCTAGTTCGGCTCAGCCTGACTCACTTCGGCCTTAATCACGATGTAAGTTGTAATAATACTTCTGTTTATGAAACTTTTCGTTATCATGATGTTAATTAGTGGTTGCTATTGCACGGAAGACATAATCATCAATCAGACAATGATTGACTGAAATTTATTAGATAAATCAATTTGTTGAAGTTTGAATAGTTATGTTTCACTTTATTTTTAGTAATTTCGATAAGGTGTCGAATTAAGTTTGTATTAAGATTTCAGTTCGAGGGAATGATTCCTTTTAAAAAAGTTTGAGTTCGATCCGAAAATTATTTAGCGTAGGTATTAAAATTGTGTATGTTGAAATATTTG
This sequence comes from Arachis hypogaea, assembly GCF_003086295.3. Lineage (NCBI taxonomy): Eukaryota > Viridiplantae > Streptophyta > Magnoliopsida > Fabales > Fabaceae > Arachis > Arachis hypogaea. Next base: position 22,388,891 of record NC_092038.1, on the reverse strand, counting down.
AGATAAATTATAAAAAAAAATAAAATAAAGTGAAGTAAAAACTTAGAAATAAAATGTTTAAAAGAAAAGAATCAAAATAAACAATGTAAAACAAAATAATGAGAAGGAAAAGAGAAATAAATAAAAACGATAACTGAAATAATAAATAAATTTAAAATAAATGAACTGAAAATTGACTTCAAGCATTTACATGCACTTACACTCTATAAATTTTTTTGGCGTTTGGATTGTATAGAGTTTTGTGTGATATTGTAGTGTTCAAATTGAAGTATCTGTTTCTTTTTGTATTTCTTCTATTTATAGACCACGAGGACAAATTTACAGAGTGATCTAACTTCCTCCTATTTCTTAGGCTACGATACTACTTTGGCCATGAAAAATCTTGATTCTCAAGTTTGACGTCCCACGTCTTCTCTTACCTTGGTCTTCAAGCCCCTCTTTTCTTACCTTGGTCTTCAAGTTCTACGTTTCATAAAGTGCTTCTGGATAAAGCCTTCGTGTGATTATCTCATTTCGATTTTTAGAAGTCACCGACTCGACTCCTTCTGTGATAAGTCGAGCTCTTGTGCTGACGCTCTTATAGAATAATTTATGTGTTGTAATACTTCGACCTATATTTTCATGGAACAACACACTTGCTATAACATTTTGACTTACATATTATCAACTCACCTTTAAGTCAAATAATGATCATGATCGAATTATCTGTAATGTTGATTTTTTTGTGCTAACAAGTTATAAAAAGAATTACTTTTGATTTATTATCAAATACAAAATATATATAATTGTTTTGTGATAAAAAATAATCAACTGTCATATTTATTGCATAAATAATTATAGAAAAAAAATGTAATTAAACGATAATATAAAAAGTTATTAATACATTAAAATTAAACTATTAAAACTTAAAAGTATATATTTTAGTAATCTATCAACTATACAAGTTTAGATTAACTAGATCCCATAGACCATAATGCTTTTCTTGTGTATGTAAATATTTGTTTGTTTAAAAAATATTATTTACAGATATTAAGCATTAGATATTATGTGGATCGTTAGGATTTGGTTGAATTAGTCCCACATTACTTAAGATAGAAAATGGAGTGGATGGCCTAGGTTATAAATATGAGGCTAAGTTCTCCATATTTTTTGCACCAGTCGAAAACATTTAAAGTTTGTATCTGACTTTTCTTTTCCTCTATACTCTTTGATTAGAGAGTGTTATGAGGTGTAGTTAAATATTTGCTTTGAGGAGTATGGTGTACTGGGGTGCCGGTGTTAAAGAAAAAGAAGTCTATGTGTTGTAACAATTTTCACATATTGATATTTTCTGGTTGTCATTTGACAACGGTCGTGGTTTTTCTCCAGTTTCTTGGAGTTTTCACGTTAAATTATTGTGTTGTAATTGTGTCTATTTTATTTCTCTGTCAAAGGTGTTTTCTTAAAGGAGAATGGTGTCTTATTCCCAACATGTGGTATCAGAGTTTCGGTTCGGTGAGATTTATTCTTAGTATGCTTTGTGGTTGCAGCCTAGTCTGACCTTCCACATCAGAAAAGAATTTTGTCCTGTAGTTTGAGGTTGATCTTTGGTTGCTGTTGTTGCTGGAAGGCAGTGTGATACTGTGAGAGTGCAGTTTGGAAAGGTTCTGGCTAAGAAAAGACTTGGTATTTAAGTGTGTCCATTGTGACCCACCTCTCTTTCCTGGGGACCCTTCCCAGTGCACGGTCTACAGTTGAGTTATACTATTCCAGTATACGGTTGCAACAATATCAGGATATTCAAGTGCTGTGAAGTTTGAAATAGAGAAATTTGATGGAAGAATCAATTTTGGCTTGTGGCAAATACAAGTCAAGAATGTGTTGATACAATCAGGTTTGCACAAGGCGTTGAAGGAGAAGATCTCTGGTATGAAGATGATGTTCTCTAGAAGACAAGAAGTATCCTCATGGTATTACCGCACTGCCATGGATAAGGATAAGTTGTGGCAATCGTGTCCACAATTGCACATGGGCATTGGTTGGCGTTGAGATGCAAGGTGTGTGGCGGAGTTATGTCGATGGCTGAAAAACTTCCAGGAAAAGCCAATTTGAAAGTTGCACCATTAATTTTCAGCAAGGTTTCGATCTGTACCAAGGCGAAATGCTTGGAATGGTCTAATTCCAAGTGAGTATACTTTCATGGTGGAGTATGATAGTTCTCTGAACTATGATTGTCGGTATAGACAATGGCAGCAAAGAATTGTCGGTGTTGACAATGGAAGCTGAAGATGTGTGACTATTTCAATCAAGGTGGAGATTGTTAGGATTTGGTTGAATTAGTCCCACATTGCTTAGGATAGCAAATGGAGTGGGTGGCCTAGGCTATAAATATGAGGCTAAGTTCTCCATATTTTTTGCACCAGTCAGAAACACTTAAAGCTTGTATTAACTTTTCTTTTAATTTCCTCTATACTCTTTGATTAGAGAGTGTTATGAGGTATAGTTAAATATTTGTTTTGAGAGAGTGTGGGTGTACTGGGGTGCCGGTGTTAGAGAAAAAGAAGTCTATGTGTTGTAATAATTTTTACATAGTGATATTTTCTGGTTGTCATTTGACAACGGCCGTGATTTTTCTCCCGTTTCTTGGAGTTTTCACGTTAAATTATTGTGTTGTAATTGTGTCTATTTTATTTCTCTGTCAAATGTATTTTCTCAAGGGAGAATGGTGTCTTATTCCCAATATGGATCACACATTTTCAGTCATTATTAAATAAAAAATAAAAGTATAATATTATCTTTAAAATTTATTAAAAATTTTAAAAATATTTTTAAATTTTATTTGGTTTTAATTTTGTTTCAAAAATTTTTAATTTGCATCAATATATTTCTGACGGCTAAATTTTTAAAAAATTTAGGATCAATTCAGCAATAATTTCAGACATAATTATTATGCATTATTACTGGATTGATTCTAAATTTCTAAAAATTTAGCTGGTAGGAATATATTTGATGTAAAGCAAAAACTTTAGAGATAAAATTAAAACAAAATAAAATTTAAGAATATTTTTAAAATTTTTAATAAATTTTAATAATAAAAAATATACTTTAATTCACTCTTAAATGAAATATAAATGTAGGTCAGAATAAGTTTATAGGAATATATCTAGTACAATAAAAAAAAAAAGTCTCTTTTATAATGCCTTACATTACTCATAAAATTTAAAAATAAAGGCGTGAATCCAATCTTATTCTATCTTTATTTTTAGACAAAGTAAACAAAAATTTTGTAAACACCAACTAATCTCCTTAATAAAAAAAGAAAAATATTTTTTATATTAGAGTGAGAATAATATTTTTTAGATTTATAAATTATAAGAGTATTAATCTCAAATGTAACACTATTTAGTTTAAATTTTTAGAATATAAAAATTGAACCCTTAAATTTCTAGAAAACAAAATCAGACTCTCTAATTTTTAAGAACAAAAATCAAACCATACATTTGGTGGATATCGAAAAATAAAAAAATAACCATTCGATTTAATATTAATTCTATTTTTTTTTACCTCGTACAAAGTAATCCGACCAACCAACAAAACACCTACATTCTTTTTTTTATACCGAAAGATTAATCTTATCTTTTAAAATATATATAATTCTTAAAATAAATATTAATTTTTACCTCTTATTATTTATAAATTAAAGAATATGACAAAAAATACTCTTTATTAATTGCAAAATATATTTTTTACGATTATATGATAATTTTTATAAATATTTAAAGTCTATCATAAATACAAAAATAATTATTAATGAATTATCAAAATTAAAAATAATAGTTAATTTAATACAAAGATAAAATAAAAAAAATATTTACTATGAAAAGAATAAAATAAACTTTTATATAATTATAATTGAATTAATCGATTCACCTAATAATTTAAGATTTAAACTAATAATTCATTAATTTAATATTCTAACCGGATGGATTAGCTCGGTTCTGATAACTATATTAAAAAGTTTTATTATTCAAAAGTCAATATTATTCCAGAGTCCAAACGTAGTCGTGATTATTAATTAAGAGAAAAATAAAACGATTACTGATTAAAAGAAAAATAAAACAAAACTTTGGTGTACAACGTAGAATGAATTTAAAATACTAAAATAAAGCATTATTTGGTACAGGATGGCCATGTACTTATAATTAATTTATATATTTAGGTGTTTTCTGTTAATATATAGACTTAAAATTTAATAGATCAGAGATATATATCGGCACATTGAAAATTTGAATTAATTAGTTATTATTACTGTTTGGAACAATAATATGACTATAATTCAATTTATCATCTATTAAATAGTTTATCATTTTTATCATATATATATTATTTAAATAAAAATAAATACAATAAAGTTTTTTATTAGCATTAAAAATTTATCATTATAATAAAAATCATAATACTTTAAAATATATTTTTTAATTTAATTTAAATTGTTGTTCTTGGTTGAAATATTATTAAGAAAGATATTAATTATACACACTCACACACACATATATATTAGAAATTAAAAATATAAATTTGATTCGAAAGATTAAAAGACTCTTTCATAATCAAGCTTGTTTAATCATATTAAAAGTTAAAAAATTTGACTTTACTTTTTAAATGATTAGAATCCGTGTCTTCTAGAACGTCCGTACCTTCCTAATAAAAAATTATTTACGGCGTTATACGTAGACGTACGATGTACATGCATGTCATAAAGTGTAATTTCATCATAAATAATAATTAAAGAAAGTCAAAAAATCAATAAAATTTATTATTTTTAATTAACAATTAATTAATAATATTTAAAAGTATAAATTAAAATTATATTATTTGATTATAAAATTAAAAAAATTAGATTAATAACTAAAAATATTAATTAAAGAAAATAAATTTTACTAATTTTAAATTTATATATATATATATAATTGATAACTGAATAGATGAGGACTCTCTGTATAAAAAATAACATAAGTGACTCAGCAGACTCAAAAGGATATTTGATAATTGCTACCAACTCTGCATAAAATGATAAAAACAAGCCATATACATATATACGGTTTCTAGTTATACAAGTAAATAAAAAATAAGAGCAAGAAAAAGAAAGGAAAAATATATAAACATTGAAGGAGGTCATCTACGGCTTCTGGATGGAGCAGGTGTTTGACTTTTGGCTCTGCATGTGATCTGTTGATGGAAGTTCATGCCAACACATCTACGTGTTCTAGTAAAAAACAAGCTCCTATTTATTATATTTTTCTTTCAACTTGATTAGAATAATACCTATACTCGCCGCCATATATGGTGCATCAATCATCATCAATTCATGACCCTGTTTTTAAAAGGAATTTTAGCCTATTGAACACAAAGGATGCAATTAGGTTAAATGAAGAATCAAAGTATAGCAATGATTCGGCTAATATAAGGAATCAATTAAAAAGAAAAGAGAAATTTAAATTAGGTAAATAATAATTTTACTCTATTTTTTATTAGTTGAATTACGTATTTAAATATTTTTGTATTTAAGCCCAACTAAGCAGGTTTAATATAAAAAAATTCACTCTCATTGATAAAACGCGTGTTATACGCGCCGAAGACCACCCAAACATTATCAATTCACTTCGCCCTTGAATATGAAAAAAGTTTCTTCTTTCAACTTGATACTACGGCCAACAAATTTTAAATCTGTCTCACAATCTCTCAAAACTCATTCGTATTCTTTGCAGAATCAGGTGGAGCGTTTGAATTCATCAACAAAAAACACACAAAAATAAGAACAAAGATTCTGCAAGGTATTGAGCAAACTATTGTTACTATATTTAGTTAGTTTCTCGCAAATCTCGCGTTTCTTCTAGTTCAATTTAAGGTTTAGAAGATTGAGTTCGTTCATTTAGTGGATCGAGTTTCTCTGATTCTATTTTTTCTTGTTTTCTTCGTACCTAAGGGCATCGAATGAAACTGTGTTGTTAGTTTATTGGTTCTGATAAATAACTCGATTCATCTCTTAGTTTAATTGAGTTCATTTGTATGTAGAAATAAAGTGAAATGTACTTTCTTTCTTATTGAATGTTTATGAAGTTTTATTCAAATCTGAACCAAATTCGGTTCATTTGTGAATTGAGTTAGGTTAACTGCATACTACTGTTAAGTATTTACCAAATTTGTTATTTCTTAAGAATTTCGATTCATCTCTTAGTTTAATTGAGTTCATTTGCATGTAGGAATGAATTGAAATGTGCTTTTCTTGCTGATTGAATGTTTATCACTTTTTGTTCAAATCTGAATTGAATTATGTTCATTTGTGAATTGAGTTAGGTTCACTTGATACTACTTTTAAGTATTCACCAAATCTGCTATTCCTTAAAAAATTCGGTTCATCTCTTAGTTTAATTAAGTTCATTTGCATGCAAAAATGAATTGAAATATGTTTTTCTTGCTGATTAAATATTTATCATTTTTTGTTCAAATCTAAACCAAATTCAGTTCATTTGTGAATTGAGTTAGGTTCACTTGATAATACTATTAAGTATTCACCAAATGTGAACCAAATTTGGTTCATTTGTGAATTGAGTGAGGTTCACCTGCTAAGTAGTGACAAAATTTTTTGTTCCTTACAGAAAAAATGAAAAAAATGATCGTCTCAAAAAAGAAAAAATCGCATTATAATGTAAGTATATACACATTAAATTAACTCTATTTTTGTATTATAAATATATCATATCATAATGTTTTAAATCCTTGCAAAAAACTCACTATCTGAGATGCTCAACAAAATCAATAGCAAGGATGTTCAAAGAATTGAGTGTAGAAAAGAAAATTATTATTGAAGAAATGGAATTCGGTGCACTAATACATATCCTGGAATTGAAGGTCTCTCACAAATTCTCAAGGGAATTGATTCGTTGCTTTATTGTCTATTATGAATTCTTGGACAGTCTCTATAAAAAAATCTACATAACCCCTCTCAAGATAAGAGATGCACTGGGCATAAATTTTGGTAGTATTATACTTTTCATTTTTTACATTTGTATTTTTCTTTTTTGATCTTCTTGTTATTCATTAAGTAATTTCAATTCCTTCCTTAGTTAATTTGAGGTTCATTTTGACTGATTTATTTATATTAAAATATTATAGAGGATCGTTTTTTTGAAAAAATTAAATACAACAAATTGAATGAGGAACAAAAGGAGATTATTGACAATTTCAAAGGTGCTACGTTGGCATCTTTGACAAAATCTGTCATTGATATGAGTGTTGAAGAGAAGGAAACACCCTGAAATTCAATAGGACTTTCTTCGTCTTCATCCAGAAATACTTCTTGCTGCCGACAACAATAAGCACAGTCTCCTTGGTCCATAAGTTGCCTGCGCTTCATGTGAAGACCGTCTGACGATGGAATTAGGCGTCTTATGTGCTGAGCTTCTTAATCAAGGGGATCAAAATACAAAGAGCAAGAAAGAAACTTTTGATTGATGGTTGTGTCTTCATTTTAATATTAATATATTTTCATAAAATGAAATTCCCTCAACCAGAAGTAGATGACGTGCCTAGGCCACCATGGATGGCGTATTGAACATGGAGGAGGTTGGTGGAGTGGATTGCTTTGAAACAATTAATGAAATGGTAAATAAAAAAAGCTTATTTTCCTTGAAATTTTGGTTCACATACTTCTAAAAATACTTTGATAACTAAATAAGTTTATATTTTAGGGACTTGTGAAAAGAGCAGAATTGAGGGGAGGAGAGATAGAAGAAAAGAAGGGAAAAAAGAAGGAAAATAAAAAAAAGAAAAAAAAGAAAATTGTCATCTTGCATTCGTTTTCGGAAGAAGACAGTTTTTCTGAATCTAAGTATACTTTTCACTATCCCTTATTCTGTTGCAGAGAAGATGAAATCGAAAAAACGCCGCAAAAAAAAAGAAAGAAAATAACCACAAAGGGTGGTAAAAAAAAAAAAAGAAAGATTGTTTGACGAATTCGAAAAGCAAAACTAAATCTGAAGACAAGTAAGATTCAAAAATAATTATTTTCGGTTCATTTCTACGTTTATTTGAGGTTTATTTAGTTTAGTTTCACTTAGATTTGCTGAAAATTGTTCATGTGTGCTTATTAAGTTAGTTACAACTCTAATATTTGTCACCAATACACATTTGATGTATTTTTGTTGATGATCGACTCTATTTGACTACTTGTTTAAATTTAAAATAAATTCGATTTATTTATTTTTTTAATTAAAGTTCATCCTGGTTTTAAGTCAAAATTTATCATATGAATTTTCAGAAGTGAACAAGTTGAGGAGACGAGTGTTGAAAAAAGAAAACAAAAAAAAGAATGAAGAGAAAAAATGATGGAGCTAAAAAACAAATGTTGCTCCGGATAAATGTGACTCAACGGACGCGTGATATGAATTATCGCAGACCTAAATTAAGTTTCTTATATAAAGTTCTTTTTCTTTCTCTGATAACTTTTCTTAAAACCTCATATAATTTCTTTGGATTCACTGAATAATATTTATTTTCTTTCTTAGACTACCGACTGTAAATTTAGGCAGCGAAATTGAACATGTGTTACAAACACAGACGAACTTGGCACCGTCTGTAAATGCACCAAGAAATACTGAGTAATTCCTTTTAACATTTATTTACATCTTCTGCCTTTAATTAGAATATCTTGGTTGATGGTTTTAGTTTCGTATCTTTTTTTATTAGAAAAAATACCCCTGAAATTTTTTGTTATAATTTTTAGAACAAAAAATTTTATGAAAAATAGAGTTTACTTGAGGTTCAATTATGAAGTAATTTCGGTTTATTTTTAGGTTTAATTGAGGTTCATTTCAATCCAAAAATGAATTTGATGTGTTTTTAATCCTCTGCTTTTAATCTTGGTTGATGATTTTAATTTGGTATATTTTTTATTAGAAAAAATACCTCTGAAATTCCGATTACATTTTTTAGAAGAAAGAAACGGCATGAAAAAAAGAAAAACAGAGTTTACAACTTCCAACTATGTAAGTTCAAATACTTACATTGGTCTTTTTAATTTAGGTAATAATTTTTGTTTAATTAATAATACGGAATTTTTGTTTAATTATCAGTAGCATAACACCTGATTCTCAATAACAAATTCTTGTGATTCGAGAAAAACTCAATCTCAACCTTTGGATATGTAAGTTTTTCAACCTATTTTCCTATTCTAATCAATATGCACCTTTCAGTTTCTCAATTCCTATTCTAATAATCCAACATTAACTTCTTTTTTATTTATCTTCATTAGAGTTCCTATTGCAATGGCTCTTATAAGTTCTCTTGTGGAAGAGATAATAAAACATCAAAAGATACTTATCTCTGTCCCTTCGAAAACTCAAATAGAAGAAGCTTCTGTTAATAAGTAAGTTGTACTTAAAATTCTTTTTATGAATTTTGATGGTATATGATAATAATTTCGGTTCATTATTGAGTACTCTTCTGTTTAATCCAGCTGCCCTCCGAAATCCCAATACCAGGCTTGCGAAGAAACTCCGACAAGAGAATCGGAACAAGAAGCTCCTCTTAATGTGTAAGTTCTACTTAAAATCTTTTTTACTAGTATTGATAGTATATAATAGTAATTTTGTTTTATTATTGAACTCTTTTCTGTTTAAATACATCTGCCCTCCGGAACCCCAACAGCAAGCCTGCAAAAAAGCTCATTTTAATGTGTAAATTCTACTTAAAATCAATTTTATTACTTTTGATGGTATATAATTGCAATATCGGTTTATTCCTTAGTTTATTTGAGGTTTATTTGAATTCAGAAATGAATTCGATGTGTTCTTATTGATGATTGAATTTTTTTTACTGCTAGTTCAAATCTGAAGTAATTTCGGTTCATTATTGAACTCTTTTCTGTTTAATATAGCCGCCCTCCGGAATTCCAACACCAGGCCTGCGAAGAATCTTCTGCAAGGCAAACAGAGCAAGAAGCTCCACTTAATAATATGTAAGTTCTACTTAAAATTGTTTTTATTAGTTTTGATGTTATATCATAATGCTTTTTTGTTATTACTCAAAACTTTCCTCTGTCATGTTGCATTTCTCTCCGTCCTCGTCATTGGAAAGATGACTTTGGTGCACCTTTCTTCAGTCTTGGCATAAGTTCTCCGACCTCTGAACCAAGTCCCTCGACCTCTCAATCCACAGTAACAAAACTTGAAATGTTAGTAGAGGCGTGATGGATGCTGGGTTGATAGCAGCATTGTAATTTGCTGAGAAAACAAGTGTAGACCCGAGTTTGAGCACTTCTGAAAGGTACAAGACTCCGGTGAAAGAAAATAAAATAACAGAGGAGTTGAGAGAGAAATGTTATCAGTTGATGACACAAGTTAAGGTTTACAAAGATGATTCAACCAATGAGTATGATACAATATTCATGTTGGACCACAAAGCGTATTTAGAGGCTAGGGGACTAAATTCCACTTCTTGTCTCTAAGACCCAAACAAGATGTAGAAAATACGGTAAATTCTTCTTCGGTTATTACATTAACATTAATGATTTTTTTGAAAAGTTTTATTCCCATGTATCTAATAAATTTTTGTCCTATATGTCGTCTCTGCAATGTGTATGCTTTTCAATAATAGAAAATGTCGCAGATTTGATGAAGAAATATACTGTGTGCCGAATATATTGTGGTAAGCCAAATATTTTATTTCTTAAATAATTTTTTGATGAAGAATTTGATTTGTTTTTATTGATGATTGAGCTTTCTTGACCGCCAGTTTAAATTTGATGTAATTTCAGTTTATCTCTTAGTTTTATTTCGATTCATTTGTGAATTGAGTTAGGTTCACTTGATATTACTGTTAAGTATTCACCAAATTTGTCATTCTTTAAGAAATTCGGTTCATCTCTTAATTTAATTAAGTTCATTTGCATACAAAAATGAATTGAAATGTGCTTTCTTACTGATTGAATGTATATGACTGCCAGCTCAAATCTGATGTAATTTCGGTTCATTTCATAAATGGTGACTTCTTCTTGGGGGGGGGGGGGGAGGGGTTATAGCCAGCTTTGATGCAAATGGGTTTTCAGAAGGTTCCATTGGATCTCCGCATAAGGGCAAGAATCCTCTCTCCTTCTTTTAGGGTTTTGCTGAGCTCTACAATAGCGAGGCGACCAACGGAGGGACAACGAGCACATAAGCACTCATCGGGAGACTGTTGGTGACGAGTACGTGAGGGACGCCTAACGGAGGAGACACGGACCATGCGGTGGATTCGGTGGGAGCTCAATAAAGAACTTAGGGCTAAGACTATATGTGGGACAAAATAACAAGAATTTTTTTGAAATTTTTGAAATATGGAGATATCCTCAATTAGCTCTTTTATTCTAATGGAAAAAATATTCGTTTTTTTTATATAATATTCTATTATTTTAAATATTTTTGTTATAAGAGATTAAATTAAAAAAATAATTATATAGTATAAAAACTTAAATAAAAAATATACAAAAATTAATTAAAAATATAATAAAATTATAAAAATATGCAGAATAAATAAACTAATATTATATGATAATTGCTAGTCATATGATCAATGCCAATATATTGGCCTATTGGGGCTATTAAGTCGGACACGTTCGATGTTTTGGTGGGTTGATTCGATGAACACATCAAGTTGTTGGTGGACGGCTGTGAGTCAACAAAAGTAGGCATATATATATATATATATATATATATATATATATATATATATATATATATATATATATATATATATATATATATATATATATATATATATATCGCTTTTTGTACGGTATCCCTGTACGGTTTTGAGGATATATGAAACAAAAGCTTTGAGGTTGTTATAAGAATAAATCAAATTGTTTGTTCTGTATATTTTATCGTTTTATATGTAACATGTGAATTTATTATTTTTATATTAAATGAAATTTTTTAAAAAACTAACTCGAAATAATAATTTCATGTCTGAGATGTCAAACAATTAGTTATATAAAACAGATGACTTTATTTTTCTTAAAATGCATTAGAATTTTTCATATTGAACTATGAAGGAGTAGTTCTAGGATTAATTGTATCCCGTTTCTGTTTGTTAGAATCTTCACATGCTTTTGCTTTTGCTAATAAATATTTTTTGAGGAGACATGATGATTTACATAAGTAATCAACTAAAGAGTCAATATTTAATAGCCAACAACAATCAGCCAATTTTTATGATGAGATTTTATTTTTACTTTATATTTTCATCCTACTTCTCTTTTTTCATGCTAAAGCTTAGGTGAAAAATATATTGAAAATATGATTTTATTAAGTAACTAATAAGAAATGAAGTCAACTAGTAATTTTTAAAAAACAAAATACTTTTTTGGAAAGAATATAAATTTAGACTGTCATAAAAAAAATCTAAACTCTGAAAAAAATAAAATCTAAAATCATTTTAAAAATTTTAAAAATTCAACATTATTTTAAAAATTTCAAAATTAATTCTAAAATTGTTTTAAAAAATCATTATAAAAATTTCTAATAAAAAGAAACAGAAAAAAATATCACAAAAAGAAACATGCAAAACCTAAAAAAACGAAACATCTAAAAAATATTGGAAAAAGAATATCTAAAACTATTAAAAAAATCATCCAAAACGAAAAAAAACATCCAAAACATATAAGAAAAAAAAATTATCTAAAATTTAGGAGAAAGAAACATTTAAAGGTAAGAAAAAGAATTATCCAAAGCTAAGAAGAAGAAGAGGGACGCGGCGTGGAAATGACTATGTGTGTTCAAAGTGGGTTGGTAATTTAAGACGAGGCAGAACTATACGATGAGCGAAGCATCACGCAGTTGCGCCGAGGATGAGATAGGAAGCATTGAACGATCTTCCAAACAAAGAGCAGAAGCAGCGCCAAATCTGCTGTTGGGAGTTGCAGTTTCTTCAGCAACCAAATGGGCATCTCTGCGAGGACATTCGACGAGGACAGAGGACAACAACAAACAGTAGAGGACAACAATGGGGGTAACAACAACGACATAGAACACACAACAGAATGGAAATCCATGAAGCGTTTATTGTCAAAGCAGGTTTGATCGGAGGGAGTCAAGGTCGCCATGGATGTGCCACCAATGGTCTGCTTTGCTGTGAAGATCCGTTGAGAGGGAGCCGGAGATCGAAATGTATTAGACATTCGGATTTGACTAAATTTGTTAGAAATTTTGTCTGAAATGAAATACTTTTTTTTTTTGAAATTTGTCTAAAATGAAGTATTTTTTCGTTTGAAATTTGTCTGAAATATATTATCTTGATATTGATTAATTTGCCTGCAATTCGTCTAAAATATATTTGTTTTACATATTTTACACAAATTTTAGTGGTTCGATATCTATTAATCTGTGAGCGAAATTTACTCCTCTTACGAGTACCATTTTTCGAAAGTGCATCAAAGGTTATTCCAATTGGTTAAATTAATAAAAGAAAATCTGAAAAGAAAACAAATAAAGTTGAAAGTAAAATGATTAAAAATGAATAAAATAACATTTAATTTAAAGAAAGTAGAAAATGACCTTCCATGGGATCGAAAGACCTTGAAATCAAATATAAGATGCTAAATCTTAAAAGAAAACAAAAAGAGTAAACTTGCTTGAAAAGTAAATTTACAAGAAAATAAAGATTACAAGAAAGTTAAACTAAAAATAAAAGACAATGAAAGGAACCCTACAAAAAAGAAAGCTCTAAGCAGACTCAGAAATTTGCTACGGATATGAGTGTGCGAGAGTATTTTCTGATATAAGATTCCAACCACTATTTCTTCAAATCTTCAACTATTTATAAAAATCTTTGACCAATCAAATTCAAATATAACTCCCACGTGCATTAATTTTTAAATAACAGTTTCCACCTCTTGTACGGCGTGAGTAACTGCCATCAATTATCTTCACTTATTATTCTTTTTCAATAGGACTTATCGATCAATCTTACCTCTTTTTCTCGATGAATCCTTTTTCGATGAGTATTACATTCTTTGAAATAATACACATCAAACTTCGGCTTCGATGTCTTCAACTTTATATATTTTCCAAATAACAATATCATAATAGTTAGAAATCTAACAGATAAATATCTATTCAAAATCTATCACAAAATTATCTGAAAAAATTTCAAACAAAATGTAAATTAGTAACAAGAATTTTTGAAACAAAATGTTTCAACTTGCTCGAGTCATGTGTTTCTATTGTTGCATACATGGAAGGTGTTGTGTATGCAGGACTTCTATGTATACATTGGAGGCTGTTATTGCACGAACGAGAACGATGTGTATGCCTTGAGAGTTGTGCATCTGATGTTGTTGTACGCACAGAAGGTTGCGTATGTAATACTATGTTTTGATTGTCAGCTTTAATTTTCTTCATAAATTTTATATCTTGTTCGTATTTTTTTCATTATTTTAGACCACTAAGGATTTTTTTTAAATAAATAAAATAAATATTTTAATTACTGAAATAAATAATTTTAGAAATTATTATCAAAATCTATTCCCCAGCCTTATCTCGTTTACAATGTAAACGAGATACGTGCATGCTTATCTCGTTTACACTGTAAACGCGATATGTGTTATATTAATGTATTTATAGTGTAAATGAGATACAGTAAGACAAATTTTTAACTGCTATAAAAAGATGTGCAACCCTTGGCATTCTCCACATACATTTCATATTTTCTTCTCTCCCGTTTTTCTTACAAAAAGTAGGAAAAAATGTCCAGTAATAATAGATATGTAGTTGTTTGTGTGTACCCCAATTGTCATATGAGAAACAGCGACAATGGGGTGATATTTGAGTGTGAGAATCCGTTACTATTGCGCACTTGGCACGTAAGTTCGTTGTTCGAGTTGAAAAGTTTGATATTGAGCAATCTTGGTGGCACAGGGAGAAGAGAGATCGGAAGGGTGGGGTATAGGTTGCTAACACCGATGGGTAATGGTGTTTTCCAGTTTCGACTATTTCGGCTCCTCGGTGACAAGCATGTGTGACTCATGTTCGACATCTATGGGAGAATCATGGCGGAACAAGTGATTGAGCTTTTCGCCGAGGTTGGTGATGTTGGTGGTGGTGGTTCTATATACTCGATATTTGTGCAGGATGACCCACCTCTTGCACCACCACCGATTCATGTTGCCATACCAGTGGAAGACATGGAGGTGGGTAAGGAAGACTCCGATGAAGAGTACGTTGCGAATAGCAACGATAGTGATTCTTCTGAGGATGATGAGGAGGAGAAGTTTGTACCGGAGACACCGGCTGAGACAACGGTGCGCTATGTTTTTGCCCTCCCCCCGCCACCCAATTTTGGTGCTATCAAATGTATCAAGGCACTATCATACATTGGATCTAGATGCCATGCATGAGAAATCTCCTATTTCCAACACCGGAGAAGCAGATTACAACCTAGACGATGAGGTTGAATTTCAGGTCGGCCACAGACTCAAATGCTGAGATGCAATAATACAGGGTGTGAAGAACTACAGTATTTACAGAAATGCTGAGTACCGAGTGGTCGAATCGGACCGATTAAAGTACCATGTGCATTGCCGTCAAACTAAAAATGAATGTCCATGGAGTCTCCATGTTTTCCTCCGACAGAACCTCGGATACTGGTGAGTTCAAGTTTAATTGAGGCGTATTTACTCATTTTTAATTGCTATATGTTGAGTAGTTTCCAACCAACGGTGTTTCATTTCATTAGGGGGGTCCGAAGACTTGGTGGAGCTCATACTTGTCTGACACCCACCATGTCTCAAGACCATCGACAATTGGATAGTAGCCGCATCTGCAAGGTCATCTTGCCGTTGATACAGTCCAACCCATCCGTCAGCATCCCTATCCTGTAAGGTGCAGCCCAGTAGAGCTGTCACTTCAAATCCTCCTACAGAAAGGTCTGGATGGCGAAAAAAAAGAAAATTGCGTAGATATATGGGGATTGGGAGGAGTCATACAACAAGGTGCCAAAACTACTGCAGGCACTGCAGAGTTGTTATCCCAGAACTATTTGTGAGCTCAGGGTCGTACCTTAATACGATGGGCACCTTCTGGTTCGCAACTATAGCATTTTTGACAAAGTGTTTAGGGCTTTCCCATCCTGTGTTGAGGCTTTCAAGCATTGCAAGCCGTTTATTTTCGTTGATGGCACACATTTGTATGGCAGATACGGTGGTGTGTTTCTTATTGCAGTGGCACAAGACGACAACATCAATATCCTTCCTATTGGTTTTGCAATTGTGGAGTCCGACAGTACAGAGTCATGGTCGTTCTTCCTTACTAATCTGAGACGACATGTCACCCCACAGGAAGGCCAGTTGATTATCTCTGATAGATCACAGGCATGGTTGCACTCAGGACCAATGATAGTGGTTGACAACCTCCAAGGGTGTTCCATGTTTATTGTATTAGACATATGGCAGCAAACTTCATGTCTCGTTTTAAGTGAGCCGAGGGCAAGCGATACCTTATAAACGCCGTTTATAGTCCAAGCAAGGTTGAGTACGAGTGGTACATGGATGCCTTGAGAGGTTTCTCGTGAGAGATGGCAGATTGGGCTGCTCGTTTCAACAAAAAAGATACGGCTATAACACTACGATAGCGATCGACAGTTTGGACATATGACAATAAATCTGTCGGAATGCATCAATGCAGTTTTCAAGAGTACACGCAGTAAATGAAATACGTGCATGTTTATCTCGTTTATATAATGTTAGAGAACGAATTTTGATAATAATTTTTATAATTATTTATTCAGTAATTAAAATATTTATTTTATTTATTTAAATAAAAAATCTAGACCACTAATACCATAACTATCACTGTGTTTGGATCCATAGAAATGAGAAGGAAAGAAAATGCACCGAGAGAAAATTGATGGAAAATGAAGTTTTTCTTTGATTGGAAGAGCATAGAAAATGGATAGAAAAGGAAAACAATGGCGTGGAGCCCACATTTAAGTTTTCTTTCCAAACCTGCCAAGAAAACCACCGAAAGTTCTAAAATAAACGTAAAATTACTAATATGCCCATAGTTATAATATAAAGCAAAATTTATAACATTTAATGGAAAATAAAAAAGATCAATTTAAAAAAATATTATTATTAACAATGATAATACATTAAAATTTTAAAATACAATTAGGATCACTTTTTTATTAATTTTTTTAAATATTTTAATATATTATAATTTACATATAATATAAATAAGACTATTAATGTAATTTTACTTGGTTATAATTTTCTTTCTCTTTACTTTTTCTTCTATTCAAATAAAATTTTTTTTTTCTACTTTCTTTCCATTCATTTTCTCTTCATCCAAACAATATTAAAAAAACTAACTTTTCTTCTCATTTTCTTTCTTTCCATTTTCTTTTCTTCCATTTTCTTTTCTCGCATTTTCTATCTTACATCCAAACAAAGTGTTAACGAGAGGGGAGAACAAATTTCCTTGCATCATTTTTGTATTCTACAAATTCTATCCCTGAGTACCTACCCATTTACCTATTCCTACATTACCTATATATATATATATATATATATATATATATATATATATATATATATATATATATATATATATATATATATATATATATATATTCAGAATGATCCTACAAACACTATGGTGTCACTTTATTCATGGCATGTTTCTTTAATCACTGTACTCCGATAAAGTTAAATCTGTTCCATTAGGATCCATGTTCTGGTCCGATCAAATCACAACTATACCAAATCAAAACTAAGCGAGAACTATGTCAAAAAAAAAATGATCAATTGAGTTTGTCAATAAAACAAGAGTATTCTATCCATAAAGATTTTGATCTTTTGTATCAAGTGTCGATTATATATTTTTGTTTCAAGCTTACTACATACCCAAAATTATATTACAAGATTGCAACAATCATCATTAAAATCTTAATTATTGTGATAATAATAATAATAAAAAAATCTCACAGTTTACATAATATCAAAGGAAAAAAAATATTTTTTTAAATAATAATAAAAGTGAGATTCACATGATTATAATAGTATTATATTATTAATAATTATAATAAATAAAAAATATGTGAAACCCGTATCAAATATTTTATTTTTTTTTCTTCTTTCTCTTTCACTTCCCCTGTTAATATGTTTTTGTCTCCCTCATGTCTTCGCACTACCAAAATCATATATATATATATATGTTATTTTTTTCTTTGAATATTATTCTTTTATTTTAGAAAAACTCTTTTAGAAAAGTTTCAGTTAGAAAAAAATATCTAATCTTCACATTTATTAAACTCCAAATAGTGCTAAAATTATACCGAACAAAGTATAGGACTATAGGTAATACATCAAAACGACCGTCTGTTTTTTAGAATCAATCTATGAGTAGATATTATGTCTGTAGTTATTTTTTATTATTATTAATATTTTGCCAAACTATTATTTTCTGTATGTTACTATATTGTATTTTACTATTCGTAAATACTATATTTTACTATTTATAAATAATGTATTTTACTATTTATAAATACCGTATGTTAATATTTACCTATTTGTACTTGTTTTTATTAATTCATATTATTCACTATTTAAAAATATGTTTTTTATTCGTTTTAAAATACAATACAAATATTATTCAAAGTTAACATCTGTTTATTTGTTATCAGATTTGGTATTTGTAAATATAGAATAATTCCATATGTTTGAAAAATTTTGGGAGGTTCTAATTAAAAAATTATAGCTAATGACTATGATATTAGTCGTAGATGCATTCCGCTCAAACTTCAATTAGTAAGGATGATATATATTAACTTAATGTGGAAGTACATGTTATATCTGTTATTCTGTTTTGACACATTAAATAAAAAAAAGTTATTTTTAGAAGTAGAGATGCTCGATGTGTAATATTAAATTTAAAATTATAAACTCTCTTTTTATATGGATATTAAACTTATGATTTATTTTGATATAATTTGTATTTTTTATATAAGTTACAAATATATTATTTATTCACTCACTTACAAAACTCACTTCGTCGTCTTTATGTATTTTTTAGATACAGATATAGATCAAAGCCCTAATCCTTTTGTCTCTAGATGTCGACTTTTTGATAAGCCTTTATCTTCCAAGGACAATGTAATTTGTACTACACCTTTGAATTTCTTAGTTAATATTCCATATATCACACACAGAATCTTTCATATTTGATAGTATTATATATTTGTACAAACTCATATTTGTGCTATATAATAATGCAACTTTACATTATGTGTTTTGAAAAGAATTAGTATTTAAGAATTATACAGTAAATAGACTTGCTAGAGAACTTTTGCTTAGCGTCGATCATCGCCTGAATCGGACTGGGACAATTATACAAAAAAAAAAAAAGTAATGTAACTTGAAATTTGCATAAACAATTTGAAACCCTTCAATCAATAATTAACAAATAAATAGTAAAATTTACCAATTGATATCTAATAAATGTTTCCCCAATTTTAGGTTCAACCGAGTTGGATCGAGTGACTCGAGCTTTGATTCTAATCTAGTTGAATGGTTTAACTGAGTTAGATTTTTTTTATTTTGGGTTTGACTAAATCCAAATGAAATCAAGCTAAGTTAACCAAAATCAATTGAATTTTGGTCGAATTTTTATATCAGATCATAAAGACCCCCTTACTTTCGTCAATGCTCTAATTTTATACCAAAATCTCATTTTTTTTTTGTCTTTAATGCATTTGATTTAATTTAAATTTTTCGTTTTTTTTATTTTTTGTGATTTTATATATACTTTTTTATCTTTCTTTCATATCTAAAGACTGATAGAGATCCTCAAATATTCTTGTTCTTGTTTTATTTATTGTCATTTTTATCTCCTTGATAGATATCTTATATTTTTCAAATATTGCATACAAGAACTACTCTTAAAAAAAAAAAAATTATCTGTGTCTTTTTTATACGCTTGTGTCCCATCATTATGACTCCTTTTTCTAACTTCGATTTTTTTTTTTAATTTCACTAAAATTTTCTTTTGTCACTATTTTGATAACTCTTGCCATACCACATCTCATCTCCATTTCTATGTCTTTCTTACCTTGCTCTTCTTCTACTTGTCTTTGGAAATTTTTTTATTTCTCATCATTTATCTTCTATCACTTCATCTTCATAATATTTTTTTAGTGTTTTTTTCTCATCTTTTGCTTAACGCAAAAGTTCATTATAAGCACTTTAAATTGTGTTGTTAAACGCTCTTTAATTTTTGGATTAAAAAATGATTTTTGTTTGGGTTTATTTTTTTATATTTTATGGATTCATGATATAAAGTATATATTGTTGTTTATGTAATAATAATTATTATCGTTAGATGTCTATAAATTTCTTTTTATTATTGTGGTAGTGTGTAGACAAATGAAGTACATTTACTAAAACACAAATTTGCGAGCATATGAGGTTGCTTATAGACATAGTTTTTTAATTTAATATTCTTCCTACTAGCTAATCGGTGACGACTTTCCCATATTGTATTGTGACCAACCAAGCATTCTTCTCTATAAAAACAACATCAACCTTCTAATATTGAGGCTAATCCTCCTCCTCCTCCTCTTACATTAAGGTATAAGCATCATCATATATGCATATATCATAAATGTACAAACACTACACAAACAAGGAATTGTTCTCTTTTCTTCTCTCAAGGGATAAAGAGATTAGAAGAGAAGAAGCTCTTCTTCGAAGCAATAAGAACTCATCTTCAACATGGCGGCGGGGGAACAAGAAGAGCAAAGAACCCTTGAAGAAACACCAACATGGGCTGTCTCAATCTGCTGTTTCTTCTTTATTTTGTTATCTCTGTCCATTGAAGTTGGTTTACACAAATTGAGTGCGGTAATTAATAATAACAATAATACTCAGCATAATAATTAATCTAGACTCTTCTTTTTAATTTGGAGGAAATTAATATTATGCTATACATGTCTATCTATCAGGTTATATTAGGTACTATTAACTTATATACCAAAAAATTTATACATATTTGATATTATACTCTCTCCGTTTTTCTTTTTTGAAAATCAAGTGTTATTTAAATATCTCAATAAATAAATAAATAAATTCAGAATCTAATCCTAACCAGATTTTTGTATTCATCGTCAACCATGCTTCAGATTTTGAAGAAAAATAATCGAAGGTCCCTAGGGAAGGCTTTGGCTAAGATCAAAACAGGTTGGTCTATAATAATATGTAGTTGCACCTTGCTTTTATTGTTATTTTTTTTTTCGAAGATAAAGAATTTCTTAATAACATATTGCGCTGCACATATTATTATTATTATTATTATTAAATTATTAACTCGTAATGATATAGAGATGATAAAATATGGATTCATATCGTTTCTTCTGACAATATCGCAACAAATACCGTTATCCAAAATCTGTGTGAGAGAGGCTGTGGCAAATTCTTTCCTACCATGTAGCGACCCACCATTGATGAGGAGCTTAACAGAAGAGGTAGCTTCTTGGGACTTTGGAGAAGAAAAAGGACGTTCATTAAATGCAACAGCAAACGAGGTCAACTATTGTGAATCAAAGGTGAGAGACTCAGTAAAGAACTTTAATTACATCCAAATTCAAATATTATATTAATTATATTGCATGAAAATTTTAGTTTAAATGATATTTTAATAACTTTTATGATTTCATCCTCAGTATTTACATAGAATTACATGACATGAATTTACTACTTTTAATTTTACTCTTATTTAAAAATAAGAGTTTAGCGAAAAGCACGCGATAAATTTATTATTAGTAAAAAATTTTAAATATTTTTATTTAACGAGAAAAATTAATGTATTAAAAATTTAAACTTTTTATATTTTTAATAAATTTTTTTAATTTCCAAATTTAAGGATCCTCTTAAAATAATTAATCTCAATATATATGCACACACGTATACACAGAAACTGCATTTATTTTTTACTTTTTCTTGCTTACAACATGCATTGATTACTTCTTTAACTAATTAATCTCCTTTATACTATATATACGTCACATTTTTCAATAATAATAATAATAATAATTAATATCACTCTTTAAAAGTTAAAAAATTTAATTTAAGAAATTATAGTGACGACCAATAAAAATGAGACAAGTATTCTTAAAATGCAAATTTTTACTATTCGTCAATAATAGTAGAACAGAATTTATATAGAATAATAGTGGCTTTTCTTTTTATTTTTCTTGTCCACGCATACACTTAAATAAAGTCTTTCTTCCTTCATTAAATTAAACAACAATGGCATTGACTTAGCTTTCGTTTACAACAAATGGCGTTGACAATTAACATTATTCATTCATATATGAATAATTGAATATGATATATGTATCATTATATATCATCATTATTAATTTTTTTTTAATTATTATTGTTATTATATGACCCTATGATCGGTTGAGGGTTTCAGGGCATGGTTAGTCTGATCTCGGATGATGGAATCCAACAATTAAATATCTTCATCGTATTTCTGGCGGTTTTTCATATATCGTCCTGCACTCTAACAATGTGTCTTGGAATGGCCAAGGTCCGTATCATTTATTTACCTCAAATAAAATTACATTCAATCTTTTAGAAATTACTAGTAGAATGAACAAATATTCTTGCATAACTAAATTGTAGTAATTGAAGAAAAATAACATTTTGTTCAGATATTTAACTGAAAGAATTTATAAGAGTTAAGGAATTTTAACAAAAAATTCAATTAGATAATATAAGGAATTTCAAAAATTTCACTATAATGAGAACATTTTGATTTCTCCTTTTCTCTATCTCATTAAAAATGAATAAAAAGGAAAGTCAACTATATTTAATGAGAGAAAAAACAAACTGATGGAAATAATTAAATTACCTTACCTATGTAAAGAATTTTATAAATATTTTTTTAAAAGTATATGTTAAGATTATTATTATTATTATAGTAAACATGTTTTATTTTTTTTTAATAAATAAAAAATACATTAGAAACTTAAATTTTGTACATTATTGGCTGAACCTTTTTATAAATGCAACTAATATTTTTATTTCAATCAGATGAAAAATTTTATAATTAATGGAAATTCAATTAAGGCATGTGAATTTCTTGGTATTTGAAATTTCGTGAAATTTGAAAATATATACCTTATTTGTTAGTTTTTTATTGTAATTTTAGTTCATTTACCTTATCCAAATAATAACGTTTTTGTATATAAATATTAAAGTTGATCTAGAAAAAATATATTTATTTTTAAATTTAATCGATTTTTTAACAAATTAAACTTGTGCAATATAATGAAATTATAAATTATTTTTAGTTGTTTAAGTAACTTATAAAATAAAGTATATTTATAATGTTTATCCTTTAATGATATTTTTAAGTCTGATATTTAAAATTCATTTTAAAAGTTCATCAACTACACATTTTATCAGGTTAATGGTCAAATTAGCTCTTAAAAAATGAGTCATTCTTTAAATTCGTCCTTAAAAATTTTATCAATTAAATAATTTTTTTAAAAATTATAAATTAATCATTTTTGTCATTTCGTCACTCAATTAATAGTTTTCATTAATGATTGATGATATAAAACGTTAACTAACAACATATATAACACCGCTCATACCCAAGTAGACACAAATATGTTTATAAAAATCAATCAATTTAATCATTTTTTCAATTATATAAACCCTAATCCTAATATAACCTAATGACACTAAATTGATAATTTTTCATAAATATATTTATTCAAAATCTAATTAGATATATTAGGTGTCATGTATTATGTAAATGAACATTTTGCATTATCGTTGATGGACAAAAATAATTAATTTATAATTTTTAAAAGATTAATTTAGTTGATAAAATATTTTAAGAACGAATTTAAAGAACGTATCATCTTTAAAAGACTAATTTAACTATTAACTTATTTTATTAATTTTGGAAATAAAATTAAGTTTGACAACTCAATCTCATTTTCTAAAATATGATCATTTAAATGAAAAAAGAAATTAAAAATAAAATATTTTCACAGACTAATCTTTTCTAAGTTATTCTCTATATTATTACATGATAGACCTAATTAATTATAGACACATTTAACTTATAAAATTAATTTTCGTATTTTTTAAAAATTTAATATATAATAATAATAATAATAATAATAATAATAATACTTTAGTTTTAACATTTTGTTTTAATTATTTGTGAAAGATGAGAAGATGGAAAAAATGGGAGAACGAGACTCAAACACTTGAATACCAAATAGCTCATGGTAATCTAATTTAATTTATTGCTTTATTATATACTTCTTATCCCCCTTTTCTTTTTTGTTGTCTATTTCTTAATCTCATCCTAATTGTAAAATGGAATCATGAAGAGTGAAGTTTGCAGACTGTGATGGAAACCAATCTTGTTAAGTTTGCTATCAGTATATATATTATAATGTTCTTAGGTTTTTTAGCTAGTCAATAAATAAATTAAAATTCGTGTGTGCAGATTCCAGTAGGTTCCAATATACCCGTCAAACATCGGTTGGCAAGCGTCATTTGAACTTTTGGAGTAATTATTCTCCCTTACTTTGGATGGTATGTAAATTTGAAAGGCGGCTTGTTAATTTATCAATAAAAATATAAAATTTAAAAACCGTAGTCTCTATATTTCATAAATTAAATTAAAAATATTTTTTAATAAATATAACTAATAATTATATTAATAAAATAAATTTTAAAATTTAAAGTAACTGTAATAGATGTAAATTAATGAAAAATTTAGTTATAAATAAAATTTGATATCAATAATTTAATTAAGAATAAATCTAAATAGTATGAGTATATAGGACTCCTTTAGATTTTTTTTAATTTTAATAAACACAAATTAACTTTAAAATATATATTTTTAAATATTTTAAAAAAACGTCCTTAACTTTTGATTAAAGCTACCGTATAAGGATACAATTTTTATTTATTTACTAAACACAATCCAAAAGACTAGCGATATTTTGGTTAAAATTTAAATTAACTATACTAAGAACAGAGAAGAGAAAGTGATTGATTACATGAAACCTGAAAACTGCAGAATTGTGAATTTTGTGAATTGAATTACATTACTCAATGTGATATATACAAGGAGTTAGTTATAACTGGCAATAACAGCTTCTGTTAATTCAGTTTACATGGCAAAACAGAATCGGTTGCTTGTGTGCTAAGTAACAGCTTCACTAGTTGATCTAAATCTGTGATTAACTTCGTTACATTTAAATAATCTATTTTGATTGATTCATATTACTCCTGTGACTCACTTATTTTATATTAATTTATGGTGATGCTTTATCATGAATCATAAAAATACTACTTCATGATATCAACTATCAAGCATCTACTATTTCTATGGAATAGTGATTATTGGGAAAGTCACTTTTAAGTCCAATTATTATTCATTATACTAATTAAAACCAAACCGTGCTTAATAGGTTTGTTTTTTGAGGCAATTCTATAGGTCAGTCTCAAAAGATGATTACTTCACTCTCCGAAATGGATTCATTGCAGTAAGTGAATCATCTAAACCAACTTCTAATTTACTATGAATGCATGTCGTGACTCTTCAAAATTTATACCAATTTTAATGTAAATTTTATTATGAATTTGCAGGCTAATATTTCTGTAGGGGGCAATTTCAACTTCATGAAGTTTCTTTCCCGTACTTATGATCAGGATTTTGAGAAGATTGTTCGAATCAGGTAACAAACTAGGATCACACGCTATAAAAGCAGCACTGTCATTCATCTATATATTGTTACTCAGCAATATACATTTTAATTTCAGCTAGATCAGCATTTATAGTTAAGCATATTATTATTGTTAGAAGTGTCAATTAATCAACTCATCATTTGATGCTCTTTCAGGTCTTGGATCTGGATTTTCTCCATACTTTTCATATTCTTCTCTGCTCATGGTATGATGACACAGTAATTATGTCTCCATAGTTACTTAGAAATGTGACAGACACAAAATTAAAAAATATATTAATCTTTTATTTACTTAAAAAGTGAAAACAATTAGAATAGAAACAAAAAATATAACTTTTTTTAATCTTTTCTTTATTTCTATTATCTATGTATTTTTTTAAAAGAAAAAACTTAATGAAACGTATTATTATAACTAAGATAAAATACAAATACATGAATAAATGAACAGGAAATTTGTGTCTCCCATGTTCTAGATTTATAAAAGAGAAAAAAATATTACAATATTATTAGAGTCGTTAATAGTTGGAAGTTAAGTTAGTAATGACTAGTAGTTAGTAGATGAATATTTATGAGGTTAGCTGGTAATATCCTTATAAATAGAGTGACTCTTGAATCATGTAACATCAATTTCAACACAACAACTTCACATATAATATTATCTTTATATATTCTGCTCTTCACCAAAAAATTTAACAAAAAGGAATTAAATTTATATGTTGTGATAAACTATCATTGCCTCAAAGTTCAAATATATTTATGTATCTCTCTATTTTTATTAAATGTGCAGAGTTCTATAATCATTACTGGCTTCCATTTATTCCCCTTGTGGTATGGTTCGTTGTATTGAGTTACATTTTTTCCTTTTATTTCTTGTGTCATGTTTGGTTTGTTGATTATTATTTATGAAGGTTGCTATAATTGGCGGGACAAAACTGCAAGTGGTTATAACGAACATGTGCGTGGATAGTGTGAAGGAAAAGGCAGTTATCAAAGGAACTATTCTTGTGAAACCCAACGATGACTATTTCTGGTTTGGTAGACCTGAATGGCTTCTCTATTTAATTCAGTTCATCCTTCTTCAGGTACTCACAATTCTCAAAACATATAAATATTCACTCACATTCCTATAGTCCATCATTGATGATTCAATCTACACCTTCGTTGATTCTGCTCAGTGGACACAAGTTAAATGTATAATAGATATTTCTCTAATATTTAAATGAAGAATTAGCTAATATTGATTCAAATATAAAACAAATATAAAAAAATATTAATCACTTAATATTTTCATAATCCTTAAATTAAACCGAAATAAAACACGTGAAAAAAGAAACTATACGGTGAACATGACATTTAACTATATTCATTGCAAAACAAAACTGAGGGATCCAATCCATTTTTGTAGGCTAAGAATAGAAAACAAAAAGATTTTGGAGTTAAATAAATAAATATGCTGATGCTTTTAAATGAATGTGATTGATGGCAGACCTCCTTTCAACTAGCATTCTTTGCCTGGACTTGGGTAAGTATTTAATTAGCTAAGATTATTACTCATCATGAAAGAGATGTTGAAATTTCTAAACAATTTTGTTAACAAATAACAGTATGAATTCGGTCCAAGATCATGCTTTAATCGAGAAGTAGAAAGCATTGCCATACGTGTTATCATGGGCGTAACTGTGCAGATCCTCTGTGGTTATGTCACTCTACCCCTTTATGCTCTTGTTACTCAGGTAACTAGACACATACAATTTCCTTAATTGCTTCAAAAATTAATTTAATTAATTGCACCAAGATTAACTGTTATCATATAGTATCACTCATAATTAAATCGTACAATATATACAAATTAATATAATAAATTATGAATTATTTTTTCATTTTTTTAAACGAACAGATGGGTTCTGGCATGAGGAGTGCTGTATTCACAGAGCGCGTAACTGAAGGCCTTAAAAGTTGGCACAAAAGGGCCAAACAATCAGTTTCAAACAACAATTCAACTTCAAGCAAATACTTAGCTTCTTTACATTCCAGAAAAAGTGAATCTTCAATAAAAGAGAATCTAAGCAACCGAGGTGATTCAAGAGAATGTAATGAAAACACAATGCACCCTCTTCCACTACCTTTGGCTAGTGGAAGCGGTGAAGAAGAGGAAGAGAGTACTACAGGTGAAACA
Organism: Arachis hypogaea; assembly: GCF_003086295.3. Classification (NCBI taxonomy): domain Eukaryota; kingdom Viridiplantae; phylum Streptophyta; class Magnoliopsida; order Fabales; family Fabaceae; genus Arachis; species Arachis hypogaea. The sequence continues at coordinate 22,360,921 of NC_092038.1, read as the reverse complement.
CAAGAGGAAGAAATATCAACTCATTCCATTTCAGAAATCAAAACTGTTGAGGAAGAAGAGAATGAGAATAATAACGACAACAACAATCAGATTATTGTAAGAGGAGGAACATTTATTGGAGAAGCCTCTTTTGGAAGTAGCTGGAAAAATATGGACAGTCCAAGAACCATTATTTCAAAAATTGGTTCCGTAACCGAAGAAGATGACAACATTAGTGACATATACCTCACTTGATTTTCTAATTAGTATTATTTATCTGGCGGAAATATTTCTGTGTAAGATAAGTTATATAGAATTATTTGATTAATGTTGTAGCTACATCACGACACAAGATTTATTTGAGTTGAGAACTTGAAGAGAAACTTGTAGAGCAAAGATAAAGATGTAAAATCTTGAACTTTGGCAGTGCTAGGAATTAGTTAAGCTAGAGTTGTTGTGGTTGGTTAGAACTTAGAAGAGGTCTTTACTTGTTAACACTGACTATAAATACTATCTTGTACATTCAACTGAGATTAGATTAGTTCAATTCAGATCATTTCAATTTCTTATTCTTCTTTTTTTATTGTGTTATTCTTTTTGCTCTACAAGTCCATGAGCAAGAATTCTTTTATGGCATCTAGAGTTAAGTTCCTCAACTGATAATTCTGCTAGTTCAACAAACATGGTTGTAAACAATGTCAATTCAACGCTCAATTCGATTCTGAATCAATTCTACAATCAAAGGCCCTTCAATCTGATCAAGATAAATTAGGGGGGAAAAATCATAAAACATGGGAGAAACAAGCTCTTGCTGCACTTCAAGAACAAGCACTAGAGGATCATTTGCATAAAGATAACATTCCTACACATTTTGAAAGCTCAGAAAATCAGCTTGCTGGTATTGAATCTTCTCAATACAAACAGTGGATCCAAGATGATCAAATCTGATCTCGTGGCTGTTGGACTCTATGGATTTAGTCTTTAAGCCAAAAACGGTAGGCTATGCTTATAACTATCAGATATGGGACGGAGTCATATTTTGTTGAATCTACCAGATTCAAAAATCAACAACATCATTTTCATTATTCACAAGCTTTTCTTGCTGCACCATCTACAATTTGTGATCCAACAATGTATCCAGATACAAGAGCGTCACATCACGTGATTACGAATCAATCCAACATGCTTTCTTTCTCAAAATATTCTGGTCCTAGTCAAGTTCAAATTGGGAATGGTTCAGGTATCCTTATCTTCCAATTTGGTAACTATTTCTTGTATGCTTTAGATTCAAAAAGATAGTTTCATTGCGTTAATTAATTCATACACCTTACATCACTAAAAATCTAATTAGTGTATCTAAATTTACTGAAGATAATTTTGTCTATTTTGAATTTCATGTCACTTATTGTGTTGTTCTATGTTAATTCACCAAGAAAGTGCTATTACAAGGTTTTAAGAGGGGAGGCTTTTATCAAATTGTGAATATTGTGCCTCAATCTACACTAGATGCTATTAAACCTCATGACCTCACTGTTTCTTGTTCTATCTTTGATTTGTGTCATAAATGATTAGGACATTCAACCACCAAAACTATTCAATTAGTTCTTAATCAAATGTAATATAGCTAGTGTTAGATCCAATTCTGATTCTATTTCAATGTTTGTAAAAATTTTGCTAAAGCAAAAAATGTATAAGTTTCCATTTTCAAATTCTAATACATCCTATAATTCACCTTTTCAAATGGTTTATTCTGATGTTTGGAGACTGCTCCTATTGTCTTTCATCTTGGTTATAGATATTATGTTATTTTTATTGATGCCTTTAGTGGATATACCTGTATTTTTTCGCTTGTCAATAAATCTCAAGTATTGCATGCTTTTAAAATATACAAAACTCTAATGAAAAATCTTTCTAGTTGTAAAATAAAAGATTTTCAGTCTGATAATGGAGGTAAGTATAAATCTGCTACTTCTGCTAATTTTATGACCCAAGAAAGCATTTTACATAGATTCTCTTCCTGAACAGAATGACTGAGCAGAAAGGAAGCATAGACATCTCATTGAAATGAGCTTGGCTATGCTATCCACTACTGATATGCCTTTAATTTATTAGGATGAAGCAGTTATTACCGCTACCTACTTAATTAATAGAATACCAACTACAGTATCTAATAAATCACCATATGAAGTCTTGCTAAATCAAAAACTAAATTACAATACCTTAAAAAAATTTTGACATAGCTGTTACCCTTGGTTAAGACCTTACAATAAGAAAAAGCTGACTTTAGATCTCAAAATGCTTGTTCTTGGGTTATGCTACTAATTATAAAGGATATAAATGTCTTGCTTCAAATTATAGAATTTATATTACCATACATGTTTTGTTTGATGAATGTGATTTCTCTTATATGGAGCTGTTTACTAATTCTAATACTAAGCCTATGTCTGAGACTACTCCTAAAGTTCTACGTATAGGCCCTACTTTGTGTGATTCTGTTTCTCCTATCAAGCAAGACAGTAGTAATTTGACTCTTTCTCAGCAACATCACATATTTACTGATGCTTCTTTGTCAAGTAACTTTGATAATGATGAGTCTCATGATAATGAACATTAAAATCATAGTGAACTCCCACTTATACCCAATTTTATAATACCTGTTTCTGGGATTCAAATTGAACTCCCATCCATAGATAATCAAGATATTCAGCTTACTGAGAAACATCAACCCAAGACTACCACTAATATTCACTCTATGGCTACAAGATCTAAAACTGAATCTTCTAAACTAAAAATATACTGTTATTGTCTGCACTGCATCTTATGATGAGCATGCTCCTAAAACACCTATTGCTTCTTTAAGTATTTCTCATTGGTATAAGGCCATGGTTGAAGAATACAATGCTCTCATGAGAACTAAGACATGGGATTTAGTCCTTATACCTCAAAATGCCAAAAATTACTGTCTGCAGATGGGTTTACATTATTAAGAAACTTCCTTATGGTAGTATACAGAAATGTAAGGCTCGTTTAGTTGCTTAGGGGTTCCACCACCAAGAGGATTTTGATTTTGAACAGGATTTCAGTCTTGTTATTATACCTACTATTATTCGATTAGTCTTAAGTATAGTTTTATCTAGGAATTGGGTTATTAGAAAATTCGACTTTAATAATGTTTTTTTGAACAAAATGTGGACACTCATGTTTGTAAGTTGAAGAAGTCTCTCTATGACTTAAAGCAAGTCCCAAGAGAGTGGTTTCTGAAATTGAGTAATACTTTGAATCCTTTTGGCTTAAAGAGTGCAAATTCTAATATATCATTATTCGTTATGAAGTCTTTAAATTCTATAATCTATATATTATGCTATGTAGATGACATTATCATAACTGGAAATAATGTATAACAAATTAATTCTATGATTCAACAACTTGATAAAGTGTTCTCTTTGAAAGATTTAGGCAAATTAAGCTATTTTTTAAGTGTAGAATATCAATATACAGAAGATGGTCATCTGCATTTGTCACAAACAAAATACATAAAGAACTTATTGTTTAAAGTAGGTATGTGAGAGGCATCATCAATGCCAACACCTATGATATCTTCTTTGCAGCTACTATCCTCAGGTTCAGAACAATTTGATGATCCAAAACTTTTTAGGATTGTTGTTGCCTTTTTGGAGTATCTTACCATCATTCGACCAAATATCTCGTTTTGTAGTCAACAAATTAGACAATTCATGCACTCTCTTTTGTTGGCATATTGGAAGGATGCTAAGAGAATTCTAAGATATCTTCAAGGAACAGAAGAGTTTGGTCTGATTCTACACAGATGCAAACATACACCTGCTGACTATCTACTATGACAATTTCAACACAGTCCTGCTCATGCACAATCCAATTCTGCATTATAAGACTAAATATTTTCAGATTGAAGTGCAATTGATAAGAGACAAGTTGAAGAATAAGTCCCTGCATGTTGTCCACATTTCTTATCTGCAGTATCATTTGAAAGATTAAGGGTCAAACTTAGAGATGCTCTTCGAACACACTCAAATTTGAGGGGTGTGAAGGAGACCAAAGATAAAGATATAAAATCTTGATCTTTGGCAGTGTTAGAAGTTAGTTAAGCTAGAGTTGTTGTGGTTGGTTAGAAGAGGTCTGTACTTGTTAACACTGTCTATAAATACTCCCTTGTACATTCAGTTGAGATTAATTAGTTTAATTCATATCATTTTCAACTCATTCTTGTTTCTCTCTTCTGCATTCTTTCTTTTCCGGTTTGCTTCATAGCTTGTTCTTTTTTCACTGTCTTCTGCTTTCTTACTCTACAAGTTAGTAAGCAAGAACTTTTAGGCAGATGGGGTATCTACTACGGTGTTTCGGGGTGCAGTTTGGTTTGGTTATTTAAAAAGAAAAAAATCATCCGATCCGATCGTTTATTAAAATTGCGGTTCGCTTTGATTCGATTTTTTTGCCGAAATTATCTAAATTAAATCAAACTAATTAAAATCGGTTCGATTTATTCGATTTTTTCAATTAATTCAAACAAAACCTACCATATTATTTCACAAAATCATAAAATTGAAATCATACAACACAATAAATTAATAACTAATAAAAATCTTGCGACAATGAAATTCAATAATAAAAAAAATTACAATGATAATTAAAGTCATTAAAAGTTCAATTAGTTAACACAACAAAAGTTAAGAATAAATTTTCAGTAAAAAACAGCTACATTGTAGTATTTTCTCCAGTAAAACGATAAAACATCTTTAAAGAGATCAACCTAAAATTAAAAGGCAAAAACACAACAACAACAATAAAAAAATATGAGCACATAACTCATCATAATGATAAAATATTTTTAAAAAACCCAATTATACTTTAAGATCAGGAGTGGGTGTAAAAAAATTCGAACAGAATCAAAAAAAATTACAAAACACCTTATTTTTTGTTATTTTGATTGTCGGATTTTTTGGTTTTTAAATTTTTTTATTCGGTGGATCAGTTTTATTCAAATTGAATCAATTTTAAATATCTTTAGTATCTTTAATAGATTTTTGACACTCCATTAAGAAGAGTCTTTGAGGTAGGATATTAAGATCAAAGGAGGGTGAATCATACTCTTGAGAGATTATAACCTCTCTTATTTATAAATGAGAAGCTCCAATATTAGAATTGTCTCTTGAACACTTTTTTCAAAATCTTTGAGATTTTTTTTTTAGTTTCCTACGGTATCTTTCAACCTGGCAGGTTAAGGATTAATCTATTGCGGTACTGAGTTTCATTTAAGGGTTTGTTGCTGGACAATGAGTTGCTGCATGCACAAGGCATGATTCAAACCCCCGACACTTGCTTAAGCGGACTAGTGAGCTAATCACTAGATTAACCCAACTTGATTAAATCTTTTAGATTTGGATTTGATCATATATGACTTGGGTGCTTTGGGCCGTCTACCAGGTCCTACTTAGTGTTTTGGTCAGACCTTAAGATAAGTAATTTTTATTAAGTATTCTCAAACTATTTAGAATAGTGACCCGAAATCAGGTCCCAAAAAAATGAAAAAAGAATAGTAACCCGAAATAGACACAGGAAATTGGGATTTCTTTTTAACTATAAAATAAAAAATTTTTATTTTTCAAAATAATGATCCGAACTTTAATTTTTGGGATATAATTTTTTTTTTTTGGCATTTAAATTAAGTTAGTCGTACTCTTGACGAATCTTATTTTTTTTATTAAGGTTCGCCGTACTCTAAGTTTTATATAGTGTTTGTCGTATCTTCGATAAACTTCACATTGAGTTTGTCTAAATATAAAAATTTGTGGGAGGATCACTTTATTTTTCACATTTTTATTTAATCTTTTTAACTTTTTTCACTCTATCCTCCCTTCTCTTGTTAAGGTTATTTCTTTGGGTATTGTTGAAGTTTTTGGTCTTTTTAGTTTGCCAATTTTAAATAATTTTGTTGTTCTATTTTTTTTTTCGTTGGATTTATTGTTATATTTCTTTTATTTCACGTTTTCACTTCACCTTTTCATTCTATTCGTTCTTATCCTCTCTTATCTTGTCAAAGTTATTTCTTTGACATCGTTAAAGTTATTGATTTTTTTAGTTTACCAATTTCAGATAACAATATGTTTATTTTTTTTCTTTGATTTGTTGTTATTTATTATTTGAATATGTTTTTTCAGAAAGTTAGATTAAGTTATTAGTTATGTTAATTAGTTTGATAAGTGAATGATATATTTAGTTTACATAACTATGTATGTATTGTTAGTTCAGAATATATAAAACAATCATGTGGTTATGAATAGATGTTAGGAAAGAAAAAAATTTAACATGATTATTGTTTTGTTTGAATTAATTATAGTTAATTTTGGTATTTTCACATATATATAAAAAATATTGTTGGTAACGTAGCGAAATTGATAAAATTAATACTTAAAAATTATTAAATAATAATTTAATTAAATATTAAAATTATCTAACCATGACTGACTAGGTTGCACCTTACTTTTGTAATTTTTCCGGACGTGATGGCGAATTACGGACGAAGAAGGAAGCTTCCTCAACCACAGTTTCTGCGCCTGCCGCTGTTGATTTAAAGTGTAAGGCCCATCGCATCAACGCTCAACCACGACGCTTACGTCATCCTCGATGGATTTTTTAGCTACGTGGCGCTGCCTGTGCTGGTTGGCGACAATACAATGACGTCATGTTGTGGTATGAGATTTATCCACATGGTGGGCCCCACTCACACCCTTACGTCATGCCGCGCGGCTCCCGCTGCGCGTCATCCCTTTTCATTCATTAACGTGTGTCTCGCGGCGCTCTTCGTTTTCATGCTTCCTCATGAGTCATGACTCATGACTAACAATTTTTTAAATTTGTTTTATTTTTATGAAAATGTATTTAATAGCAACATTATGTCAGAAAAACATTTATTCTTTCTGCAGATATAATTATATAATGATAGTATTTAGTTATATAAAGATAGGGATATGCAATTGCCGTCCCGTGCATAATTAAAACGTAAATAAAATAAACAAATCCAATCAAATGCTAATACTACCAAAAAAATAAAAATAAATAAAAATATCTCCTTTAATCTTTCGAACCTTAGAAAAGAAAAATATACACTTTTTAATTTGAATATGGAGAAAAAAGTAGTGTTAGACTCAGATGTGGGGAATTCAGGTGCTTTACAGCCATGTGATGTTAGTGAATAGAACTCGGACCATGTGAGTTCTTCCTTTCATAAAAAAATTGATAACAACAAACAACTCGGAGGGTCCATTTTCTAGCTTCCGAAATTCATATTTGCCTACCCACAAGTCGGACCATGCGATTTGTTAAGCAAAATTTTAAAATCAAACAACTCGCATGGTCCGATTTGTGTACTCTGAATTTTTTCAAATTTTTTAACACAAATCGGACCCTCCGATTTGTGTACTCTGAATTTTTTTAACTTTTTAAACACAAATCGGAGGGTCCGATTTGTGTACTCCCACAATTTTAAAAAACACCAAAAATTACCATGTTAAAGTATATCACTCATTTTATTTCCATATCAAAATTTTTTAACCAAAAATATATGCTTATATTGGCGTTGACGTTATCATCATCATCATTGTAAGTGAAATAAATAATATCACCCACTCACCACCCCACCTCTTCAATTCAGTACCCCCATATTTTATATATGTTCATTCGTATATAAGCCATGGCTCCCCTAAGATTCAGCCACCACACATTAATAATTTGATCATATTCATTATATTAACCTCAACACCATGCAACAAGCAATACCTTACAGGTCATGGCGAATTGATCCACACACCACCACCACCACCACACACTTCACAACCCCACCGCCACACTCAGAAAGCAGGGATACCAACAAGAAGAAGAAGAGTAAAATGGTGGAGAGAATAGTGTTAGAGAACGCGGTTATAGTGTTTGGGAGGAGAGGGTGCTGCATGAGCCATGTGGTGAAGCGGTTACTTCTTGGACTTGGTGTCAACCCTGTGGTTCATGAGGTGGAAGAGAACGATGAAGAAGGCGTTGATGGAGAATTGCAAGCAGCGGTTATTGCTGCCAACAACAAGAACAACGAAGATTATTCTGATGAAGGGTATTTTAGGAATAGCAGTAATAATAATAATAATAAGGTGCAGTTTCCAGCAGTGTTTATAGGTGGAAAGTTTTTTGGAGGATTGGATCGAATTATGGCTACTCATATTTCTGGTGAATTGGTTCCCATTCTCAAACAAGCTGGGGCTCTATGGCTGTAATTAACTCATATACCATGGTTTAATTTCCTTTGATTAATAAATTATGATCATTTTTCTTCTTTTCTCTTTTCGTTTTATTTTGTCATAATATGTATTGATAATGGTAAGTGAAAGCTAACATACTTATTTTGATTTCATGATGATTGATTTTAGTCTTTTGGACATTTGGTATATTTGATTATTTTTGTAAAGTTGAACCTGGTATATAACAATAACACTACCGCCTACAATGGTTTTCTGATTGAGATTTTGTTAATGCATAGATTAATATCATTGAAAATTTTCTCACTTAAATTTTCTTTCATGAATTCCTTTTTAATTAGTAATCAATATAGAGTGTTTTAATAAGTGATGAATGAAAATTGAAGAAATATGTTCAAATGTTATTAGAAAAGGAATGTTACAGTTTACAATGCTGTTAAAGTGAAGCTATTCATCGCATGTGCAAATTATAAATTGTAAAACTTGTCGCTGGAGTTGCAAAATAGAGTTATAAATATCACTCTATTTTAATAAATGGTACTCCAATGAAACATTTTAAATGTAAAGAGGTCCTAAACTGGGTTCTTTTTTTTCCCCTCCATTTTTGCAGAACAAATAAACTCCTTTTATTTTCGGATCTGTATACAATTCAATTTCATCTTCTTTGAACCACCATATATGGTTCAGACATCATCCATCGAGTCTTATTCAGACTCTGTTAGAAGTTAGTACTTTTTGTGAGTTGCCAACTGAGCACTCATAAAGTCTATTTTCCATAAAGTTCAAATTAATTAAAACGATGACTTAACGTAGTTTTTACTTTCTACCATCTTGTTGAATGACTGTTCAATGCTCAATAAATAAAAACGCAGATGGTCGGAAAGAAAAAAAAAACTGATCATGGTTAAATCAAGAGTGGTCGAGAGTCTGTCGCAATAATAATTCAGTTGCCTCATGAGTAACCACATCCAGGTTCGAAATTTGGCTGAAGACCAAATAATGGATAGAAAGTTAGAAACTCTTAAAGTGCTGCGCTTGTGAGAATATAGTGTGAACAAATTTGTGATGTTAAAATGTCTTGCGTTGAAGGCTGTCCGATTCGTCTAACCCAAAAAAAAAAAAAAAACAATAATCAAGACTTAGCAACAATATCGCTTATCATAATTCGCTAATTCCTTTTCCTAGTTCTTGGAGTTTTTTTTTTTTTCCATTTAAGAGTTCCATACGCAGTAGTTATTGATTTCAATGTAGTCCCTACAAAATCCTTGATCAAATCCCAACGGGCCAGTTTTGCAGGACCAAAATTCCATTCTGAAAGGGTCCGTCTAACCCAAAAAATTAAAGAAAAAAGACGGTCTGAAAGGTTAGGAGTAAGTAAAAAGGATCACTTTTCATTCACCATGGATAATCAGAGTGTACCAAACCATGAATCAAAATCATCTGTTACTTTAGACGTGCTTTCAGAATGTGAAGATTGCACACTCTGGAGAACAGACTTTTCTTCCTGTGGCCTTACTAAAACATTTGGATTTGTCAAAGTAGATGTTTCCTCTAGCAAGTCATCAAGTACATCATCTAAACTCGCACTACTTGATGCAGTTTTTGGAGCAACTGACTCTCTTTTTGAAATACCAGGAGGATCCACCTTAAAGGCCCCCAATGAAACAGATGTGGTATTAGGTTTATAACCTTGCGTATCTAGAATCTTGGTTTCACTAAGTGAATCTAGAAGCATGTCGAGTTCCTTTTCTGCATCAGCTGCCTCAAATGTTGAGTGCTTGCGTCTTGTATCTTCAGCAGGAAGTAAATTAGCTTCCACACTTGGAAAAGATGCTTTACTTTCATGAGAACTATCAACCTGTTGAAATTGAATATCGATGTGGTTCACAGAAAGTGGTAAGTCAGCGGAAAAAGTACATGCAGCATGGCTGCTGCCATAGGGAGTAGATGATGTAAACTGATCTATAGATAAAACATCCGAATTTACTTCTCTGGACATAAGATTGCCTAGTTCACTGTCCCCTGTACTTTCCAGTTTATAATTTTCTTCATTGCTTCCTTCTGCCAACCCTTCCATGCTCTGTAAAATAAACCACGTTAATGCAGCATAGTGGAGTTTGCAGACTGCTATAATGTAAGATTTCAACATTAACTTGTTCTCAACTTATTCAAATGTAGAACAAAGATACTTGGACCTATTAAAAGTAAAATCCCATGTAAATAACGAAAAGTTATTTGAAATTCCGCAAAGAAATAGCCAGCAACAAATAGAGAGTGAACATACCAGTTCAGTGGGTAACAGGTCAGGCTCAATGAATAATCTCTTTGACAATTCAACTTTTGCAAGATTTTCAGCTAGAGCATGCAAGTTCAGCGAAATAAATGATGCCTACATGAAATCCCAATTCATGGTAAGTAAAGCAACACTATGATTGGTGGACCGCATACATGCCAAATATTCAACTATAGATTATGGAATGTTTCATGGACAAAACTTGATAAGAATAGCATAATTACAATTCCCCCGATAATAATAATTTGCAGAATAAATATTATTTGACAAAGCACTAAAAAGTGTGACAAAACTTTCAAGTTGAACAAGCACAACCAATAAAACCCAAATAAATTGCTCCATATTGTGGCAGTGTAGAAGCTAAAAACACTAGGAGTTCTAATGATAATAAGTATCCTATAACAACTTTAGCCTGAATCATGATATAACAACAATATAGGAAGTAACTACAAAATTCACCATGGTAAGTTCAGATATGCTAATTCATCAACGACGTAATCACAAGTTCAAACAAACAATGATATTTAAAATTATGGATGCAAGTACCAAAAGAATAACATAAAATAAAAAACTTGTTCAACCACCTTTGGCATAAGCTTTAGTTCACTCAACCCTCTCAACCGCATGTGTTATTACGAAGTTCACCAAGATGGCTGAGTTAAAACTAAAACCAACCTACTTTGCTATTGAAGCCACAAATATCAAGAACATATCACAATACAAGATTTTATACATCAATTAAGTATATCTGTCTCTATTTTTCTCAAAGCGGGAGGATGAGCACAAAAGCCAGCACTATAAAGTTCTTCCAATACTCTATTGTAAAAAATAAAATATAAAAACACCAAGCATTCATCAAGTTTTAAGCATTTAGAAGGTAAGGTGTATGCAGCTGCCTTTTGTATATTCTCGAATAAAAAATATGATCATAACCATCTCCTCAACAGCAAGAAAAATATTATTCAATATGTGCAATATACTGACCTTATAATCTCATTAACATCAAAACTAGTAAAGTGACCAAATAAATTACCTCCTGATATGCACCTGGTTTTTCCTCTACCACAAAATTATAATCTCCAATCCATGAGACAAATCCCTCTCCCCTAACCGCAAGCATAGACCCTAATCCCACATTGAACTCACCTGAAAAATAAATAAATAATCATAAAAGAAATACAACATTTAGATTAATTCAACAACAAAACAATATCAATCTCACTCGAAGTCTCAATGTTGAAAACACTTTCGAGCAACAAATCCAAATTTTTGTACTAGGAAGTGTCCTCCAACAAAGACAAACACCCTCCAAGCTTGCATTAAAACATCAATGGATACAAAAATTCCAGAAGGTTTAACAGTTCAATAGCATTAAATAGGCTAGAAAAGCTTAAAATTAAATAAATAAAATTGAGCCTTGAAAAGTGCAGGGCACAAAGCAAAACGCTTAATTAATCCACAAAAAATTGTTAAAATCTCAGTCGAATCCTCAATGCCTCAAAAGCTTTATGTTTCGAATCAGAAAAAGATCGTACCAGGAAGAGTATCATCCAGAGAAGGCAAACCCTCCAAGCTTGCATCTGCTTGAGACCGAGCCTCATCAACAAGGTGCCTAAAATCCGCACCTTTACTTTTCGGTAAAACAGCACCATCGTTGGGCACTTTGGTCGCACCTTCAGCAATCACAGAATCGATTTCTTCATCTTCGTCGTAGTATCGATCCCAATTGTTCGGGAGTGTAGAAGAAGCACGAGAGCTAGAATTGCGATTCACAGTGGTTCCTTTCTGGTTCAGTTGCTTCTTTCTGGATCCAATGACGTCGTTTGAGACATCAGAAGATGAAGACGGAGATGATTGTGATGGTGTTGGGGTTTTGTGCTTATGGTGAGGCTTTTTGGTATGGTGCTGTGTGTGAGCTCGCTTTGATTTTGCTAACGACTTCACATCCATTGTTGAACTTGAAAAACGGTACTTAACTACTAATACGATTCGTCATGGGGTTTTATGTGAAAGATTTTCAATTATTGGGAATAAAGTGAGATTGATTTGGTAGATTAGGGTTTAGAGATGGCTTGAATATTGGAGCGCAAGTTCTAGTTCCGGACTCCAGATCCACTGTTACATTCCAAGTAAAGTTTTTAACTTTTAGAATTTCTAAAAATTAAGTACTAATCAAGCTCAATTGCTTGACAATCAAGATAAGCACTCCAAGAGAGGAATTCTTGTGATATAAGAAACAAAAAAATGAATTCAAAGACTTAGAATTGAGAACATAATTATTGAAAATCAATACACACGATCATATTATTTTGAACTAAAAACTGAATCACACTTCCAAATACAAGGTCCGCACTATATCTATGGAAGTTTATTGACCTGAAGCAGAATAACTAACTAATCAAGAGTCTAACTGCTCTTCTTTCACTCTTTCTTGAAACGAATCTTGTTCTATTAAGGTAGCGTTTGTTTTGCAGTACTGGGACAGAGACTGAGAGACTGAGACACAGTATCATGTTTGTTAGTTCAGAGACTGGTACTAAAGTTTCTGTCTCTGTCCCCAAAATTTCAGTATTTCAGTGCCTCCAAAATGTAGGGACACAGGGGACTGATATTTTTAGAAACAAAGACTGAAAATTTAATAACATTTTATACCTAAAATACTCTAATTTTAATTAATTAATTCCAATTTTATCTTTTGTGTAAATTAAATTAGAATTTTATTCTTGTTTCAATTTTTGTCTCTCACTTGGCACCAAACAGAATACTAAAACTTATTTCAATCTCTGTCTCTTAGTCTCTGTCTCTCAGTCTCAATCTTTCAGTATCTGTCTCTCCACCAAACGCTACCTTACATTTGTATCCTCAATACTAATCAAGTATTCAACAAAAACTCATAATCCAAAAGCTTCTCAGCATCCAAAGCCAGAGAATCCAAAAACAGAAAACTAAGCAAAGAATACAAACTCAGCATCCAAACTAAATTCAGAATCCCATCAGCAACAATCCCAACTCAGACCACAAAATTATTTCAGGAAATCAGCAACTCAGAGTAACAAAATTATTAGAAAATTTAACAAAACAGCGTCAACCATCATCCATCAAATTTTAACAAAATAAGCAAAAATGAACAAAAACAGAAAAATCAGCAACTCAGAATCAGATTTCAGCGACTCAATCAGGAAAATTAACAAAATAAGAAAACATAAATTGAAGTAGCTTTGCTTACGGCGACGAGGGAGGAAGAGAAGTGACGGCGAGGGAGGAAGGAAAGTGAGCTTGGACAGAGAAAGGGGGGATCGAAGACAGAGGCTTGACGCGAGAGAGAGAGGGGGGCGGGGGGGGGGCTCGACGACGAGGACAGAGACACGAGTTCAGGGCGGGCTTGACGACGAGGACGGAGGCGGCGACGCCAACAGCAGTTCCGAAAAGAGCTGGCGACGCGAGGAGAAGGGATCCAGGACAAGAGGATCGACAACGGCGGGCTGAACGCTGGCTGAGGAAAAGAGTTCGTCGTCGACAGCGGCGCTGGGCGCTGGCTGCTGCTGCTGGCTGGGCTGGAGCTCGGAGAGAGGGTGGCTGCTAGGGTTCCGTTTGTGAGAGAGAGAGAGAGTGAAAAGGGGGTTATGTATTTTTTTTTTTAAATTAAAAACCGAAAATCTTTAAAATTATCAGTCCGGTTCAATCAGTACATCGATTAACCGCGATTCGATCAATTTTTTATCGATTTTTTGTTAGATGATTTTTTATTTCAATCCAACGAGTTCAAAGATCAGTTCCTAATTAACCTGAGAGCAATGCTAGGGTCAGTAATTTTTGTGATTGTTAGTCATTAATTAGTCATCAATGATGATTTGATGGTGTAAGATTGGTGTGAGATTTCATCCAATGACTCACCTTTCTCTGCTGGTTACATACTGACTAAAATTCAATAAAACTGCTGGCCCCTAGACTTTTCCTTAACCTAATTGAACCGATTGATTTGGTTTAGTTTTTAGAACTATGATATATACACACTGGTGTTGGGATCCAAGTGTTGTTAGGACATGGGACGATAACAATGAGATAAATATTAGACATGTTTGTATAAAAAGGTAATCAACTGACTCGTTTGTTTAAATAAATGTTTGGGGTTCGAATTCTGTCTTATACATATACTTAATATCCTTGTATATACTTATCGGATCAGAAAATTCCATAGGCCACCAAAAGAAAAGATTAAGTATATACAAGGATATTGAATTATGTTAAATACAACTAAATTTTCTAAGTTGACAAAAAGTAAATAAGTATGCATGTTATAGATTATTTATTACATTTGAGATTGAAAATATGTTCATCGGATAATGTCTAGCATTAACAACTTAAATCAATTACATGTTTAATTCATCATTTGAGATTTTAAAATATTTCTCTATAAACAATATTTATCGTTAAACAATATTTGTCGTCGTAGACATACTTGCATTATTTTGCGCTAAAACTCGTAGTCCCTTTTTGTTGTTAACCCTGCATAGAGTAACGTACAATTGTCAAATGTGTAAAAACTAGTTTTGGTAGGTACAAACCAACGGTGATTAATGTCTGCCTTTGGGATATGTTTATCATCATGGTAAACGAAACTATGATGGAAACTAGAATCAAAAAGGTAAAGTCTGATTGTCAGGAATCATATTCATGCATGATATTAGCACTACTTGTCCTGTCTTGTCTCTTGTTAGCATCATAAACTCAATGATGTAATTATCCAATCTTCGCACATGCAACCTTGTTCCGTCACATTAGCCTTTAGACTGATCGATGTTTCGCAATAACATAATCGTTACACTTTCTTTCAGTGTGAGTTGGTGTGGTAGCAATCCAGGAAAACTAATTGCATTTAGAACGTTGGTGTTAACGGTTCTAACTCATATTCCATATTTTCTTCATCAATGCACAACGTATCTAAACTAAGATAAGTTTTCTCCTTATCACCTAGTTGTTGCATAATGTATGTGTTGACCGCATTTACAACTTCTAATGTTGGCGCTAGGATGAATCTGTCTTTGAAGAATGCTTTGTTGTCAATGTTACTCATGTTAGGCACTACATCAAACTAAATAAATAATTATACTTGTTTTGTGACGCTTATTTAAATAGTTATTATTAAATTATTAAATAAAATAATAACACTTATTTATATCATTTTTTTTACTGTCACTAAAAACTTAAGTGTCTGAGTAATAGGTAACATAGCGGTCTATCCATTTTCACTCTCTTTTTTATTTTCTATTTTTTAGAACCATTTCTATTTTTCAAAACCTCAACTGATTTGATTGCTTTCCATTAATCGATTGCTCCTGTAGCAATTACCGTTGAGATGAGAAGAGAAGAGATGAGAAGGTAACAACGGCGTTCGCGTTCTTCGCCGTTCGCCTTCCTTTGCCATTCATCTTCTTTCGTCGTTCATGTTCTTCACTGAATTCACCTTCCTTCACCGTTCACCTTCCTTCGTCGTTCGTGTTTGCGTTCCCATTCACGTTTGTATAGAAGCCAAATTGCTCTGCTTTAAACTCTGCGACGGAACTGCTCTCCTTCATCACCACCGTAAATTTCAAACTATATATACTAGTGTCTTGGAATCAAAGGATCTGTGTGTATTAATTTCGGTTTGGGTTAAAATTTGAGCGATTAATGGTGGGCAACGGGAATACCCTTATCAATCGGAAGTCGTTGTTAATGACAAAGAGCATGTTTTTGTTTATTATTTTTTGGAATTATTAATTAAGGTTTTCAATGGGAACAAGACTAGAAACATATACATAATCAATCCCTTATTGTACTTAAGTATCTCTAAATAGTTAAATATGAAGAGTACTATTCGAAAAAAAAAGACTAAAAAGTTCACAAAAGCATTGAAAAAGTTAGGAACCATCTTTCAACTAAGTGATTTATACATCACCAGTTTATGCATATGAACTTTTTAGTTGCCTCTGCAATGTGATTTCTTTATCAGCTCAATTCCAGTGATCCTACATAACTCCATCAAAATCAAATATAGTAGAAAGTCCTTGTTAAGAGTTGTTAATGGAACATATATCTATTTTACCTGCATGATTTGGACATTCTAAAGTTGAAGAATGTTTACTTCACTCTCCACAACTTTGTTGACAATTATACACACACAAAAATATCAATTTCTTTTTTAAAATAATGATATAAATACTTATATGACTGCTAATAAATCCATATTTGATAATAATTTTCGACTTGAAATTAGTAGAATTTATCAATTTAACTTGTACTTATTCATTGAAATTGCATGCCTTTGTGAATCTTCTCTTAATTGAGTTTAATTGTTGAAAACATACTTTTTATGCTTGAAATTATTAAATTTAATTCACTTTTCTTCCATTCAATGTCTTGATATGTTTGTTTCAATGATTTTAGGATTAGAAGGCAAGAATGACGTGAAGAAATAAAAGAAAAGCATCCAAAAGTGGAGAATTAATGAAGAAACAAATGAGAAAAGAATTCAGAGTCATGCACACGCATACATCTGTGCGTACGCATACGTCTAGTTGCGAGCCTCATTTAAAAAGGCACATGACTCGTGAATTAGGGGCCTTTTTGGCCCATTTAAGATGCTGGAAAGTAGGGGTGGAAAAATATCAGGCAGCCTGCCAGATACCTGTAGCTTGGCCTGTCCTGTTATAAAATAGGCACAGGCTCAAACTCTTGTAAAAGCCTTAATATGTTAATAGGTCAAGCCCAATCTCACTAATTAGTTTTATTGGACCTGTTAAAACATAATTAAATATATAAATAATTTTTTATTATTAACAAAATTATGAGATATTTTAAATTTATTATATTTTATTATAAATACTTTTGTATATTTTAAATATTTTAAAAGTTTAAAAATTCTTATAAATATTAAATATGACATATTACAAATAAATATTTTTATTAAAAATAATTTTTTTAAATAATATTTTTGTTTTTGTACAAGCTTCAAGCCAGGCTAGGCTAAATAACAGACTAGGCTTAGTACTTTAAACAAAGTCTATAGTAGGCTGCAGGCCAATTAACTATATGATAGGACAGGCCTGTTAAGAGCAAAGCTTGACCTGGCCTGGCCTGTTTCCACCCCTACTGGAAAGCTATATTGATGAAGATCACTATTCGAGAGGGGGGGGGGGGAAGACACATACATACATTTACCATTTTTTACACCTTTTCTTAGGTTTAAGTGGAATTTTAGAGAGAGAAACTTCAACTTCTCTTTAGAATCTCTAGGGTTTACCTAATCTTCTTATTAGTTTTAGGTTTTAGTTTCATTTAATTATAATTTTGATAAGTTTTATATATGCTTGTTCAAGTTGTTAGTACTAATTTCTTACATTAGTTAGTTATAGTTTTTATTAATTTTTGTAATTAATCATGCTTTATCTTTTTGCACATCAAGTGTTTGATGAAATGTTTACTTTGATTATGGAGTAGATTTTTCATTTCTTGGCTTGGAATTGAGGAATTAGATATCATTGAGTCATTAATGTCCAATATTGATTGGTGATATAGGGTTGTTATTTGATTTTGTTTCCACTAACGCTATCTTTTCACTAAGCCTAATTAGTGAATTAGTTAGGATTTGTGGATGAAGATTAATTATGCCTACTTGAATTTTTCTAATGTTTAGGTTGATTAAGTGGGATTAACTCTTAATAATCGCCATGTTTGTGGTTAATGATAAGGATAGTGACCCTTGACTCTCAACCCTTGCCAAGATCTTTTTAACATTTGAATTTACTTTCAATTCTTAGTTAATTGCTTTAGTTGTCCTTAGTTTAATTTCTCTTGATATTTAGTTATTGTTTACGCCTTTTAATTCTTGCTATTTAAATTTCCGTCAATTGCGATAAACTCCCTTGTCCCTATAGTCAATAATTGAGTATTCGGTTGCAATTTTTAAGGATAATGACCAAGGATTAAACTCCTGGTCTTTAATTTGAATTTGTGACAATCTATTAAATTTTGAAAGGGTTATTTACCAGTGTAGGACTATACTTTCAACGAATTCGAATTTTATACCTATGAATTTTTAAATCGATATCTAGCCATCATGAGCTGCCTAAAAACTAACTAATAAAATAAAAACATTGTATGAAGTGTGTAAGAACCGAGCTTAATTAACTGTTTAATTAAGTAATTAATTGCCCCAAAGTAGGTTCGCAATAATTAGAGTGAGAATTTGAGGATTTAAATATGATTTTTTGACTCAGTTGAACCGGTCGAACCAGTTCAAGTCTGCCCGGTGCTGTGCGAGAAAAAGTGAAAACAATAAAAAAATCTTAGAAAAATATTAGAAATAGAAAACCAAACATTAATTTTAAAGGTTTAACCCGAAATTAGGCCAAACGGGCTAAAAACGCTATATATATATATATATATATATATATATAAGCCATTAATGAACCCTTCAGCCCATTAAACACAACACACACATCAGAAGAGAGATTGAAGAAGAGAGGAGGGTTTCCATTAAAACACTATTCACACATTTCTTCATTTTGCGATATCTCGAGCTACGGTGCTTTGATTCGCATGCCGTCAGCGGCTACGCGAAGCTCTTGCTGATTCCGTCATTTCTATCCAAGTTTTGTAGTAAGTTTCTTGATTTTCCCTGCCCAGTTTTCGTGCCCTTATAAAATTCGAGTTTTGGAGTTTGGTTTTGAGTGAAATCTTGTATTTTGGGTGTTTTAGGTACACTCTAGCACTTGATTGTTTGTGGTTTTGCCTACCAAAACTGTTAGATAAGGTAAGAGCTTTTGAAATCCTTGTGAGATTATGTTTAAATTGAGCCCTAGGTTGATTTGTGATGATTTATGTATATATAGCTTGAAGTTGTGATTTTTGGAAATTGTTAGAGCTTGTTGGTGAATTGTTAGTGGCTTGGATTGTGATAGAAAGCTCAGTTTGTGCTCATTTGGGGTTTTGGAATATTGAAAATCGACTATGATATGGTTTCAGTTTTCTTTATGTAGTATATAATATTCATGGACATTTAGGCTAGTGACCTATAGGATAGGTTGGATTTATGTGGTTGTTGATGATGGTTGATTGATGATGTGTGTTGAATGGGTATTGTTATGTTGTTATGTTGAGAACTATTGATGTTGAGGTGTAATATTTGATGACTTGAACGATTGAATATTGTGGATATGGTTATAAAGCATGAATGAGATTGATGATGAGAATTAATGGTAATAAAATGATGATTGATGAATGTGTTGGTGAAGAATTGATCTTAGTGTCATATAATTGATGTTTGATGGTTAAGAATGGTAAATTGTGACCCAAGAGGGTAGATTCTATGGTAAATGGGAGTTTGGTAGTGTTTTGGTTGGATGTGGTTTAAGGAATTGGAAAATTTGGTAAATTGTGACTTTTGGTAAAAGTTAGTTTTTGATGAACTTTGTCTGATCATAACTTATGCCTCGGTTTTCAAAATTGATTGAAATTTATTTGAAATTAAAGCTTATTGAAAACCCTTTAAATCGATATAAAGTTTGTGAAATTTGGAGTTTTGTGGAGGAAGTTATGATCATTCAAAGATTGGTGTAAAAATCTGAAATTCGGCAAAGTTGCAGAATTTTGTGATTTCTGGTATGTGCACACGCACAGCCTTGTGCGCACGCACACCTCTGCGAAATTTTTAACCTGTGCATATGCACAGACCCATGCGTACGCACACGCAGAGACAGGCAATCTATTCACAGCGCTAGCATAGCTTGTGCGCGCACATACCCAATGAGAAATTGCAACCTGTGCGCACGCACAGCCCTGTGCGCACGCATAGTCCTGTGCGCACGCACACGTTGGGAAAGCCAGTCTGTTGAGGGCGCTAGCACAGGTTGTGAGAGCGAACATACATTATGAATTTTGGTACCTGTGCGTACGCACACCTCTATGCGTACGAACACTTTTAAAAACTTCTCCTGGGTGTGCGCACACACACCCCTGTGCGTACGCACACGCCCTGTTTCTCAAATTTAAATTTTGTTTTCAACTCTTTCACCTTTTCAACAAGATTGTAAGCTTCTATGACACCATTTTAAGACTTTTGGGCTTAATTTTGAGTGTGAGAACATGGAAAATAACCTAAGGGTTTTAGTTGATGCTGTTTTGAAAAGTTAGACAATGGAGGCTAGGTTTCTAGTGTACTGAGGATGGTTTGATGGCGTGTAAAGAAAGATTGGTATATGAGATGAGAACTGATGAACTATTGAGTTTGGAACTGGAATGTGAATTGACAGTAGTTGAGTTGAGTCGAGGACTCGGAATGGAAATGTTGATTGGCAGTGGTTGAGATGAGTCGATGACTCGAATGTGCAATGATGATTCATTGATGTGATGAAAATGTTTTTCTGAAAAACCATTGAACTACTGTTTTATATTGAGATTATGAGACGCTATGCGTCCGACAGGGACGGCGGTCGGATCCAGCCTGTCGAGGTAGCGGCAGCAGCGTAAGGGCGGTGGTTCGTCCCGCTTGCGTTGAGATGTGAGGTCCGTGGCAAGAGCATCCCGCTCGCATCCCTTCGGATCAATAGAGCATGCAAGCACAAAACCCTGGACAGTGATCTGAGCACTATATCTCGAGGGCTCCCAATGATGATTCCGAAAGGCGACATCTCCATGAAGATGTGTCGGGTTGGCAGTTGAATCGACAATGTGATATCACAGCCAGTAGGACAAGCATTCATCATGTGCATTTTCTATCTGTTTGTTTGCTTTATCGACTTGCAATTGCTTGCCTAGTTGTATAATATGCCTAATTACTATTTGATTTACTTGCTTTATATGCTTTTACTTGTGATTTACTTGCATTGTATATAATTGTGATTTCTACTGGGATTGAGGAGGTTCGGATGGCGGTGGCGATAGGATCGCATTGAGGATAGGTTGGTGAAGGCTGTGGGACAATGGTGTTTGGTTAGAATAGAAATCTCCTAAGATAGAGTACCTTGTTTATTTATGCTAAAGTTTATATATATATATATAGGTTTTAATATGCCTTAAGATGAGATCTTGTGATGGATATGGAGCTTAGGATTGTCTTTGGCATCCCGGGGTCTTATATCCTACATCACTGGGCATTATTACCATACTGAGAACCTCTGGTTCTCATACCATATTTCTGTTGTGTTTTTCAGATGCAGGTCGCAACCCACCTCGGCGAGTTGCTTGGATGGTGACAGAAGCGGAGGATCCGGATACCTCTTGGAGTCTTTTTGGTTTATTTTGTTTATACATCTCTCATTTTGTATTTTGCTTTATTCTAGAGGCATATATTGAGAGAACAAAACTTGTATAAGCTGTTTTTACTGTCTGGTTTCATGTATTGTCTGTATATGGCTAGCCGGCTTAAACTCCACGAGCCGTGGCTAGATTATTATGATATTATACTCCTTATCTTTTGATATATCTTATATGTATCTTGTGTTTTAAGCTAGAAGCTTCGTTAGTACGTTTGCGCGTTTTAAATTCTTTTTTTGAGCTATATCCTTCATCGAGCTTTTAGATTATATTAATTCTTTCTATATATTATACGTATGAGTTTAGAACTGTCATAACCTTTGATTAACCTTTGCTTTACGACACGAGGTAAAACTTAGGATAATTAGAGTGTTACAAAGTGAATTCAACACCCTAAAAGTCTCCCAACCCCTGTCGGTGGTATGGTTGGCAACAATAATGCTTCCTTCTCCATGTTCTGCACTGAGATATCCCTGCAGCTTGGTTGACATGAACTACACTTGAGTTCCATCTTGAAATTTTCCATATTATTGATAATCTTGTAACAAGAAAGAAAATGATGAACATAAGGTGATACATTACAAATCAACAACGTGCTAAAAGATCTTTGTTGGGAATTCCATAAGAGAGAGAAGGTTTCATTCATGCTTCAATAAGGAGCCAATTTCCAAGGTTCACAACTCTAAGTGACAAAGAGGAACTACTATTTTCATCTTTGGCAACAGCAACATAGTGACAAGAACACAAGTAGAGAGCAATCACAAGGTTCAAGAACAATAATCGGTTGTTTATTTTACATCACTATTGTCTCTAGACTTGTTGCAACTAAATTATTTTCTGTGGGTTCTACGGTTGCTCCAAAATCTTTATTTGTTACAATGCTTTTCTATATGATGAGCGCATCTAATTTCATTTAGACTGACATGAGTTATTATCTGTCAAAGTCTAATTAAGTTGAACCATGTGAGTAGTAATTTGTATTTTTTGTAATGTCTTTTGTAAAAGTAAGGAGAAGATTCGGATAAGTATCGTTAGAAGTGAGAGAATTAAAGGGTGGAGCTTCCTTGCGACATCGTCACATTTAGTTAGTTTTTTCCTTTAATTTATATTTATTTTTACTACTGTATAGCTATTTAATTTATTGAAATATATATGTATGTAGTTTTTCTAAATTTTTATTCCATTGTACTTTTCATAGTATAGTATTTATTACATTGTAGATAAAATTAAGAATATATTCTTGTTTAAAATTTGAACGAAGGTTCTTATATTGATTCAATGGATAAGTCATGGATCACAAAGCCACGAAACTCAATAGAGTATAAGCGAGGGATTAAGAGGTTTATTAATTTTACCTTTGAAAATAGTTTAGTTGAAACAATTGTATGCCCTTATTTGAAGTGCAATTTCCGAAAAAAAAAAGTGACAAAGAGTGAGATGTACGATCACTTGATATATACCCCATTCCCGAAAGAATATTGTTTTACTCAAATTTTGTTATACATTTAAAAAGAAAATGTGGGTATCTCAATGTCGCAATTGTAACGTTAATAGAAATTAAAAGGAATGAAGTTAGCAGAAAAACAAAGAAATGCAAAGTGTCTGAGACAAAGTAAATTACAAAAATTAAACAAAAAATTAAAGAAAGGATGAAGAAGAAAAGATAAACATAAAAGAGAAGAACACGTAAAATTAAAGTAAAGAAATTTTATTAATAAAAACTGAAAAAAAGCAAATTACAAGTGTTTGAGCTCAGAGAAATTACTTAACATTCTCAATTTTTACTCTGTGATGTCAAGGGGTTGAGAGCGTTTTTTGATTTCTAAGTATTTTCCAAAAGAACTGAACTTCTTTACAATGCTAGCCTAAGACCTATTTATAGGCTTTCTATGTTAACTGACAGTTATACTTCATACACTATTTTCGGCCAATTTAAATTGTTTCTGTATAACTATTCCCACACTCTTTGCATAGTCTCAATTGAAAATCTCAAAAAATAACTAAACTGTCAAATGACTTAATTTAATTAAAAATAAATATCATAAACGGAGATATCAACATATAATTAATTATTTTTTACATAATTTTCTTATAATAATAATAATATTTTTGCCTAACATAATGTCCCAAAATTTCTCACTTAAAGTCATACAGTGATGGAAGTTAAAAATTTTTTTTGTTTATATATATATATATATATATATATATATATATATATATATAAAATAATAAATAGAAAACATATATTGACTAGTACAAGTATATTATTTTAAAATATTATCTTAGAATATAAATAAGAGTACTCGTTTTCTTCTTCTTCTTCTTTTTTGATTGACTAAACAAAAATAAAATAGCCCAATATTGGATGTATAACATAAAATGGTTTATTGGACAAAAAACCATATAATATCATCTAATAACACTTATAAAAGAGAAAAAAAGTACGTTAGTGTTTGAACAACTAGAAACTTCTTCTTCAACCTAGCATCTCTCACTCTTCCAACTTTCATCTACAAAGATGGTCTTCTTATACATACAAAGATTCAACTATTCCTAGATTTCTTAATATTCCATATAAGATTTAATTGCTACTTTCATTTTCTATTTTTTTTTTCTTTTTCTCATCATTTTTTAGAAGAACCTTACCCATATAAAAGTAGTGTGAACAACGTCTCTTGGTTTATCTATAAGTACCAAAATCTTACTCTAAAGAGCATCCTTTTTTTATTTCTTGGTTTAAATTAAGATTTGATTTCTGAATTCTTATCCTTCAATTCTACTATGTTGCTATTTTTCTTTTTCTTGTTTTTCTTTTATGTTCATTTTCTTGATTTGATTAGTGTGACCTTATGAGAAATTTTTATTATTTAGTAAATTGTCTAAGTTGTTGTTATTTACAATTACAGAATTGTGTAATGAATGTTTTTTACTATGATTTTGTTTAATATACTTTTCTGTTTTTTTTTCTTCACCTCAAATTACTTGCATAATCCACTGAATTAAATATTTTTGCATATGAACTACATGTTAAAGATTGTTTTCTTGGACATGTTCGTGTGTGCTAGAATTAAAATGCACCTTAGCTTAGTCCTTTTGAGTTGAAAAATAGTTTATTATTCTAATTTCTAAAGAGACATCTCTTTTTTTATTTTTTTTTGTTCTATTGTGAATTTGTGATAAAATCCCAATTTATAAACAAATAGGCTGCTAACATTTTTTTATATTCATGAGTATTGATAAGCAATATTAAATTTTGTTCCATGTTGTATTCTTGTTTTACTGCTTAAACCAAATTAAATTCATATAAGCTCAATTTTTATTCATTTCTTATGCATCATCTTCTGTCTTTATAGCTTGTTTGATCATTGTTGACAACCCCGGGACATTATACTAGAATTCTTCAATCTGAACTCATGGAATTTTCAAGCAACAACCTGTCAATGAGTCTTTATTCTTCACTCAAAGTGGCCATTTATGATAAACCTGTTGTCAAAAATGACAAAATCTTTGCTCTTGAACCAGAGGCATCAAAGTCAAAAATCTGAAAATCTCAGGTGCTACTCCCTTTTGCCATTAACGGTGTAGACTCGGCTTTATCGGCCCTATTATCTTTCCCAATGCCACAAACAAGATAAAAAATTTCTTCCCTGGTCACTCTCAAAGAAAACCCGTTGATTTCTCTCCCAAACAAACTATTGATGCAATGTCAAGGGAATTACCCCTACTCCATGGATCCAATCTCTTTCCAACATCATGTTGAAAGTTGCTTTCGTAGGCACCACTATGAATACTGTAGGTCGTTGGACACTCTCTACTTTGACCCTTAGTGAAATCATTCCCAAGGCAGTTGTCGACTTACCATTGAATCCAATAATAGCCAAATTTGTCTTAATCAAATCCTCAACTATTTTCTAGAACAATGGGAGCATACTTCCAGGTAACAAATTAATTGCTGCTCCTCTATCCACCAAGATACGATTAATCACCAGTCCTTCAACTTTTGCCTTAATATACAATGGTCGAAGATGACCTTTGTGATTTCATCCAGTCTTTCAAGTAACCCTTCCTTGATCATGCCATTTTTGACAAATCGACATTCATCACCTGAAATTATGTCATCACAGTCTCTTTCGAGACAACTCCAAGACCCTTCAAGATTGCCCTGGAAGTCGAAAGGGAGAACAAAAACTGTGGCAACACACCCAAAACCAGTTTCTCCAAACATCACATCTAGATCATCCTCAAAACCAAATTCGAAATTTCTGTCAGCGCCTCTTCTTCTTTTCCATTGGGGATCGACTTGATAGCCCATATCTCCTTTGACTCCTCCGTCCCCTGGTCTTTGTTCAAGGACACATTGTCTCCTTTCTGTTCCTACTTTTGAGGTGACTTACTTTCTTTGCTCAATTCTGGATATGGCCCCTGTGTATCGGCGAAAGCATTTTTCGTTTGGGCCACATATCATGGAATGAAGGGAGCTCTTTCTGAAAAATTGCGTCGAGACCTTCCTCGACCATTGCCCTTTCTACCTGCTCCTCGTTTGGAGCCTCCTCTTTTTTGGACTCCAGCCTAATTTCCAAAATCTTTCCTAGGAACATATTGAAATTGTAATTTCTGGAGTTTTTTTGGCATTGTTCTGTACCTATTTGTTGTTCAATACATTGGATAGAAGAACTCTAGTTTGACTCGACACCCTCTGGAGTTTCTGGTCGACTGTCACCATTGTGTGCATGTGTTGTTTGACAGGAGCAGTTACAGGCTCTGGACCTTTAATCTCTTGCTTCAAACGAGCTTGTCTTAATTCTTTTTTATGAACACGCTCTCTATTCTTTTTATATGAGTCGAAAGCCTTAGCAGCTGAGGTGTCGAACAAGGCACTACATCGAGGGAATATAGCTACATTTTCTTCCTCCTCCCTTTGTCTTAAAAAAATCTAACAGATCTTTTCCTGCCTATGGATAAATGTACCTTTCTACTTCAAACATGTCTAGCTCGAACTGCTCATCTTTCTTTATAGGTTCGACAAAAACCATGTTAACTGTAAATGCCACTTCTTCTGTTTCAATGTGACTTGGAAGGGATCAGAATCCACCTTCATTTCAGGCTTATCAGCAAACTTAAGTTCACCTTTGTCAATAACCTTTTGTATCAAGTCCCTAAAACGAACACAATTATTAGTATAATGTCTAGAAACTTGATGAAATTTGCAAAACTTTTTATTTCAAATTTCAGAAACAGATGGCATTATTTTTCCTTCAGGGAGTACAAGCTGTTTATCTTTTAACAACATGTCTAAGATCTGTTTAGCTTTTGTTAGATTGAAAGAATAATTCTTTCCTCCTAACAAAGGAGTTTTTTCTTTTGTCGGATTAAGAGATCGACGCACATAAGGAGGCCCATCTTTTAATTCTACAGCAAAAGCAGATTCATTATTCGACTCTTCCTTACTCATGCAGTTAACATAGTTAACTTTTTTTTATTAGAAAAGGGTTTTTTTTGTTTGACTTTAACTCTTCTTTTTCTTTATTCAATTTTTCAATTTGCTATACTTTATCAGCCAACTGAGCTAAGTTGAGGAAATGCTGATTTACTAATTTCTTTCAAATATTGAGACCAAGCCCATTGATAGCCATCTTAACTATTTTAGGTTCAGGAATAGGTGTGAAACATTTATTTCTCATATTCTTGAACCAGATAAGATAGTCAACGATTGATTTAGTTTTTTCTCTCTTCACTATGAATAAGTCGAACAAAGCCACCTTCATTTCTCCCCTAAAGAATTGATCATGAAAACTTCTTTCTAATTGAACCCAACTATGGATTGAATTAGGTCGTAAATTTGAAACCAAGTAAAAGCGTTCTTTGTCAGTGAAGAGGAAAATATCTCATTTTCAAATATTCATTATTGGCCAACTCACCTATTTCGACTTAATATTGAGAAATGTGCTCCATAGTTGATTATTCACTTCCCCCAGCAAACTTTGTAAGAGATTTAGGGGTTTTGACTCCCCTGGGAAGCTCAGCCTGTAAAACATAGTCTTGAAAAACGGATATAAAATAAGGTTGATTTGTCACCCCAATATTCAATCCTACTCAATTCAAGATTTGCTCAACAACTTGAGTTATATTTTAACCATAAGCATGAGTAGCATTGTTTGCTCTGGCTTCGTTCAATACCATGTTTAGATCATCTCCTCTATTCAACATGAGAGGAGGATTATTAATATGAAGTCCACCCTAAGGTTGAACTAAAGGTCGATTAATTGCTCCTGCAATATCCTTGACTCATCGAGAAACTTGCTCTATTCTAACATTGTTATTTTCTAACATGGAATATAATACTATATCCATTTATTGCGTCAACATATTTACTAAATTATGATGGCTATCCTTGATTTGTTGTCTAAATACAGCCAAAGATTCAACTGTATTAGGCAAAGATGTCCCGATATGAATCTACCTCAACATTTCTGGGAATATAGAGGTACATGTTCCTTCAATCTACACTCTAGGTGCCCCTACACCTTGTGTCGAAATGACATTCGACATTGTAGGAATAGGTTGTGTCATGGGAACAGATCCCAGATATGGAAGGTTGTTCATTAAGTGTTGATAGCCATTATAGTTTGCCATGCTAGGGTCATAATAGTATGTCCCCATGAAGGGATACCTTAGGGGTGGTACAGGATTATACAAAGGATTATTTCTTATGGTAGCACCTTCTGTGTTTCCAATATTAGGATTTGCTATAGGTGGAGAATTATTTTGGGGTAACCCATATGGAGGCCATGTAACACGTACAATAATTGGGATCCCTTCTGTGGCAACTGAAGTTGTTCATCGACTCGGGGTACCCATCCATGGAACAACCTCTGTTTTAGGTCCTCTTGTAGAATCTCCAATATCATTATTTGACGTATCTGTCGAAGTCGAGGCTCTATCAGACATTATCAATTTGTCACTGTGTAATTGCATGCAAATTCTGACACATTACTTAACCCAGGGTCCCACCGGGCATGCCAATTTGTTTAACTCGATTTTGGTATTGTTTAACAGGGTGTCGAATCGATCTTGTATCAAGATCTTAGTTCGAGGAGCAGATATGACTCCTTTGAAAAAGAGTGAGTTCGACCTGGGAATTACTTAGCAATAGTGTCAAAGTGACTTGCGTCAAAATTACTAGTGACAAATTTATATTGAACAAGGTAAAGTAAATAAGCAGAGAAAATTTTTACAAAGAAACATAAAATTGAATTGTAAAGGAAAGAGAATAATGACAAAATGTAAAGAAATTAAATAAAAATAAATCAAATAAACAAAAGAAAATAAATTAAAAGTTGACTTCTAACATTCACACGCACGTGCACTCCGTGTTCTTTCATTACGTCACTGGGACTAGGAATTTTACGAGTTTATCTAATGATTTAGTATTCTTGATTGAAGTCCCAGAACTCTTCTAAGTTTCTACTGTTTATAGGCCATGGAGATGGTCTTGTCATGGAGTATGTTATCTACCATCTTACTTATCCCTTTTTTCTCAACCATCACCTTGCCTTGACCATGAAGAATCATGACCCCCAAATTTTGACACACACATCTTCCTTGATCTTCAAGTCTCATGTTTTCTTTAGATTGTTCCTCAAATCTTGTACCCATTACTACAACAAATAAAGGTTTTCACAACGGTCAAAAACTATTGCCATAAATCGAAAAATCGTTCCTAAAACTTTAGGCAACGCTTTGGCAATGATTTTTTACCTGTGCTATATGTGGTTGTTACCAATTCTCATAGGCAACGATTTTTTACCTAAGGCAACGACAACCAAAAAACCGTTGCCATCGTTAGTGATGCGTGAGCATCTTTCCTATCTTTTCCTAGTAAATTTGCATTCAATTTGTTGAGTTTAATCAAGAATTAATTATCTTTTAGCCACTATGGATGCTACTTTGAGTCGTAAGCAATTCTATTTATTTTAGGTAACATTCGGCTGGATTTGATGGAGTTTTTGCAGAAAAAGAGAAGAAGGCGAATGATGCTGTCAACCCTGACCTCTCTGCACTTAAACTTGAATAACTTGAGCTACAGAGGTCCAATGGACGTGATTCCAATGGAGTTGAAAAGCTAACGTCCAAAGCTTTCCAACAATATATAATAGTCTATACTTCTTCTCCACCAAGTCTGCCAAGGCTGCGCCTAACTTGAGAAATTTCAAGTTAGGCCCAATGCACAACAACAATACGTAACATGGGTGTGACTCACTCAAGTTAGGCGCAGATCCCCTCAAGTAAGGTGCCAATGTCAAGCATTCCATGACATTCTTTTCTGCCCACATTCCAAGTAAGGCGCACTCCCTCATGAAGTTAGGTGTGGATACGCTTCTAAGTTTAATGAATCAACTGGTCCCACGCGGTTGCACAAGCCACGTGAGATCTTTATTTATTTTGATTAAATTTAATTTATTTATAAATAGAAAAAGATATTATTTAGTTTTAGAAAATATATTTTACATTAATTAGGATTAGATATAAAAGGAAAAAGAATCAGCCCTTCGGGCTCCTTTCTTCTCTTCAACCTCATTCTGCAATTTACAATTTTTTGGAATCCTTATTTTTCTCTCTGAACCATGAGCAATTAAACCTCCATTGTTAAGGTTAGGAGCTCTGTCTATTGTATGGATTGATACTATTATTTTTTTATTTTAATTCATGTACTGATTTATGATTCAAGAATTGTTTTCGTTCTTTATCTTACGAATTTGGGTGAAACGAAAGTATGACCCTTGTTCTAATTGCGTTCTTGTATAACTTGAAAAAGCTCTTTACTTGAACAACAGCTTAAAAACATATTTTTCTAAATTTCTAATTATCTGGAATTAACGGGATACGTGACATATAATCCTCTAATATTTGGGTAATTAGGATTTTTGTGGCATATAACTAAAATTAAACTTCACCCTCTAATTGGAATTAAGTGACTAAAGAATTGGCGGTTGATGAATTTTAGAGAAGACTAAAAAGGTCTAAAGAATTAGGATTTAGTCACATATAGTTTGCCATGAATTAAATCTTGCATGATTAAAATAGTTAGTAAGAAAAGTCAATCCGGAAAATAGATATCTCTGAAGCCTTAACTATTTCTCCATATATATTTCACCTCAATTTACTGCTTGCTTTATTAATATTCTAAATTTACTGTAAATACTTTTAAACCTTCAAACACCATTTTCTACTTGTCTAACTAAGTAAATTAATCAACCATTGTTGCTTAGTCCATCAATCCTCGTGGGATCGACCCTCATTCACTTGAGGTACTACTTGGTACGACCCGGTGCACTTGCCGGTTAGTTTGTGGTTATAAATTTCGCACTAGTTACTGGCATAGACAACGATTTTGACAAAAAAATTTAAAGAATGGTTTAGAACCGTTATTAGATAGGCAATGATTTAGAATCATTCTCTTTCATGACGTAACGATTTAAAACTATAACTGGATAGGGAACGATTTTGCAGTGATTTTAATACTATTGTCATTTTGTAGCTGCTTTTAACAACGGTTTTAATACGATTTTCTTTTGTGACTTTTGACAACGATTTTTTATAATTATATAATTTTTCATTTACAATAGTTTTCTCATGTAATTGAATATCAATAAATAATCTTAACTATTTGAATCAAATTACTAAAGAAAATAATTGAACATTTACCATCAAATTTGATTTATAAAGTATTATGTAAGATCCACAATCACATTATATCATCATTACAAAATACCATAATACTAATCTAAGTCATAACTACTTTTAATTATATCATCATCATTTTTTAGAATACCATAATACTAGCGTAAGTTATAACAACTTCAAACTATATTATCTGATTTTACAAAAAATATAATAACAAAAGAAAATTAAAATAGCTAACAACATACATGAAGGAAAATTAATCCTATAAAAAACTACTTTTATGCGGTCAAATTCCTCAAATGCTCCATTTTATCCTTTCGTATAAAGAACCAACATTGGGTCACTCTACAAGAAAAAAAATTAATCGTAATATATTATAAATTTTCTGTAATGGATACAGTATTCATGTAGTTGAATGATAAGAATATTAATTAACAGAACCTAAAGTATACTTTTAACTTATCGAATAAATAGTAATCCTATAACCAAAGGAACAATTGACATGGCCCCAGTGATTCATGTGGTTTATTTGTTGAACTATGTTAAATAAGAATTGATATGTTAAGTATGCCTTAGTCTCTTATGTTAGTATGAGGATCTATCATAGTGTACATTTTCTTCTTGTGTACAACACAAAGGAAGTTTGACATTATCTTTTTATTCTAGTAAATACAATTAGAGAAACAATTCCAATGTAACTACAGAGAGACGAACTATTTGATTACAACACTCTAGTTTTAAAGAGACGAACTACAACAGCAACAATGAATAAAAATATAAGTAATTCATAACAATAATCTTAATATTAATGTTACTATGACTTCTATGACTACACACTAGCACTAGCACCTATAAATCAAACAAAACCCCCTTAAAAGCACTAGTTACCACATAACAAAAGCATTTTCAACCTGTCTACTGATACACATTACCAAATTCTCTATCTCTTAACAAACTAATAAGAAAATCAACAATTATATACTTAGTGAACCAAAAACTTTCAATTTTGTAAGCAATCGGTATCTGTCAACAAGCCTTTAAATATTCATCTCCAATTATCAAATATCAACATCATCAACTAAACATCTAAGGCACAATTCACATAATTCTTTTTAATTAAATCATTATATTTTTATAAAAATTTGGATATAACCTCCCCTAAAAATATGACTTAACCACCTTTATGGGTTCCTCAATCTCAATAATTTACCAGCTTTTCATCCGCAATTACAAAAACATTAGAAACCAATTACAATCATAAGCTCAAATTAAAATCAACCTCAACAATTTAACAACCGCTGTAATTTCATCACATAGTTAACTAAAGATCAGAATTTTAGTATTTCCAAACAATCAAAAACCAATCAATATCGCGGTCACGAATTAAACAAACTGATCAAGACGCAACAAACTAATTAAAACACTAGAACGTCATCTCAATACCAAACCAATTACAAATTTTCAATCTCAAATCAAGCTTAATTCCATCAATTAGTCACAAAAGATATTTGTAAATTATTTGCAATTACTCACTAGACGTCAAAGGCATTCATAAATTAAAACGATTAATTTTAAAATATATCCCCTACCTCAGAGTGTCAAAATTGCATAATTTAAACGCGACAAACCCACTTATTCCGAATCCAGAGCAGCAATGGCAGTTTTGGCATCTCCGATCAACGGTAGCAGCGCTTTGTCAGATTCCAGCACCCGTTCCATTTTCTGGGCAGCAATGATAAACCACAATTTTATGGTTTATCTTGTATTGGATTTGGTGAAATTAATCAACTTTTTCTACATTTATTCAATGAAATAGCATGGTTTTGTAAATTCTCCCTAATTTGTACTTAAGAGTGAAAATATACTTTTTAGGCCTTTAATTTGCTAAATTTAATTCACTTTAATTCCATTCGATGCCTTGATATGTTTATTGAGTGATTTTAGGTTTAGAAGACAAAGATTGGATTGAAGGAATGAAGAAAAAAAGTATGCAAAGTGGAGAATTCATGAAGAAATGAGGATTTGAAAATCTGCCATGCGAGACGTACGCGTGACCAACGCGAACGCGTGACAAGCAGCACGTGACCTCATTAATGAAACACGCTGAGGGCGATTTCTGGGGCTGCAGAAGTCCAATCCAACTCATTTCTGAAGCTATTTGATGCAGAATTCAAGAGGAAACAAGTGGGAGAGTAATAGGTTTAGAATAGTAACATGCTTTAGGTCAAATTCTAGAGAGAGAAGCTCTCTCTTCTCTCTAGAATTAAGGTTAGATTAGGATAGATTCCTCTTAGATTTAGATTTAATTGCTTGTTTTGATTTAGTTTCCTTTACTTTTTCTTGTTCCATTGCTTTAATCTTCTTAGTCTTTTTATTAATTTTTCTTTTATGTCACTTTTATGTTTATGAACTCTTTGTTGAATTTAATTTCCATTAATGCAATTTGATGTTTCTTTGTTTATTGTTGCTTAATTTAGTTATTATTATTGTTTTCTTGTATTGGGTAGTTGTAGATTATATATTTCTTACAATTTACTATGCTTTTCTTTCATTCCTTCCAAGTGTTTGATAAAATGGTTGATTAGATTTTAGTGTAGATTTTTGTGTTCTTGGCTTGGGTTGCTAACTTGGGTAACCTTGAGTTACTAATGTCCAAGTAATTGATGATTTGTTTCTATTGACTCTAGTCTCTCACTAAATTAATTAGTGAGTTGGCTAGGACTTATGGACTAGGATCAATTAAGCTCACATGACTTTCCTCTAATTTTGGGGATGACAAAGTGGGAATGATCCTTGTAATTATCATGTTGTGGTTAGTAACAGGGATAGTGATCCTTAACCACCAACCTTTGCCAAGACCTTTTTATCATTTGAGTTGCCATTTACTTTCTTGTTATTTACTTTCTTGTTCATTCAAAACCCCAAAAATATTTCTCCATAACCAATAATATGCACACTTTTCTGCAATTCCTTGAGAGACGATCCGAGGTTTAAATACACTCGATTTTTATTGGGTTTGTACTTGTGATAAACAAATTAAACTTTGATTGAGGGTTGATTGTTGGTTTGGATCTATATTTCAACAGAATTATTTTGTGAAAATTTTTAACTGACATTTATCCCTCATCAAGTAACCACAGTGGTTCTGGGCAGCTCCAGTATTGGTTCCCGATGGGAGAGGACTCCAGAAACTTGCAGAACCAGAGGCAGAGGCAGAACGAGGCCATTCTCTCCAAACCCCCAATAGCAGCGCCAGCAAGGAGCGTCTATCACAACGGCGATGGTGAGCTTCAACAATTGTTACGGCGACGACAATGAAAACACCCACCACCATGCGTTCTTCTTCTTCTCCTTTCTCTGGTCATTCACATTCCTCTTCGTCCTGCCCTGATCGACGGTGCAGTTTCGGCAATGATGACGAAGCTGGCTTCAACGATGGCGACGAGGATGAATCTTCCTCTCGCTCACTACTAGCATCTCCCTTTCGTACGTGTGCTCGACGGCGATGTGCGATGATGGCGGTGACGGTCCCTCTGGCTCTCCCTCTCTCAGACGTAGTGATAAACCACTATTTTATGGTTTATCTTGTGCTAATTTGAGTGGCTTTTGTCAAGCCTTTGCACACTTATTCATACTATTTGCATGGTTTTACATTTTTCCTTCCTAACTTTGTGCTATGATTGAGAACATGCTTCTTTGGCCTTAAGTTTGCTATGTTTAAATCCCTTCTTATTATAATTCGATGCCGTGATATGTGTGTTAAGTGTTTTCAGAGATTACAGGGCAGGAATGGCTTAGAGAATGGAAAGAAACCATGCAAAAGTGGAAGTAATACAAGAAACTGAAGGAATTGCTAAAGCTGTCCAGTCTGACCACTTGGTACTAAATCGACCATAACTTGAGCTATAGAAGTCCAATTGATGCGGTTCTAGTTGTGTTGGAAAGCTAACATTCGGGGCTTCGCAACGATATATAATTTACCATTGCTTCCTTGAAGATAGGCAACGGGCACGCGTGACCTGGAGAAAGCTCAATCCACGCGTATGCATGGACGACACGTACGCGTGACTTTGCCACGTGCTGGACATATCAGAAATCGCTGGGGGCCATTTCTGGGCTATTTTTGACCTAGTTTTTGGTCCAGAAAACATAGATTAGAGGCTATAAAGTGGAGAAATGCATCCATTCATAAAAAAAGAAAGCATTCATTATTCACAATTTTAGTTTTAGATATAGTTTTTCTAGAAAGAGAGGCTCTCTCCTCTCTCTTAGTTTTTAGGATTTAGGATTTCTCTTAACTTTAGGATTGTTTCTTCTTCATTCCAGGTTCAATGTTCATTTACTTTGGTTCTCTTCTACTTTTATTTATTCTATTACTTGAGTTTGTTTATTTTCTCAATATTGGTTTATGAACTCCATGTTAATTTGATTTCCTATTTAATACAAATTGAGGTATTTCAGATTTAAGATTGCTTTCCATTATTTATATGATGGATGCTTTTAATTTAATTTAGATTTGTTCTCCCTTTGCTTTGGTTGAGTAATTAGTGACACTTGAGTTATCAAACTCATCTGTTGATTGAAAATTGAAATTTGTTGATTGATTTGGATCCCTCTAAAGCTAGTCTTTTCATAGGAGTTGACTAGGACTTGAGGAATCAAATTGATTAGTCCACTTGACTTTCCTTTATTTAGTAAGGGTTAACTAAGTGGGAGTAATAAACAATTCTCATCACACCTGATAAGGATAACTAGGATGAGATTTCCAGTTCTTATACCATTTGAGTGCGAAGAGGTCAGGCTGGACAGCTTTGCAGTTCCTTCAATTTCTTGTATTCCTTCCACTTTTGCATGCTTCCTTTCCATCCTCTAAGTCATTCCTGCCCTGTAATCTCTAAAAACACTTAACATACATATCACGGCATCGAATGGTAATAAGAGAAGATTAAACATAGCAAAATTAAGACCAAAGAAGCATGTTTTCAATCATAGAACAAAATCAGGAAGGAGAATGTAAACCCATGCATTTAGTATGGATAAATGTATGAAGGATTAATAAAATTCACTCAATTAAGCACAAGATAAACCATAAAATAGTAGTTTATCAGTGACACTTGAGTTATCAAACTCAGCTGTTGATTGAAAATTGGAATTTGCTTATTGATTTGGATCCCTCTAAAGCTAGTCTTTCCATAGGAGTTGACTAGGACGTGAGGAATCAAATTGATTAGTGCACTTGACTTTCCTTTATTTAGTAAGGGTTAACTAAGTAGAAGTAATAAACAATTCTCATCACACCTGATAAGGATAACTAGGATGAGATTTCCAGTTCTTATACCTTACAATGGTTTTCATAATAATTAATTTACTTTATTGTTAATTTATTTCCTTGTTCAAACCTTTCAAAAAATCTAAAAGATACTTTTCCATAACCAATAATAAATCATACCTCCCTGTAATTCCTTGAGAGATGACCCGAGGTTTAAATACTTCGGTTATTACTTTTTAGGGGTTTTGTTACTTGTGACAACCAAACTTTTGTATAAAAGAATTCTTTGCTAGTTTAGAAACTATACTTACAACGTGATTATTTATGAAATTCTTTACTAGCAAAAGTCCTCTCGCCAAAATGGCGCCGTTGCCGGGGAATTGCAAACGTGTACCTTATTATTGGTTATTGTAAATATTTACTTTTGCTTGTTTATTTGTTTTTATTTTTTATTTTTAAGCTACTATGAATTCTCACCCCTCTGGCTTTAAGTTTGATTCCAGTGTTGTTGTAAGGAATGGAAGCTATAATGAGAACAAGCATCAAGGTTGG
This sequence comes from Arachis hypogaea, assembly GCF_003086295.3. Lineage (NCBI taxonomy): Eukaryota > Viridiplantae > Streptophyta > Magnoliopsida > Fabales > Fabaceae > Arachis > Arachis hypogaea. Next base: position 22,323,570 of record NC_092038.1, on the reverse strand, counting down.
AAGAATCAAAGATGGGAGGAGCCACAAGGATTTGATCAACCCTCTTGGCAACAACCCCCTCCAATGCGCTATCACCAACAACCATTCTGTGATGCATACCAGGACAATAGTTATGGTGGACCCTTTCGTGACAACCCACCTCCACCAAATTACTATGGTCAAGAGCCATTCCGAGGTGCATACCAAGATGATAGATATGGTGGACCCCCTTGTAGTTACCAACAAGCCCCACCCTATGCTTATGAACCACCTCCACAACATACCTTTGAACCACCAAACTCACAAGCCCCTTACCACCAAACACCCCCATATGACCGTGACCCACATCCACCATACCAACCACCACATGAACCACACCTAGAACCACCACCTCAATATTCACCATCTCCATATCCTTATCAAGAAGAACCACCTCCGTATTATGAGCCATTTCTCCCAACAAATGAACCCTCCTATCCACCCCAACCTCCATTGGATAACAACACCCTCATCTCTAATATCATTGGTCTCACCTCTACACTCTAAAATCTTATATCTCGCATGAACCAACCCTCTACCTCCAATATTCAACCCTCAAACTCTAGTGCGCTTCCTTTTCAACCACATAATGATCTTCCCATCCCATCACCACCTTCCATGGAAGAGAACCCACATCCATCATTCCAAGAGCAAGATGATCCCAGTTATGCTATTCACATGGAACAAGAGAGAAGGGATCATCTTCGCAAATTCATACTTCGTGAGAAGCTAGAGGAGGCCCTACAGGTGAAGGTAGTGGAGACCCTTGAAGTCGAAGGAGTGGTTGAAGAATTAGTAAAGGAAGACATCAAGGAGGAGTCTGATTTTGTCTTAGAGCAAGAGGAGGCCCAAAATGTAGAGCTAGGAGAAACCCTTGCAAATGAAGGAGTAGTTGAAGGGAGTTGTCATGGAAAGGAAATCATCAAGGAAGAGTACAATTTTATACTAAAACAATTGGACAAAGCAGCAATTATTGAAGACGAAGAAGAGGTTGTAGACTTAGGAGATGCTGAACCTCCATGGAAAAGTCCAGTCATAAAGCCTCCTTCCAAGATGTTTGATGTTGATGTTGAGGAAGGTGTACAACCTCCGAGGCATATCATGGTTGAAGACTTTGCAGAGGTTGATCAAGAGATGAAGATTAAAGAAGAAGAGGCACAACCTCTCACACCCTTGGTAAGCAATAAAGAAGAGATTGAATTGGAAGAAACCTACCAAGAGGAATAGGTTGAAATTGAAGAAACCTGCAAAGAGGTGGAAGTTGTCAAGGGAAGGGAGCTTGAAATCACCTTGCCAAATCTGTTGGAGACCTCTCCCCCAAAGCCATTACCATCCAATACAACATTCAAGTGGGTAAAATTCATACCCTTAACTTTTATTTTTCCACTTGAATATGGGATACTTGAAACAGATGGTCAGCTTAAAGCTCTTTGTGGCTTTAAGAGTAAGAGGGAGATGGTTAGTGGTTGGCAACACAATCCTAGGTTCATTACGGCTGGGAGCTCAAGGTCTAAATGCAAGGGTTGGTGTAGAGCTCAGATGACTGGGTCTAGGAAGCTGTTTGGATGCCTTAGTGAGAATTCAGATTACTTACCACCCAGATGGAATCATGATGATCAACTTGAAGACAGGTGTAGAATCAAGATTTGGGATCCAAGAATATATGAGGATCAATTTTGGGAGCTCAAATCTTGTGAAGAACTCCATCAAAGCTTGAGGAATTTACTTGGAATAGATAGAGCTTTATAGAAGTCCAAGCATTGGTAGAAATTTCAAGATGAGTTCAAGCACAAGCCACTATGACAAAGAGCTCACCAAATGTCCAACTTAAGGACTTTAACTAAAAGTGCTAGGTGGGAGACAACTCACCATGGTATAATCGTTCCTTTTATTCCTAGTTTATTTTATTTTAATTTTATTAGTGTCATTCATAATGTTTGTAATAGCATCTGCATACTGCATTCTGCATTTTGCATAATCAAAAAAATGAGGGCAAACACGCGTGGGCGTCGATTGCAGTTTCGCTCCCCCATCCAACGAACAGAAATTTGTGATGGAATCGTGAGGCTGGTATGCTCTGCGCACAATTCGACCCACGCGATCGCGTCTATGACGCGTGCGCATCAATTGCCACAAGGGAAAGCCACGCGTACGCGTCAAGCACGTGCACGCGTGGATATAGAAATCGGCGTAAATAACATGTGGGACAGAAAGTTGTGCTGCTCCCATGCTGGAACTGTGCTAGAGGCACAAGGTTATCCACGCGTACGCGTCCTTTTTTGCTTCCAAGACCACCAACGCGTACGCGTGAGCGACGCGTACGCGTCGCATGGCGAATACAGTTCTCACGTGCACGTGTGATGCACGCGTGTGCGTCGCGTACCGATTTTTCATTCCCTTCTCCTTTCTTCCTTCATTTTTCTTATTGCATTTAACAATTTTTCTCTTTCATACTTAGTTATTGATGGTTTCTTTTTCATTCTTTTCTTTTTCTTCATGCATTAATTTTTATATTGGTGTTGGAGCTTTATTTAGGTCTTATATTATTATACTTGAGCTTGTGGATATCATCAAGAGTGATTTGACAATTAATATTAATTTTTGGATTTTTACATGCATACCGAGTGTTTGTGAAAAGCCCGTATAGCATTGTGCATTCTTCATTATTCTATCCTTCTACTCTAATGCCTGTTTTTCACAAAACCCTTCCAATATTTTATTAATTAAATATAATTGTCAATACAAACATTATTGTTAGTTTGTTACGACTGATAATACATTTTGGCTTTTAATGTTTGATCTATGCTACTCATGCCTTTGCCACCATGCCAATAAACATCTTGCATTTAATTGCCTCAATTTATCATGCTATATTTCCATTGATGTCCAAATTTCATGGAGTCGCGACCATGTGTTAACGACATTCTTCTTTACTTTGGCATGATTATCACTTGTACTGCCTTCTTCCTTGCTCTATTCCTTTGACTTCATGTCCATTTCTCTTCTCCCGTTTTAGGATGGCCACCAAGAAGGATAAAAAGTAAGCCTCTACAAAGAGCACCAGCTGAGGAACCACAACCCCCGCCCACCTGCACAACTTTGCATGCACCGAGGACGGTGCAATCTTTAAGTTTGGGGAGGTCGATACCGACTGCCGTGGGTTAGTTATTTTCTTCTCAACACCAATATTCAATTTTCTATGTTAATTTAGTTGTTGCATTTGCATGTTTGATTGCATGTTTGTTTGATTTTGTGCATTTAGTTACTACTTGGTTAAAGTCATGAGTTTCTTTTCAAAAACCCTTTTTATAGTATTTCACTAATTTAAATTGAAAATTTTTTGTTAAACTTGTTGGAAGTTGTAAATTGGAACATGGTTAAAAGCAAAGAACACACAACCTATGAGACTTGAGCTTAATTACATGGTTATATTATTTAACCATAATCTTTTATTCTTGTGTGTTTCTTTCTCTATGATTGCAATATTTGCTTTGTTCCATTCTATATTTCCAATGTTTAATGTATTTAAATGTATGCATATGATTGAGACTATTATTTGATTATCAACTCACTTATCTCAAATAGCCTACCATTTTACTTACCTTTTTTTGCCACTTTGAGCCTTTTAATCCCCATTTGTTCTGTATTTTACCACATCACTAGCCTTAAGCAGAAAAACAATTAATTATCCCATTGAATCTTTGGTTAGCTTAAGATAGAGATTGTGTGTTAACTAAGTGTGGAAAAACTGTGAGAAACCTGGGTTAATAGGAAATATTTTATGTTACTAGTTTATTTAAATATTGGGAATTTAGGTGCCTACTCATGTGAGACCAGAAAAATCTAAAAAAATCCATATGCATTAATATGTTATGTTTACTTTTATATTTTCAAAAAAAAAAAAGACAAAAAAAAGAAAAAGAAAAAAGAAAACATATATATATATATAATAAATAAATAAATAGGGGACAAAATTACCCCAATGTTAAGTTTAATGAAAGGTCAATGTATATTTGATAAAATCAAAAGAAATATTTGGTACATGAGTATGTGATACAAAAGTGAAAATTATGAGTAGATTGATAAACCATTATTTTATGGTTTATCTTGTGCTAATTTGAGTGGCTTTTATCAAACCTTTGCACACTTATTCATACTATTTGCATGGTTTACATTTTCCCTTCCTAACTTTGTGCTATGATTGAGAACATGCTTCTTTCGCCTTAAATTTGCTATGTTTAAATCTCTTCTTATTACCATTCGATGCCGTGATATGTGTGTTAAGTATTTTCAGAGATTACAGGGCAGGAATGGCTTAGAGAATGGAAAGGAAGCATGCAAAAGTGGAAGGAATACAAGAAACTGAAGGAACTACTAAAGCTGTCCAGCCTGACCTCTTGGTACTAAATCAACCGTAACTTGAGCTACAGAGGTTCAATTGACATAGTTCTAGTTGTGTTGGAAAGCTAACATCCGGGGCTTCGCAACGATATATAATTTACCATTTCTGCCTTGAAGATTGGCGACGCGCACGCGTGGATCACGCGCACGCATGACCTGGAGAAAACTCAATCCACGCGTACGCATGGACGACGCGTACGCGTGACTTTGTCGCGTGCTGGACGTATCAGAAATCGCTGGGGGCGATTTCTGAGCTATTTTTTATCCAGTTTTTTGCCCCAAAAACACAAATTAGAGGATATAAAGTGGAAGAATGCATCCATTCATGATAAAAAAGAAAACATTCATTATTCACAATTTTAGTTTTAGATGTAGTTTTTCTAAAGAGAGAGGCTCTCTCCTCTCTCTTAGTTTTTAGGATTTATGATTTCTCTTAGCTTTAGGATTGTTTTTTCTTCATTGTAGGTTCAATGTTCCTTTACTTTGATTCTCGTCTACTTTTATTTATTCTATTACTTGAATTTGTTTATTTTCTCAATATTGGTGTATGAACTACATGTTAATTTGATTTCCTATTTAATACAAATTGAGGTATTTCAGATTTAAGATTGCTTTCCGTTATTTATATTATGGATGCTTTTAATTTAATTTAGATTTGTTCTCCCTTTGCTTTGGTTGAGTAATTAGTGACACTTGAGTTATCAAACTCATCTGTTGATTGAAAATTGAAATTTGCTGATTGATTTGGATCCCTCTAAAGCTAGTCTTTTCATAGGAGTTGACTAGGACTTGAGGAATCAAATTAATTAGTCCACTTGACTTTCCTTTATTTAGTAAGGGTTAACTAAGTGGGAGTAATAAATAATTCTCATCACACCTGATAAGGATAACTAGGATGAGATTTCCAGTTCTTATACCTTGCAATGGTTTTCATAATAATTAATTTAATTTATTGTTAATTTATTTCCTTATTCAAACCTTTCAAAAAACCCAAAAGATACTTTTCCATAACCAATAATAAATCACACCTCCCTACAATTCCTTGAGAGACGACCCGATATTTAAATACTTCGGTTATTACCTTTTACGGGTTTTGTTACTTGTGACAACCAAACTTTTGTACGAAAGGATTCTTTGCTGGTTTAGAAACTATACTTACAACGTGATTATTTTTATGAAATTCTTTACTAACAAAAGTCCTCTCGTCACGCAGCTCTTCCCCTCTCTCCCGGCGACAACGTGGCGACCCTAGCCGGTGTTGTCCCCTCTTTCTTCCCTCTCCTTCTTCTCCGAGCCCCCTCTTATCTCTTTCCCTTTCTTTCTTTCGTTTTCCCTCTCTGTATTCGCGTGTGTTGAGTGAAACTAGTGTTAGGGTTAAGGTTTTTTATTTGAAAATTAAGGTTAAAAATTATAGATTTTGTAAAGGTATAAGGATAGAATAGATATTTTGATAAAAGTGGAGGTAGAATAATAATTTTAAAACCAAATGTACTTTATTAAAAGTATTTAAAAATATTATTTACCAACATATCGCTGAGTTTAAATAATTATTTCTAATTTAACTTATAAAATGAGAAGGTTAATTATACTTTAAAAAATATAGTTTAAGTCCAAAATATTAACTGTCTAAATTAAATCATTTAACTCTTTATTATTTTCTATTACCAAAACTTTAATTTCAAATTATATAAGAGAACCAATTATAATAAAAATATATAAGAATATTAATTAACGTAAACTCAAAGTATTTATAAAATTAATTTAATCATTTTTAATAGATTATTTTCTAAAAATAAGAAACTTGAATTAAATCATAAATTTTTCATAATAGAAGTTACTTAAATTAAATTATACAATTCTTTCTTATTTTTAATTACCAAAATTATAATTTCAATTATACAAAATATCCAATTATAATAAAAATTATAAAAAAATTTTAATTAATTTAAACTCCAATTATTATAAAAATTACATATAACTCCTAATTATTTTTAAATTCAAAATATCATAAAATTTTATTTAATTATTTTTAGTAAAATAATTTTTTTAAAATAAAATTTTCAACAAATATAATAAATTATAAATAAATTATTATTTAATTTTCTAAAAAATTGAATTGTTACAATGTTGGCATTGTTCGATAATAGCTCTGATTGATGAGTGGTGTGGGTTATATAGGGCAAGGGCTAGGGCTAGTAGAGGGAGGAAAAATTAAAAAGTCTTTGTGTTTTGTTATAAAGAGAGGTTGCTTAAATTTTTTTGAAGTGTTAAAAAAATATTAGCTTAAATTTTAGAGCAAAAATGAAATCAAAAATATATAATTGTTATAAAATTGTTTCTTTTATAAATAATATTTGTTATATATTTATAACAATAATTTTTTAGTGTTCTACAAATTTAATATTTATAGAGAAATTTTTTTTAATTTGAATGATTATTTATAATTATTTTTATATATATCTTTTAATTTTATAATTATTTAAATAATATTAGAAAATTGTTATTTGATAAAACAATTGTTGTCATGGTTATAAAACTATTCTTTAAAATAGCCAAAGAGAATTATTTTATTGTGTTGCTATACCGTAACGAAAAATTGGACTTCAACAACAATACTGTAAAAACTATTGTCTAAGACCATTTAATAGAACGATTTTAAAGTGTAGCATTTCGACAATAGTTTTTATGTGTGTCTTTTGTAATTAAACATTTTGTCCTCATACTTTTATTAAAATTATAAATTGGTCCCTACACTTTAAAAATTTGTAATTGGATCCCTAAAAAAATTAATTTTTGTAATTTAGTCCCCACCATTCAAACAACGTTTGATTTAATAGAATATTCGTCAGTATATTTGCTATTTTAAACATGTGAGTTGCACGTGTTTGACAGTAGGAACTAATTTACAATTTTGGTGAAAGTATAGGGACCAACTATATAATTTAACTATTTGAAAATGACCAAAAATTTCCTAGACTATCTGAACTCACCCCACCCCTACCAAGCTCTCTCACTCTCACTTTTTCACTTTCCAAAATAGCAACTCACCCCAGCGCTCACTTTCCTAGACGTCTTTCACCCCCTGTCTACCGCATCTGTGCTCATGAGTCCCGTCTCACCTTATTCCTCCGTCTTGCCTCTCTCATCCGGCGGGGCTTGCGTTGTTGCTACTCTCCTTCACCAGTCTTTGCATTGCCGTGCTTTGTCTCCTTCTCCTTCTCTTGTGTTCTGCCTTTACATTATTAGGAAAAAAAATTTAATTTTCTTTTTTAGCTATTCAGTTATTGGATTATAATATGTTGATTTGTCACTATTTTTATATGATTGTGGTAAATTGAACTACTATTTTTATGTTGATTTGTAGAAGAAATAGAAGAAAGGAGAAAAAGAAGGGATGAAAAGGGATAATGGAAGAAGGGGACGAGGCAGGCTTTGGCGGTGGTGGATCAAGGTGGTAATGGAAGAAGAAGAACAGAAACGCTACAAATAGGATGAGGAGGAAGAAAAGGGAGAAAAGGAAGAAGAGGACATTATGATAAATGTGCGTTTTTTTATGGTAAACGTTATTGAGGACCTAATTACAAAATTATATTTTGTACATAGACCTAATTATAAAATTTTAAAATGTAGGGACCGATTTGTAATTTCAGTGAAAGTATAAGGACCAACTGTGTAATTTAACCTTATTTAAACAACATTAAAAAACTATTGCTTAAAAACAAATCATGGTAACGATTACAAAACCGTTCTTTAAAATAGTTAAAGAGAATGATTTTAATTTAATAAAATAACGAAAAATTGAATTTCAATAGCAACACTATAAAAAATTGTTTAAAACCATTTAAGAGAACGGTTTTAAGGCGTTGCAAAATTTGGAGTTGCTAAAACTCACATTTGTTGTAGTGCATGTCCTCCACTTCACTTGAATGTCGAACAGCAAGCCTTGATGTTTAAAGAAAGGTACTAACTACCTTTCAACTTCGACGTTCTTTGTACCATCTTTTTTTAACTTCAAATTATCTATTTTTGTTTCTATAGTCGAAATCATTAGCAGTCGAAACGCCTTCTTATAGAAAAAAAAAATTTTTTAGCCAATAATTAAGTATAGATATCGATTTGTAACTTTTTTTTAAATAAATTCTTTTATTTATATAATATCAAATAAAAGTGCCATGTAATGCACTTTCTTTTATATATAAACTATATACAATCTAATACATGCATAAACCAACTAAAACATAGATACATATAATATAATATAATTATGTATGTCCTATGAAATCTACTCGTATTTAAAAAGTGTAAGATCACATTTATATAGAATTGCAGATGAATCTCTGTCGATACTTGTTATCATTATCTCAAATTCTCAATATATCTTGCTCCATGGCGATAGCCAAGAGCCATTCTACAATATATTTATTGCAATGACTAAAATAATGTCAAGATATTGATGAGGATTATTTGTTCGAAGACACTATATAGTCAACCACATGCAACAATTATTGTTATTTTGTCTAGGCAAAGAATTATATTTATTTTTCCTAACACACTTTTTACTGGTGCATTACTTTTTTTCCATGAAACTATTTTTTTTACACTTTTTAAATAATATTCTTTTTTAATTTATTTAAATTTTTACATAAGTTTTTTTTTGTCATATGCTAATTTTATTTGTTCAATAAAAATCAAATTTTAAAATTTTCTGATATTATATAAAAAAATTGTTTCAACTAAACTTAAATCGATAAAAAAGAGTAGATGAATAATTATATATCTTCGTATATTTTTCTACCCTAATAATCTTTTAGAGGCCACCATCAACTTAGGCAATAAGGTACATGCATAACAAAGATCACTTTTCATACATTACATTTTTATTCCTTATGAGCGGCCAATACGTTACGTACACTTTTATTTCTATAAGGAAGGGATTCCCCAAAAATTGTCTTTTTGCCCCCCTTCCCGATCCTAATTTGTCAATGATTCAAGCAAATAAAGGACACAATCCCTATAGATTTCTTCTCGTATTAAACCTTTGTTCTTCCTCCATCAAATAAATAATTGTTCTGTTCTCTTTCTTTCTTTTTGATTTTTTTTTTAAATTGTGGATCTTTAGTTCTTTACTATAGTGCTCAAATAATTCTTGATGGGTGACATTCCCAGCAAAGACATAAAAGATAGATAGTGACCTTTGTTTACCATAATTCAACGACTCGAATTTCGTGACTAAAATTTTTGATTTGGGCATTGTTTGGTTTCTCTCCTTATTCTACTCTCCTTTTCTTCAATTTATCTACTGGTTCGTATTTTTTTTTTCCTTTTCAAAATTCACCGTTAGTAAGTGACTAAGTGGCTGTTTTTTTTAATATAAAAAAAAAACTGGAGTTATGCATTGAAATAGATATATATAAAATATTTATACCAATATGATGTCAGAACAAAACATAAGTTATAATTAATTTTTTTACTTTTTAATTTAAAACCTGCAAAATACAGTTTACAATTTGTTTATGTATTATTTTTTAAAAATAGAAACCTGCAAATCGCATCCTGCAATTGATATTTTTATTTTTTTAATTTTAAATTTGCAAAATACAATTTGCATCTTTTTTAATTATAAAACATAGGTTGTGTTTTGTATAATTAAAATATGAGTAGTGTTAGGGATCAGCAAGTTTTGTAATTTGTAGCCATCAATTAGTCATTATTGGTGTTTTTAATGGTGTAAGATTTCATTCAATGGTGTGGGATTAATCACTTTTCTTTTACTAGTTAAGTGCTGACTAAATTTTAATAAAAATGTTGGCCTCTAGATTTTCTCTTAAAATATTTTAATGAGAGCATTGCCTATAAATATCATGCCATTCATCTCTTGTATGCTTGTGATTATTTTATGACAACTAGTAATGCCAAAAAAATTGGATGAGGTGAGATTGAGATTGTATGAAAAGTATTATAAGTTTGCAAGTTTATTATAACGGTGAGATCATACAATACGCACACGAGGAAGTGGCTTTTGTGTGTGAATTTTTCTTTTCTTTTGCTATTCCATGCACTACACCATGAAAGCGGTTTGTGTAATAACGTACAAAGTTACATTTCAAAGAAGGTATGCAACATTTTATATAGGAATTCTATTATCGTTTTTGGTGGGCTAATACAGTTTCAAATAATGTCCATCACTGACGACGCAGGTATATAGCAGATGCTTTTTATTTATCAACAGACCTAATTTTACGTGCCAATGATAAAGTTTAGGGATAACAATACCACCCGAACCCGCAGGTATCCACCCCACTCCTACCCGCTCGGGGCGGGTTTTTGGGAGGGATGGGGCGGGGTCGGGTTTAGGTAATACCTGCCCCTACCCGCCCCGCTATATATATATAGCGGGGCGGGTAGGGGCAGGTATTACCTAAACCCGACTATATATATAATTTTAATATATAATATGTATAATATATGTAAAATAATTAGTAAATGATTAATAATATTGTATCATATTTAAATTTTTACTTTAATTTATGTTATGTATGTGATGATGGTTAATTGGTTATATAAATTTTGAAATTTAATTTTATTTATTGGATTTTAATAATTATAGGGGCGGGTAGAAGCGGGGCGGATACCCACAGGGGCGGGTTAGGGTTCAACGTTTTACTATCCGCGGCTAGAAGCGGAGCGGGTTCTATGCGGGTTGTTGTACGGCAGGGCGGGGTCGGGTAGAGCAAAAACCTGCCCCGTTGCCACCCCTAATAGAGTTCGTCGTACATTGAGTTTGAACAACATATGTTCCTGGACACGATTGACGACGAGTTGAATATGGATGAAATCAAGGACATCACTTGGGAAGAAGATAACGACGACAGTGAAGAGGAATTCGAAGCCAACTATGAAGTCAATGACGAAAATAATGACAGAAACAAGGTAGACAATCTGGCAGTTCAAAACAAGGTAAATACAGTTGTCAACCAGCATCCATTCGGTGTTTTGTCTTTTATGTGAGCTCTGGATCTCGCAGCCATGCATGCTTCGAAATTTCCTGAGTATGTGAATATGTTATTTTATCAATTAAGTTACCACTACGATTTCTTTATTTAGCCTTGACTGACTAACGATAGTTTGCATTTGATAGGTGAAGCCAATGCAGTGGAAGAAGACGATGAGTTTAGTATCGGAATGGAATTTAGTTCTAAAGAGTTAATGATCTTTGTAATCAAAAGCTATGCTATCTATAGAGGAGTCAATTGCACTATATATGAGCCGAAGTCGCAGACCTTCTATGCAAAATGCAAAGGATGTGACAGAGGATGTGATTGGCTTATCCGAACTAACTTGATTCGAAAAAAAGTTGTTAGAAGATGAGGAGATACAATGACAAACATACGTGTACCATAGACACGATTTCAAATATTCAAACAACAGTAGCAGCAGCAGTAACGACGATGACGATGATAATAATAATAATGATGCCCAATTGGAATGCCAACAACTAGAAGCTCACCGCGAGGAACAGGTGCTATCCACGACATACGGTTCCATGCCCAAACAAAGAGTAGAATTAGGAGACTATCCATCTCTTTACAGTTGTATTGTGATGCATGACACAATGATCTGTATAGATATGCCAAAGAAGCTGCCCCCAACTATAATTATAACTGCGATGAAAATCTCGAAAAAGGTAAAAACTTTGAATTAGCAGAATTGATTGATTTGTCTGGAAGCATAACAATTATGTTCCAAGCAAGAAAAATATGTGAGCCCAGTCATACTGCTAGATATATTTTTGGGTGTCTAATGGTTTGCTTTCTTTGCATTACCGAACTCAAGCTAGGTTTACCTTTCCCAATGTGTGATCGTACGGACTCGGTTGCCTACCGAAAACTACTAGGAAATTCTCCACCAAAAACGAGTAATTGTTGGCTATTATGCCCGTCACGGGATCCCCATTAATCGATAGGCCAAGAATATGTATCATATCTTTTAGGGTGACAGTCACTTCTCTAATTGGAAGGCAGAACATATGAGTTTTCGACCTCCATAGCTTCACTAAAGCACTCAACAGTGCAAAAATGTCCTTTTACTTCGCCTAATTACAAAATGAGATGAAACCCGATTGATGCTAGAGTGGCTGCAGTATCTCGTAGTAGGTTTCTGGCGAATTAATTTTTTTGACAATAAACTCCTTGTAGCCTGTAGTAGAAAAAAATATATTAATAGTATAATAATAGTATCAATAGTACAACATTAATTACAATAATAATAATGGTTAATAATAATATATTAATAATAAAACCATATTATAATAATAATAAAATAATATAATAAAAGTATAATAACAATATAATAATAACATTGACATTCATATAATAATAATAATATTCATAATTAAATCATAATAACAATAATCATAGAAATATTCAAAATAAACAACAACAACAACCAACAGGAACATTATATAACAAAAATCTACTAATTAATAAAAACTATGATAACAATAATAAATAAATAAAACTATCTATAATTAAAAAAAATATTTATACATTAAAGATTATCCAAATGTTCAATAATTTGTTCCTAAACTAACATAAAATTACGAGCTATTTTAACACAAAAAAAAAACTTTCGTAACCCTCGTTGATTTTCTTTCCTTACACAAACTTCTTTTTTCTCCTGAAGAACACTTCTCCGTTCACCCGCTAGTTCAACAAAACGCAAATAAATATGTGAAACATATAAAGGCCCAACTTGCATACATGTCAAATATGCAATACGTCTCTTTGTAAAACGCAAGTTGCGTTCTTTTCTGCCATCCAACAGAATGTAGGTTGCGTTTGGCTTGATCCAAGAAAAAAGTGATCAAAGCAGAATGTCTTGTCTAGATGCAGGAGATATGTTTCGACGCGTGATTTTATCTCTTAAAAAAATGCAAGTTGCATTTTGCAGCACCAGTTCATTTTTTTTTTTATTGTTCTTTTGACAAACGCAAGTTGCATTTTGCAGGTTTATAAGGTTTCAGATCCAAATTATTGCATAACACACTATGATACAATATACTTAAATGACATCACTTTTGAATCCATTCTAAAATTAATTTCTATTCGTAATTATCTCAGTATTTTTTTTGTGACTAGCAAATATCTCAGTATACTCAGACTAATCTATCATCCCAATTAAAGCATTGGGTTTTGATGGCAAAATTATTTTGAATCACATTATTAGAATAGGTTTGGTTTGTATTTTAAATTTCAGTGTTTTTATCTTTAAAATTTTGTAAAAAAATAAAAAATAAAAATAATAAAATTCTTTTTTTATATTTTTTCTTATTTTTTCCTTCACAAAATATAAAAAATAATTAAAAATAAAATAAAATATAAAAACACAAACTAAATGCACTTTAATTTTCTCTCTTATTTTTTAAGTCGGAACCTTTGGCTTTATCTCTTGATGTATGACTAAAGAGTTATTCATAATCATATATATATGTTCTTATTAGTACTTAACTAATTTATAAATTAAAGTGTTAAGTAAGATTTTAGTTTTTATGGCTTTGGCCAAAAACCAAAATCGCCTCTAATACGCTTTTTCCTCAATTCCTCATCTTTCTTGCTCTCATGCAACCCCTTCCCAACTCTCTCTCTCTCTCTCTCTCTCTCTCTCTCTCTCTCTCTCTCTCTCTCTCTCTCTCTCTCTCTCTCTCTCTCATACTACTCATGGCTTGGCGTCACCTGCGACCACCGTCCTCACGTCACTGCGCTTGATTTTATTGGCCTCAGCACCTTTGGTAAGTCTCCGACCTCCCTTTCATCCCCTACCAACTTCCTGAAGAGGAAGAACCCATGCTATGGAAATCGGAGTCCCAATCAAAATCCATTGTTTTCGTAACATTAGCACGACCCATCACCACCGTCCTCGATTATTGCCTCAAGAAGCTCGATGAAGTTATTTCTACTTTCTCCTTGCACTCGTGCCATCATCATTCAATAACCTCTCAGTCTCTGCATCACTTTTTCCACTTCATTCACAAGTACACCTGCCGATGTCGCACACCGCTGCCATCACCACAATTCCTCTACCAACTCTTTCTCCCCTTCATCCAACATATACTATTCCCTCTTCACTCACTGCGCCAATATTTTTCCTCAATACAAATAAAACTCTAAAAATCGTCGGATTTATCAACAGACACAGTACAATCTGACGGCATAAACGTCATCAGTACTGCTTTACCAGAGGATTTCTAGTTTCCGACGTTAATTACCGTCGAAAAGTTATGTCGATAAATGTGTTTAGAATGGTCAATTTGATTTGGTGTTACTGTTTGATTTTTTCCAACGATAAAGTTGGTGCCTTTTTAAACATTTTTTGCCCTGATTAACGTCAGAAAATTCTCTCAAAAATTCCGACGGTAATATTATTTAATAAAAATAAATTTAAAAAAATAAAATGTGTCATCAAACTTATTCCCTACAAAATTTGACGGTAATATTTTAAAATAAATAATACATATTTAATTTTTTGATTGTGATTATCATAATTATAACCATATTAAAACTAGATAAAAATCAATAAAAACTGAATGTTTTATTTTGCTTGTTAATTGTATAAACGGTTATTGTTATAAAATTCTTAATTAGAATTCAAAACTAGATAACTATTCAAGTTTCAATCACCTGAAGTAACAAAAATTTGTTAGTATATTTATCGGTTTGTTCATTTTGCTATTGGGGTGTCTTATAACGTTATATAAAATGTTGTTTTTATTGCTGCAGTTGGATTTCTTTAGTTGTTAGAAGTTGAAGAGTATTGATAAAGAGGCGAAAGAAGAATGATATATTTTTGTTTGAAAACTAAAGAAGAATTGTTTTAAAATAAAATTCAATATTAAAGATGGTTTCAAACTAAAAAAAAAAAATACTTTTTTTGGTCAAAAGTCAAAATTGTTGAGACCAAAATCATACTTTAATACTAAATAAAAAAAAGGAATAATTGATACTATAAGCTAAGTCCTCGTTGATTCACCTTAATCATAAAGAAATTAAAGGTGAAAGATCGAGAATCAGAGGGTGTGCCCTTTATTTAGTTTTGCTTTATCAGGCTAACAAAGAGAACCTTAGTAACATTTGGGTTTCATGGAACGTCATTATTGGTTTATTTTAATATAGGTAGTGTTTGTTTGATGTCCATGTCCATTAAAGACAGAGACACACTAGCATATGTTTAGTATTATTTTGTAAGACATAAATTTAAGAAAGGCATAAATGTAAGAAAGACACGGTTACACATGATTACACACTAAAGACATGTAATTTGTGTCTTCTCAAAATGGTGAGACACGGATCTTTTAGATGGACACAGATTATAATAATTTTTTAGACAATGCCATTGACGAACGGACTTTTGTGTGGTTTAGAATTCACAAATAAGTTCTCGTTGTAAGTATAGTTTCTAAACCAACAAAGAATTCTTTCGTACAAAAGTTTGGTTGTCACAAGTAATAAATCCCTTAAAATTGATAACCGAAGTATTTAAACCTCGGGTCGTCTCTCAATGAATTGCAGGAAAGTGTTCTTGTTATTGGTTATGTAAAGGTATATTTTGGGGTTTTTAAGATAAGAAGCAAGAATAGTAAATGACAAAAGGAATAAACTAATAACTAGAAAAGCTCTTGGCAATGTATGAGAACTGGATGTCCTATCCTAGTTATCCTTATCAATTGTGATGAGAATTGTTCATTGCTTCCACTTGGTCAACCTCTAACTATGAATGTATGTCAAGTGGATAAATCAATTTGATTTCCCAGGTCCTAGTCAACTCCTATGGAAAGACTAGAGTTAGTGGAATTCAAATCAACTAGCAAACATAACAATTATCCATCAACAAAGGAGTTTGATAACTCAAGTGTCACCATTTACTCAACCAAAGCCCAGAGATTCAATAACAACAAATGGAAAAACAGACAATAAACATGAAATACCTCAAATTGTATTAAATAAGAGAAATCAAATATGACATAAGAATTCATAAACCAAATTGGGGAATAAATAAATCAACAAGAGAAGATAGATAAACTAAAGGACTAGAACAAATAAGGGTAGAAAAAAACTAAATTAAAGCAAGTAGAAATTTGAATTTAAAAAAAGCTAAACCTAAAATCCTAAAACCTAAAATTGTGAAAAGTGAGAAGTGTATGATGAATGAATGATTCCCCCATTCTGCAGCCTCTAATCTGTTTTCTTTGGGTCAAAAACTGGGTCAAAAACTGGGTCAAAAATAGCCCAAAAATTGCTCCCAGCGATTTCTAATACGTCCAGCACGTGGCTCTGTCACGCGTACGCGTCGCCCACGCGTACGCGTCGCTTCTCTGCCGCACTATCCATGCGTACATGTGCTTCACGCGTGCGCGTCGCCTAACTGCAAGGCAACTATGGCAAAGTATATATTGTTGCGAAGCCCCAGATGTTAGCTTTCTAACACAACTAAAACCGCCTCATTTGGACCTCTGTAGCTCAAATTATGATCGATTGAGTGCAAAGAGGTCAGGGCTGACAACTTTGCAGTTCCTTCAGCTTCTTGTATTCCTTCCACTTTTGCATGCTTCCTTTTCATCCTCTAAGCCATTCCTGCCCTATAAAACCTGAAAACACTTAACACACATATCAAGGCATCGAATGGTAATAAGAGATGATTAAAATTAGCAAAATTAAGGCCAAATATGCATGTTTCCAATCATAGCACAAAATCAGGAAGAAAAATGTAAAACATGCGATTTCTATGAATAAGTGTGAGAATAGTGGATAAAATCCACTCAATTAAGCACAAGATGTACCACGAAATAGTGGTGCATCAGCCACCCTTAATAAATTTATAAAATTCCTAAATTTGCCCTCCCTTCTACATCATTTTCTTCCCTCCCAGTTCAGTTCATCCCTCTCAGTTCTTCCTTCTTCCATCTCCCCTTCCACATCAAGATCTTCTATTGTTGTAGCCGTCGCTGACACTGTTATCGTCACCGACACCGTCATGACCTTTTCCCTCTTTTTCTCTTCATCTTTAGGTATACTTTTTTTTCGTCCTTTTTTGTCATTGTTGATGCTGCAACAAAAATCGCTGCAGCCTCCTCTGTATACTATCATGCGTTGATGTTCAGATCTACGTTTGTTTTTGTGTTGCCTTCGTTGTCGTCTTCCAGATCTACCTCTATTCCTCATTACCGTCTTCCATGCCATCATCTTCTTCTTCTTTCTCCTCTATTCTTCACTGCATGTATTCTTCTTTTTTTAATGTATATTTAATTTTTTATTATTGTAGAGCTTGACCATAAAAAATTATTATAAATTCAGATTTGGTTTGGTCTTTGGAGAGTAGATTAGCATGAGTTGATGTTTCCATTGTTGCATGCAACAAGTTTAGCAATTTGTCTTTCTTCCTTTTTTTGTTGGAAATTGTTATCAATTTATTTGAAATTTGTTTATAAAAAAAATTGATTTATTTGAACTCTTGTCTTGTTTGTTTTTTAAGATGTAAAGTGATATTATATAATCTTATATTATGTTATTTGATTGAATTATTTGATTAGTCTAATAGTTATAAATTGCAGTAGAGAAGTGGTAGTGATGCAAAAAAAGTGGTGATAGTGGTATTTTTTTATAAGGATAATATTGACATTTGTAATTTAGTGTCATGTCTTATGTTTAGTTACCAAACAAAATAAAAATTTTGTGTCTTTTTATGTCTATGTCTTTAATGTCTATGTTCTTGTGCCTATGTTTTAATCCATAGGCGACAGTAATTGCCTCTTCAACCTTTAAGCGCGTTTTTTAATAATACAATCTTATCTTTAACGAGTTAAACTCTAAAATGGTTCTTGAGATTAGCGTCGTACATAAATTTTTTTTTTGAAATTCTAATTATACTAATTATGTCTTTAAAATTGACAAAAATACATCATATTAGTCCCTACTAACCCATTTTTCATTAACAACGTGATGACATGACTTGATGACGTGAATTGTTAGCGACACGTGTCACTCCATAGTTTGATCACGTGTAATGGTATGATTATGTGGTGACTAGTGACATGCTGATATGAATGGTTGTGTCATATGTCATAATACTATTTGGCCACGTGTCTATTTGTGCCACGTATCACAACAGTATTTGTCCACGTGTCATCATTGTAGATGTACCAAATTAGTCCCTCACTTTGCATTAAGTGACTCATTTTATTCCCGGAAATTGAATGTCGTGCACCAAACTAATCCCTTCACTATTTTTTTCTCTTTTTTTTCTATAAATTCAAAATTTTCAATATCTTTAAATACATTAATTTTAATTCTATTTTTCACATGTTATTCAAATGCAAGTACTTTTATAAAATATTTTTTTTCTTGCGAATTCCCCTAACTGCCATCTTAGAATTGAGGTGAAGGCATTTCAAGCACTCTCACTGTCATCTCCAACCTCTTTTAATGTTTTTATAAAATATTTTTTCGCTTGCAGATACCATCTTGGAGTTAATGTGAAGGCATTTCAAGCGCCCTCACTACTATCTCCAACCTCTTTCGTCTAGACTGAATAGGTAGGAGATGGTGGTAAGGGTGCTTGAAGTGTTTTTAGCCTAGCCTATTTACACACAACAACGAAAATATGTATTTCATAAGAACAAAAAAAATATTTATTTTAATTATTAATTTTTCATTAAAAACACATATTTTTTTATGAAAAATATGTCTAATTAATCATATAATTCTTTTTTTATAATAACATACTTATATATTACAAAATTTATTACTGTTAAATTATTATAAAAAAATTATATAATTAAAACTAAAATCTTAAAAATTTTTAGAAAGCACTCGTATTTAAACAATATATGTAAACATATAATTGAAATGAGTATATTCAAGACATTGAAATTTTTAATTTTAAAAAAATGATAAAAACTGGTGAATGGACTAGTTTGATGTACGACATTCAATTTCAGAAACTAAAATGAGTCAATTAATACAAAGTAAGGGACTAATTTGGTGCATCTACAATGATGACACAATGAACGAATACTGTTACGACACATGACACAAACGAACACGTAACCAAATAGCATTGTAACACGTGGCACAACCATCCACATCAGCATACCACATGTCACTGGTCATCACTTCATCATATCATTACATGTGGCCAAATTATAGAGTGACACGTGTCACTACCAGCCCATATTATCAAGCCATGTCATCACGTTGTTAATGAAAAATGAGTCAAAGATTAATATGTGCACTTTTGTCAATCTCAAAAATATAATTAGTGCAATTAAAATCTCAAAGACAATTTTAATACACGACGCTAATTTTAAAAACCATTTTAAAATTTAACTCTTTCCTTAACATACATTAACTTCGATTATTATTTAGCATATGTATAAGTTACGATTTTCTAAAAGTAATGGGAATTTCACACTTTAGTTTTCTTAATATATATATATATACACGCAAATTAGCGCGTAGGAAAATTTTAATTAGACACTTTTAATTTTGATAAATATTTATTATTTTAAAAGAACAGATAAATTAGTTCTTTTATAAAAAAATTAATTTATTTTATAATAAAATTTATTAAAAAATTATTTGTTTAATACACTTATTTATACGTAGAAATGACAAATGGATATGTCTGCTCCGTCTCACTTACTTCGTCCGCAAAAAAATTTGTTATTTAGTGGGCTAGCTCATTTTATTCTATCTATATAAGAGGTCCTAAATTTCTACTCTATTTCGCTTAACGATGGATTGGTAGGTTGACGTGTTAAGCCCGCCAATTCTCTTTTTAAAAAAAAATTTTATTAAATCATTAAATATTAAAATAATATATAATTTCACAAATATTTCAATAAACTTATAATTTCTAAAGACAAAAAAAGATTATAATTTTTAAATTTTACAGATTCTAAAATCTTTATAATTCTAAATATCTAATAAACATAATCATCAATCAAATTTTTTAAAATAAAATAATAAAACTAACATTGTTCAAAGCAAAACAAATATTTTCAAAATATATAATTAAAGATTGTCCAAGTCTCTAATCAATCAAACCTAGTTCAAATTATAACTTAAAGTAAAACAAACAAACATTCCAAATACAAGCACAATAATAACGTTCTAAATTCAATTATCATTTTAAAGCCAAAAGTCTGCCGGACAAGCCCTCCCCGTCCCGCCGAATCCCGACAAAACCCGTAGATTAGGCGGTGCGGGTTAGGCGGATTTTTTTATTATAACAGTCTCAAATTTTTAGCCTGGTCCGTCTTTTTTGGCGAGTTACACGCATTACAAGAAACATACTGAATACCGGCAGATTTAGCGGCGTCTATTACGGTCGAATTTAGCGGCAGCTTTTGCGTTGAAAACAATCTAGATTCACTACAAGAAGTTACCAGAATAGCGACCGATTTAGTGACTGATTTGGGTGATCGCTAAAATAAAAAATAGTAACCGCTTTTCTGACCAACAATTCCAAAGACATTATTTCTGTTTTGGTTGCTAAATAAAAAAATAGCGACCGATTTTATTTTGCTTGCATTTAAAATTTATTGGTCGCTAATTTGGTTGCTGTTAGCGACCAATATTGATTTGGTCCTGGAATTCTGTATCGGTCATTAAATCGGTCGCTATTAGCAACCAATTTTTTCGGTCGCTAAAATCAGTCGCTATTCCGGTACTTTTTTGTAGTGATTTAGTTCCCCAAATTAGTTACCGTCATATTTTTTGTTCCACCAATATAAATCCGACAGTAATAAGTGGTGCGAAATCTTATTTCATTGGCGCTAGCTTTACCCGTTGATCTTCCGTCGGATTTAGCCACCGGTATATCGTTTTAGTGAAACACTGCGTTTACCGTCGAAAGTTTTTGCCGGTAAAATTTGGGTAAAATGTGAATCCCCTCCCCTTCACTTCTGTGAACTCACCTCTCTCTTCTCTCTCCCTTCTTTTGTCTTCTCTCTTCTGCCCTAAAGCTGATGGAATCACCACCAGTAGCTGGAGCCTCTACTGTCACCACCACTAGACGTTGTCGTCGTCGGAGTGTCAGTCACCGCTGGAGCTGTCGGGAACGTCGTTGTTGTTCGTGTTCGTGGTCACCGCTGTCAGTGTTGCTGACATTGTCACCGTCACTACCGCCTCCTATCACCACCACGTCTTTACCATTCTGCAGCCATCATCAGAGGTAATTTTGGCATATTATTTTTTAAGATTTTTATGTGAGTTTAGGATTTTGTTAAGTAGTTTAGGAAATTATTGATCAAATTAGTATAATGAAGTTTGTGATTAGGATTTGATATAATTTTTTATTTTTTTTTATTTTTTTTAGTTTCGAATTTTGTTAGGTATTTTATTATATTATTGACAAAATTAGTGTAATGAAGTTTGTGATTAGGTTTACTTTAGTGTTTTTAGTTTTTCAGATTTTTTTGTGAGTTTGGGATTTTGTTAGGTACCTTATTTTCAAATTATTAATTAAATTAGTGTAATGAAGTTTGTGACTAGGATTTTTTTATGTTAATTTAATATATATAGAAATTAAATTAAGTTAATGTAGGTTAAGTAGGGTGAGATTAAGAGTGGTTAAGATGTTGGAAGAATTTGTTTAGTTTGTGGAATTAGTTTCATCTCGTGAATTTAATAAGTTTTCTTTTTTATTAGGACGGTGCTATTTCTCTGAGATTAATTGAAATTTGCTTTATTCGTATTCTGTGCATCCATGTTCCAAGTAAGTTTTCTATCTCTAAATATAATCAATTATTTAAATTTTATGCCGGACTTACTTTTCCTAAGATAGCGTTTTAGGACGGAAGTGGGAGAAGGTCGCGTAGAGGCGCCTTCTTGAAACTCTTGTTTGTTGGAAAATTGTGAAGTTATAAGGGGTTGCGCACTAGAACGGTTAGGATTCGATGTGTTATTGAATTCGTGTTTATTCTAATTTATGCCTGTAGCTGTTTTTTCTATGAAAACTGTTAAATTTATTTGGTGGATATCTCTGAAATAAGAAAAAGTTTTGCTGAAATTTCATTTTTATTGTCTAAAACATGTTTGGTTTGTGAGAAAACCATAATCGAATTTGGTTGGAGATTCTAATTATAGGAGACATCTTGCCGAATTTTCTAAAAATTTTAATAAGTTGTGATGTTAGATGAATTCTAGAGTGTTTGATGCAAGATGATTCCAAGTAATCGTTTGTAGATGTATGATAGGGACAACAATGACTAGGGTGTTTAAATCGTGAATTCTTTAAGGGGGTTGACACGTTTGTTGCATATGTCTTTAACATGGAACCGTTTAGACCTCAAGGGGTATCTAGGTATCTATGTTGTAAGTGTCGGCTGACTAAATGATTAGGACCTTCAGATATAACACTTCACCTCTATTGTAAGGGTCAAGAATGGGTATTGAATGTGGACGGAATACAGAAAAGTGGATGACCAGTGAATTAACTAGTCTACCTCGAATTTTAATATGGCTGAGGGTCAATGAACGAGGGTTCGGATGGTTAAAGAACCAAATATGGAAAAAATGAATTGGGAGGATAACCAAAAGAGATACAACGAGATGGTGTTTGATACAATAAATGTTACTGATACAAAAGATGCTGAACAAAAATCTAATCTGGAGACAAATAGTTTTTATCATCTATTAAAATCTGTCGTAAAATCCTTGTACAAAAAATCTGTTTATTCAAAATTGTTTGCATATATTAAAATAATGAATATTAAGTTTAAGTCAAATTACATGTTCTGTCTATACAATATCGATTTATATTTTCAAAGATTTTTTTACTATAATACTCAAAATGTATACACATTTAAAAACGACAAATTATTTATATATTACATATTTTGATAAATATTATATTTATTTAATTTAAATAAAAAATTAGTCCTGCCATACATTATTATTGTTATTTTGTAACAAAAAAAAAATGCTACTGCGCAATTATGCAACATAAAGAAACCAAGCATATCTCTCGAAAAAGCAAAATAAAATTTTGCAAATCCAAAAGAATATTCATGCCAAGTGCTGTGTCTTTTTTCCCTCAAAAAGTTGGCTGTCTGAAATGCATTGAGATCTTCTACCACCTCGACATTTGTACAGATAATGACCCAAAACTTAAAATAAAAGAAATAGAATAAGAGGAAGAAAATTAAAGAAAAGAGAATTATTAATAGTGTAATACAAAAAGGCACATTATTCTTCGGCTTTTCTTGAGCAGAAGCATGTGAGCTTCTGTAGTGGAATCCTAGAGATCAAACTATATGTTTTGTATTGTGCAATTATCCAAATTTAATTAAGCCAGGTCTAATTAAATTGAATTAGTCGAATAATTTATTTATTTATTTATTTAAATAAATATAAAAAATTAAATTTTATTTTATATATATAATAATTTATTAATTAGTATCAAATGTTTTAAATAAAACTTAAATATGTAATAGATTAGTCTTCGATTTATTAAACTAAAAGATATTGTAGGTAACAAAAAAAATTAAACCATGTCTAATTCGTTGAAATTATGAACTTTACAAGATTACCCTTTATAGTCCTCTAGGTTAATTATAACCTTATAACCTAAATATAAACTTTATATAACAATATCATATATGTCATATTCATAAGCATTGGGAGTTGTATATATAGTTTAGCTACGCTTGAATTGAATATTGAAGCACCTAGAAACAGTGGCAGAGCTTGAAACGAAATTTTGGGGGATCTGATAGAAAATAATTGTCAAGATACTTTTGATATGAATCTCATTTAAGATAAGCTCGTCTAACCTCATCTCTCTGATTTTGGTAATATTGTCAAATTTGAAGCGATTTTTCAGGGTATCGTTCTAAAGAATTAAAGTCAAACTCATTAGATGTAACTTTTTAAACTTTTGAAGGTTATATCTTACTTTCTTCGTAATTCATTAAAGTAGAAGAACTATCTACAAATGTTGATATTATAAAAGTTATATGTTTTCCTTCTTGAATATTAGCCTTCCTCTTAAAAAATGCATCATCAACTCTTTGATTTTTTATGACTATTTTATATAAAAATTTGAATATATATCCAGTAAAATATGTAAAAAAGAAATTAGAAGGACAAATATTAAAATTTATAATATTTATTTAATTTTTTTATCAATTTATACACATACAATAATATCAATACTTATTGAATATTCTAATATTTTTATCATATAAAACATTAAATTAAATAAACGGTAAAATATAAAATAATATTAAATTACATAAATAAAAAATACCTAATTTTTTATATTTGAACTCAAAGGTAAAGGGAGTGTTGCTTATTGAATAGAGAGCTGCGAAATGCGAATACACTCAATTCAGTCCAAATCTAATATGTTTTGAATGTTTAAAACTAAAAATTATTGTGCAATAAAAGCAAGAGATGAAGATTAAACTTTGGTATTTTAAGTCATAATAAAATATTTGAGCCAACTGAACTATTTTTTATTTTTTAAAAAAGTATTACTAATTTTTTTAATAAAAGTTTGGGGGGGCCATGGGCACCCCTTGTCTGAGCTAAGCTCCGCTACTGCCTAGAAATCAATTTGTATTTTTAAATTTAGAGTGTGTGGTTGGAGGAATTATAAATGATTTTTAAGAATTTTAAGATGAGAATATTATATTCTCATGTTTGGTTCAAAATTTGAAAAATTATTTTTAAACAAATTTAATTCTAGAAAATTATAATACTACCATTTTAATTTTCACCTTTTTTTTGGATATTTTTAATTCCCATAAAAATAAAATATTTATAACAAAATAATACTTGAACTACACACATTCTTAGAATAAGTATTAGGAATATAATAAACAACAATATCATAAAAACCATGTCTTCTAGTCCTAGATAAAGAATTATCAACAGCGTTCAATTAGAAATTCGTTCAATTAGCTAGAGAATGATTAATTTTTGTTTTACTTAACTTTTCACAAAGGACAATATTGAAATATATACTCTCTAATTTTACAATAATTGTGAAAAAAGTAAAACAAAACAAAATAGATTTTAATAATGTATAAAATTGTGCTAGTAAAAAAATTACTTCAAAATAAATAAATATATATGTAATCAATATTTATTTAATTAGTTGTCTTAGTTAAATTGAAAATGTAAACAGGAAAACTAATTAATATATCTTCATATTAAAAATTGATAGTTAATTTTCCTTAATAAGTAATTTTGAATTCATATAATTTGAATATGTCATATATATAAAATCAATATTTGGAGAACCACATCTTTTCTATTAACTATCTGCTCGATAGCCACTATCTTCTCTGTCAATTCGCTTTTTTATTGTTGTTAAGTTGAATTATTCTAAAAACAAAAAACAAAAATAACATAAATTCATATTTTATTTAAGGATTTTTATTCTTCCAAAAAGGTACAGGCATACAGAAACAGAAAATATGCCCAATAGAATTATATATTCACATATTCAATAAAATTAACATAAATTAAAATAAAATATCAAAAACATGAATCTCGTTTTTGTAAAATCAGACACTTTATTCTGCTAGCAAATTTTAAAATTCGAAAATTAATTATCTCTATGGTTTAACTCCAATCAAATTAATGCCATCTAAATTATTTTGTTAGTTTCTAATAAAAATTATTGACATGAAATATTAATTTGCACACGTTATTGTTAAATATTTGCATATTACAAGTTAGACGAATTATGATAAGATAGACAAATTAATCTCTTGATCCCACGACTTACTTCCTTTCTGACACTCCCTCCCTCCACAACAGCAACCGCCGCCGCCTCCTCCTCCTCCACCACCACTTCATTAATGTAAACAACCACAACAAAGTAGGGTATTTTTACTTGTAATTTATAAAGGAGTCGTTTTATATTTTGGAGAGTATTTTTCAAATAATTATAAAAATAATAAAATTACCAATAATAATTTATAAATTTAAGGTATAATACATGAAATGTAAACAAAAGTAATATTAATGATTAAGTAAATACATAATAATATTTAATTATTTATAAATGGTAATTTCAAAAATATAAACTAGATAAAGATGATAAAATTAATAATATAATAATAAATTACAAAAGTAATAATAATAATCAATATTATTACTATTATTATTATTATTATTATTATTATTATTATTATTATTATTATTATTATTATTATTATTATTAAGAGTTAAGATTACCATAAACTTATATAAAAGAAACAATATTTACAAAATCAAGTGTTTATTTGTCTGAAAAATAAAAATCAATGGCTTAGTGATAATTTTTACTATATTTTTGGTCTAAAACATCTTTCTGTGCATAAAATAAATAATTGATTTATTAAGTAAATATTTTTTCAATAGAGCATCAAATATTTCAAATTATTAATGGAACATTGTAGAAGCGTCCGATAAAAAGGACCATGAAGATTGAGAACTATAAATAGCGTGAGAATAGATTAACTTTAGAGTTTTTTTTTTTTTTAATGCTTCAAATGTATGTAGTGTAGTTGGAAGAGACAATTATATTAAAATGATAAAGCTATCTATTGATATAAATTTTGAAGAGTGAATAATACAAGTTGGTAGAAATCATTATTGGCGGGTATAATTTAAAAAAGAAAAGGTAGAAAGTCCAAAAATTAAAAGAAAAAATTAAGAAAGAAATTCACATTATTATTATTAATAAATATAAATATAAAGTTCTAATGCTTGATGAGTAGTATTATATATCTATAAAGAAAAAGAAAACATTGTATATAACAAGTGGGTTTTTCTTCAATTTATTTGAATCAAATTATTATAAACACCATTGGTGACAACAATTTGCTTTTCCCTAAACCCTTCCAATCAATTTTGAAACGGCCACTGTTTTTCTAACTCAAGCAAGAGAGATATATAGAGGAGTGTGTGTATATTGGGGGGACCTTAGTTTTGAATAGAAAGTTGAAAGCATTGGGGGGAGGGAGAGAATATTCTAAGGCCACCAAAGTTCAACAGCTAAACTCCAAAGTTAAAATAGTAAAGAATGTTAGAAAGGAAAACATGATTAGATTATGATTAATAAGGATGGTAGCAAATTTAGAAGGAAAAGTCAAGTCAGCCCACAAGGGAACGACTGCTCAAACTTCCAAAAATTCACTGCCTTTGTCAGCTCCTTGTCTTCTTACTTCTTACTTGAATTATGCATCTACTTCCCTTCTCAATTTTTCATATAGTAAATAATCTTCCCCGATTCATTTACTACTTTCTTGCCTTTGGCACCTATCATGCAATTAAAAAAATATATAAAAAAATCCTATTCATTTTCAAAGACTTCATTCATAAATTAGGGTTATTAATAAAAAATTAATTAATACTACTGAGTTTTTTACATAACTATACTTATAACCAAACGGGATACATATTTGCTTGTTTGAGTGAATTTTTAAAAAAAAAAAATTTGAGTTATTTTTTTTAAAAGATTTTATAAAAAAGTTATAAAAAAGTAAAAGTAATTTTATATTTGGATATCTTATGTAAAAAGATCTTTTTATCTATTAATTATATTTGGGTATAACGATATAAAAATATTTATTTATTTATTTATTACAAAAAAAATATTTTTTATTTTTCTAGTGCTTTTACTTTTACTATTAAAAATTTGTCAAACACGCTAAAAAATTAAAAAAAAATCTTTTTTCATTAAAAAAAATCTTTTTTATCAAAATAATAACGTCTAAACATAGATTTTTTTTAAAATCATCATTGAAAATTTTTAAGTGACTTGAAAAGGAGAATTGAATCAAAAAAATATAAGTAATAATCACTTTATTTTATGATTTATGTAATGAAACTGATAAATTAAAAAATTATCTTGATTTTTGTCTCCTCTCAAAAAGGTAATAACAAAAATAAAAGAGAAAAATGACACATCTATATATTCTGATTCGACTACAAATTAAAATGTAATATAATTTACGTTTAATTTTCACTATAAAATTATGTTAGAATTTTCACTAAACTCAATTTTAAGAAATGAAACTCACATTTTTTCACTCAACTAAATTAATCCAAATTTAGTAACCTCTAAGTTCTAACTCATCAACTTTAGATAAGAAAAACTAAGTGTATTCTAATCCCAATACATACACTTTCAAAACAAATACTCAAACAAAAATAAAAATGACTTCTATGTGAACTAATTTTCTTTATTTTTTTTTTATCTCTCAATATATATTTAATTCTAGATAATAAAAAAATTGAAACACTCAATAACAAGGAAGAATGAACTCAGCAAAGACTATGTGTGTGTATGATCTGAATTGTTTTGAATTGGTTACATTTTTCTTTGAACAAATTATCACATATAGAACTTGATATATATCCTCTTCAATGTAGGAATCATTTCTTTATTTAATCAAACCGTTGCACTTACCAAGCATATAGCCATTAGCTGTATTTGATTAAGAATAACTTCTTTGGCTTTATATCAAAGTGTATCATCATTCCAAACATAGCATGAGCTAATCTTCAATGATATTCTTCACATTATTGTTAATTTGCACAATTCATGCTTGTTAAATTGGTCATCATTGATTGCTTCTTTTTTCTTGAGTTCATTCTTGAAAAACTGCCAATTATATAATGATAGTCAATTACTCAGTTTTTAAGAGGATCTTTCTTTTTCAATATCGAATATATATACTACAGTAAATAAAACTTTCTTCTTTTATTATTTGTACAGTTACAGCCTTAGTGTTGATCATTTTCAATGAATGGAAAATCTTTTCCTATTTTGTTCTGCAAATTGTTGCAATAATAGTTCTGTGACTGTCGGTCATCAATAGAAAAATTTTTCTTGATTTACTTGACTTGATCTCATAGAATATTTTCTTTTGTTATCTTCTTATTTTGGTAAGAATATATCACAACAATGAATACTTATTTGCTTGCTGTTTGATTGTTGAAAATCACAACTTATCAAAATTTTCTATAACACTTGTAATATAAAATTAATACACTCAATCAATTATATCTATAATTGTAAAAACTAAATTGGATCGGTTAGTTCAATTGAAAAATCGGTGAACTGGATCTCAATTAATCCATTTCAGTATTACAATCGTTTAAAGATGAAAACGGGTAAGAATCGATAAAAACGATGAAAACCAATTAAAATCAGTAAAAAAAATGGTCCAATCGAATCATTCTAACAAAAAATTCCAAAATTATTAAAAATGTGATTTAAATTTAAGTCCTTTTTATTTTTACTAATTACAATATTATTATTCTTTAATTTTATGATTATATGATATTTATTAAATATTATATTTCAATAAATACATATAGTATATATATAATAATATAATAAATATAAATTAATTAGTTAGTTATTGAAATAATAAATAGTTATTTTATTAGTATAAAAATAAAATAAAATAAATTTATTGTATAAAAATATTAAAATTTTATATACTAATTTATAAATTTAATGATAATTGAATTATAACTTATTAATTATAATTGATTGAAGTTTGATTATTTTTAAAATATTAATAAAAAAATATTTTTTAAAATTTAATTTTAGGCTTGAGCTATTTTATATATTTTTGTTTATGGTTCAATCAATATCTTATCAGTTAAATTAATAAACTATTAAATTAGTAATCTAATTAATTTAATTATTGATTTAATTTTGATAACTATAATTATATCTCAATCAAATATTTTACTATTGAATTAGTAATCTAATTAATTTAATTATCGATTTAATTTTAATAATTATAATTATATCTCAATCAAATATTTTATCATTATTGAAGTTGTCAGATATCTTCTGAACTCAACAACGATTATATCCACCATTTTTTTTAACTGGCTAGATAGATGTGAAGATGTATATTTTTTTTATAAAGTTTTTAAATGAATAATGAAACTCATCTTTTAATTTATACCTATTTTGTTTGGATTTTGATTTTTTTTTTTATCTCAACAAGAAATATCAACTAAGTTTGTATCAAGATATTAATTTAGAGAGTTGATACAACTCTTCTCAAAAAAATTCGTCCCAAAAAGTTATTGAATCAAAATAAAAACTTTGCAGTGAATTAAAAAGAAAATGATATAACTATTACTTTTTTGGACGCACGGTTGCAAACATGAATTTTCCAAATATTTGAGTAAAAGTAGATCAAACATACGATTTTAAAATGCAATTAAGAACTGATAACTACATAAAAAAGGAATAGAATTGAAAATTAAAGCAGATAAATATTGGAGAAATAAATGAACTTATGAATAAAAACTTAAAAAAACTTGAATGCAAACTTGGAATGAAATCGACAATAAAATAAAATAGCGCTCAAACTCACATGTAATTGCACTCTATTGTCTAAAATTCTTTAGAATTTCAATGTTTGAGTCAGCTGTAGAACGGAAGTCCTCTTTGGAGCTTTTCTTTTCTCTATTTACAGGCAACACTATTCAGTCCGATTCTTTAAATATTTATGACAGTTACTAAGATTAAGTATTTGAGCATGTTTTAATTACAACCTATTGCTTTTATTTATTGACTGCACATGCTCCATTCAATAAGTTAATCACCATGGTCAATCACTCAATCGTAAATATTCCGGTTGTGGGGAAAAAAGAAAGATAACAATTTCGAACATCTATTTAAATATATCAAATAGTAAGATAATTGTAATTATTTTCTTAATTTATATGACGACTAAAACTGAACAATTATTTAAAATTGAAGGCAGTGTCATGTAAGATTATTTATTTTAATTTATTAGTTAAAAGTTTTAAGTATCTTGGGTGCATCATACAGGATAATGGAGATATTCAACAGGATGTAAATCATAGGATCCAAGAAGGTTGGTCAAAATGGTGGAGTGCATCTGGTTTTATATACGACAAAAAAGTGCCTTTAAAACTTAAAGGTAAATTCTATCGCACCGCTATAAGACCAGCTATGCTGTATGGTACGGAGTGTTGGGCGGCTAAAGGGGAGCACGAACATAAGCTGAGTGTGGCAGAGATGAAGATGTTGAGATGGATGAGTGGTCATACGCGATTGGATAAAATAAGGAATGAAGATATAAGGGAGAGAGTTGGAGTAGCACCCATTGTGGAAAAGATGGTTGAATCGCATCTCAGGTGGTTTGGACATGTGAGAAGAAGACCGATAGAACATCCGGTCAGGAGGGTGGATGAGATATAAGATGGACAAAGGGCGAAAGACAGAGGAAGACCTAAGAAGACCATCCAGGAGATGGTCAAACAAGATCTACATGTAAACGGTCTCTCTGTAGATATGATACATAACAGAGTATAATGATGTCGTTTGATTCATGTAGCAGACTCCACTTAGTGGGACAAGGCTTTGTTATTATTGTTGTATTGTTCGCTGATGCATGCATTATTACTTATTATTATTATTATTATTATTATTATTATTATTATTTTGTTAAATTATATGTGAATACTTCTATGAATATTGAACATAATGACTTAAGGTTCAAAGACATGCTCTAATCTAGACTATGGTAGACATACATCATGTACCCAAAACCTTAAAGATACTAACAAAATTAAAGCACACTTCCCTTTGTTTAAAGTTGCCTTTCTAAGATTATCCAAATTTAATTAGGGAATCAACTTTCTTTCAATTCACAATTAAACTATCAAATTTTAATTAAGGAATTAATTTTTTTGGTTAACAATCATGTATTTTTTATTTTAAAGAGAGAGAGGGGGGAACTAATTTGACTAATTAATAATGGTTAAAAAAGCATTAATCCGCTTAAGCAAGTGTTAGTGATTCAAATTTCGCCTTATGCATGTAACAACTTGTTATTGGATAGTGACAAACTCTTAAATAGAGCTCTGGTCCGCGACGGATTAATTCTTTACTACCGAGGATATAATGGAAAACCAAAAATAAAATAATAATAATAATAATAAGGGCAATTTACCTAAATAAATAAAATAGGTGAAAGCTTTACTCAAATACACAAAACAGATATTCCTTACCTGATTGTGCAATTTGACACTTCTATGTAAACCGTGGAAAGTTACCACGGTTTATAATTTTAACATAAACCGTGGCAACCTACCACGGATTATGAATTGTGTGGTTTGTGTGTAAACCGTGGCAAGCTCCCACGGTTTATGAAGGAAAAAATTTGATCGTAAACCATTGTAGGTTACAACTGTTTAGGAACACCAAAATTCTATATATATGTGGGTGACATTCTACTTGCACAAGAGATCATTCTCACAATGGCAAGTGAGGAGGAGAGTGTTCTTGCCTTAGTGCATTGCTCTGGGAAAATTAAAAAAAGAAAAAGCCATGGTGTGAAATTCACAGACAAAGAACCATTGAGTGTGTTCATCAGTTCGTCAAGCACTTTGTCAGATCTAAAGAACAGCATCTTGTAGAAGCTTGGCGTCTTTGGTACGAAGTGGGTGAAGAAGCTATTCTATAAGATTCCCATTGCAGTTGTCTCGACGGGTGTTCAGTATGATACCTTTGTGCTAGCGGCTGATGAAAATATTAGGGTTATGTTCCATTGTGTTAGGAGTTTTCCAGAGATCCGAATTCACGAGTTGTTTGCAAAGTTGGAGGTTGGTGTCGATAGTTCTGGAGCATCAGCTCCATTTCATAGCTCGACTGTCGCTGGAGGTGCGTCTAGTTCGATGCCTACGGTCAGACCGTATCTTCCGCCGGTGGGTTCCCCTACGTTCGCGACTGATTTAGAGCGAACGATGGTTGTTGGTTCTGTACAGTTGGAGAATGAAGGAATCTTTGAGCAGCCTGATGTCGTGGGCACCGGTGGTTGCCAGTTACCTTATATGGAAGGCTTTGGTGAACCTGATAAAGTAGAGAATGCAATGTGTGACGATGACTAAGACCAGGAGCCTATCAATATCATTGGGGACAGCGACGACGACACAGGTGCCAATCCACATGCGCAGCATGGGCCTTCAAGTTCTGCTTCTCAACAGTACCCTCCACACTTCTCCACACTAAACTTGGAGGTTCTTGGTCAATAGGAGGATGGTGGTAACACGGTCGGGGGCTCTTCTACAGAAATTCAGATTGGACAATCTTTCCAGAATAAAGATGAGGCTGTGCTGAATGTGAAGGACTATAGCATCCGGCGAGGTGTTGAGTACAGAGTCATCGAATCAGATCATCTGAAGTATCATGAAAAATGAAAGCAATTCGGCAAGGATTGTACTTGGTTGATTCGCGTTGCGCTGCGTGCACGAAAGGGCACTTGGGAGGTTTAGAGGTACAACGGGTCACACACATGCTTGGCAACCTCTATTTCCAGTGATTACCGTCAGCTGGATTACCACGTTATCTGTGCGAGGATTCTTCCGTTGGTTAGGGCAGATGCTGCAGTTACGGTAAAGGTCCTGCAACAAGCTACAGAAACCGATTATGGTTTCAGGCCTAGTTACAGGAAGGTTTGGATGGCGAAGCAAAAGGCAGTGGCACAAATATATGGAGATTGGGAAGAGTCGTACGCGGAGTTGCCACGTTGGATGCTAGGAGTACAGTCAACAATGGCCGAAACAATAACCGTGTTGAAGACCTCTCCTGTTCGGCTTCGTGGTGAGGTTGATGAGTCGACGGTGTACTTTCACCGATTATTCTAGACATTCCCACCTTGTATCGAGGCATTCCGTCATTGCAAGCCCCTAGTCAGTATTGACGGTACGCACTTGTATGGCAAGTATGGAGGGACACTGCTGTTGGCGATAGCGCAGGATGGGAACTCCAACATCCTCCCCATTGCATTCACCCTTGTGGAAGGAGAAAATGCAGAGTCGTGGTCATTCTTCTTGTCCAACCTACGAGAGCATGTGACTACTCAGGAG
Organism: Arachis hypogaea; assembly: GCF_003086295.3. Lineage (NCBI taxonomy): Eukaryota > Viridiplantae > Streptophyta > Magnoliopsida > Fabales > Fabaceae > Arachis > Arachis hypogaea. The sequence goes on along the minus strand of NC_092038.1, from coordinate 22,289,230 downwards.
GATATCCTTGTAATCTCTGACAGGCATAACGGGATCAAGGCAGCGCTTGAGGCACCTGAGACTGGGTGGCTGCCTCCACGTGCTTTCCGAGCATACTGTATTCGGCATGTGGCAGCGAATTTTGCCCTAATTTTCAAAGATAAAGATTCAAGGAGGATGTTAGTGAATGCTGCCTACGCAAAGACTGAAGCAGATTTTTATTACTGGTTTGACATCATGCGGACTGAGAATCCAGCAATGTGTGAATGGGCCAATCGGATGGAGTACGACAAATGGACCCAACATGAGGATAGTGGTAGACGGTTGGGGCACATGACAACCAACATCAGTGAATGCGTGAACTCGGTGCTAAAGGGAACTCGAAACCTTCCGGTCATTGGTTCAGTCAACTTACGGGAGGCTTGCTCAGCTTTTTGTGGTACGGGAACAAACAGCAGAGGCACAACTCGGATCTGGTAATAAATTTTGCCAGGCATTGGCCAAGGCAATTGATTGGAATCTAAGAGACTCAAGGTGCTTCACTGTCACGTTATACGACAGGCATCAATCGGAGTACACCGTGGCCGAGACAACACCAACCGGGTGCTTCTCGCTGGGTAGCTATAGAGTTTCCCTTAAAGATCACAGATGCGACTGTTGCCACTTTCAGGTGCTGCATTATCCTTGTTGCCATGCCATTGCATGTTGCGCCTACTCCCGCCTTAATTGGGCGTCATATGTTCAGGAGGTCTATCGTATGAGTGAAGTTTTCAACGTTTACAAGCAGGATTTTGTTCTGCCTATCCCGGAAGGCCTATGGCCTCCATATGCTAGGCCAACCATCATTCCTGATCCTAACATGAGGCGTGCAAAGGAAGGTCGTCCAAGGGCAACCAGGATCCGTGGTAGTATGGATCAGTCTCTGGAGAACCAGCCGAAGCGCTGTGGGCTATGCCGTCAGGCTGGGCATACGCAGAGGAACTGTGACCAGCGAAGACATACTACCAGGGGGATGCGTAGATCTCATTACCTTGTTGTTTTAATTGTTTTATTAACTGTTCAGTTGAGTTGTGTATGGTTGGTTAAGTCTATGAATGTCACCATGTTGATTTTCTACATTAATTTCATATGAATAAAATACGTTTATTTTAGATGTTTGATTGCATCAATGTGGTATCATTTAGACTGCGCATGATAACTGTGACGGAAATAATGTATATCATAGAATCTCAAACCGCTTAAACTATCAAATACATAGCAGATAACATATCATTTAGACTGCACACTGTGATCAAATTTTCTCCTTCATAAACCGTGGGAGCTTGCTACGGTTTACACACAAACCACACAATTCATAATCCGTGTTAGGTTGCCACGGTTTATGTTAAAATTGTAAACCGTGGTAGCTTTCCACGGTTTATATAGAAGTGTCAAACTGCACAATCAGGTAAGGAATATCTGTTTTGTGTATTTGAGTAAAGCTTTCACCTATTTTATTTATTTATGTAAATTGCCCTAATAATAATGGTTAACAAGATCTTGTCATGTTTCACAAAACTTGCTATGAGACAGTAAGTTTTGTGATTTGTAGCTATCAATTAGTTATTATTAGTGTTTTTAATGATGTGAAATTTTATTAAATAATATGAAATTATTTATTTTCTTTTTGTTAAGTGTTGGCCAAATTTTAATAAAAGTACTGGTTATGGACTTTTTCATATACATATAAATGCTTAAAAATCCATAGCGTTGTTGGTAAGCAACCTTGCTCTCCCATACTATGTTTTCCTTTTTGTGGAGTGTGTTTGATGGGGAAAACTTTTGTCTTCATTCATACCCTCCTCTCTCATAATCTTGATATATATATAGGAGCAGCTTTAGTACAAATCAAATAAAATTCCAATTAGTTATTAGTTATTACATTAATTAGCATAGCATTAGTGAAATTTGAATCTAAAACTTTTATATTAATAAGAATAATGTCCCTTCAATTCCCCCAGCCCCAAAAAATGTATGATTCATGTGTATATTGGTGGGGGGGCCATATTCCATAGATATGAGATATCCACTGGTTAAACATTTCCATCTATATTATGTTAAATTTTTATGTAAAAGAAAAAGAAACAGTACGTAAAAGATGCTGACGAAAAGCTACAAAGTAAAATATCTATATATAAACACCATCTGAAAATTGACAACAAATTAACAATCCTTAAATATATATATATAAAGTAATAGTTAATTCTCTAACTTTTGCGATACATCTGTGATGGAATGAAAACAACAATATTGTACATATATAATAAATAATAAGAATTGAATCAAGAACAAGAAATTAACTATTGTTATATAGTTTATTTGATCTTTGATGATGTTATATTAAAATGTAAATTAAAGAAGGGAAGAAATACAGCCAATATGAGACATGTTCAAGTTGTCATGATGGACGATTATTCCCTTTTCTTTGTGTATTTTTTCGTCGTTTCCTTTGGATTTTACTTTCTTTGACAGTTCAATGTGCATGTACACACGTGCATTATGCCTATTTTTCAGAGAATAATATAAATATAGATAATCATTTCCAACCAAAAAAAAAAGTAAAAGAAAATTAGCAATGTGTAGCTATAGAAGAAGTATATTAAAAATCCTAGCTAATAGTTCTCTTTCTTTAATTCCTTTGAATATGCATGTTACAATTATATTATCACAGTTACATTTTTTTTGGAATCTATATACATATATCAATCTTCTTCGGGAATTGACCTGAGAACTTTCACTTTGACTAGGTTATTATTGAGGAGACTACTCAACATTATTATTATGCATTTTTTATGGAACATGAAAATTTTTCCTTTTTCCTTTTTTTTTTTTTGGTTGGGAGGGGGGGGGGGGGGGTTTAACTACGGAAAATGAACATTATAAAAGGTGTGTTAGTAATTGAGCTATATATGTTACTCTCTGTAGTCACACTCACACACACATGAGACGAAATGATATTTTTCCTCTTTATGACAGTAACAGCTTTTCTACTTGCTTTCATTCAAATGGCTGCAACTGATGATGATAATGAGGGTAATCCAACTTTCTTGTAACATGACAAGAAAATAATGCTCTTTCAGAAAACCTATATATATAGTTTCAAACAATTATATACCAATGTAGCATAGCCGCTTATTTTCAATATTTATCTTATTAGATCCTTTAATAATTAAGTATTGAGTTATATATGTTATTAGATGTAACTTAGAGATATAATTATTTATGTATTTTTTTATTAGTTTAAATTCAAAAGAAAAATAATTTTATGATATAATATCAACAATTTTATGATTAAAAAATATAATTGTCAATTCTTGTTGAATTTTAAAAAAAAAATTTCAGTATAAAGCAAATATATATATATATATATTATATTTTCACATAAATTTAAAAAAAATTCTTACATAAAAAAATATATTAGAGATATATAAACTTAAACTACAAGTAGTTTTATATTAGATGCATTTTGTTAATACTGAATATAAAATGAACTCTCAAACCTAAAATGGCAACTGTACTATATGATGCAACTTTTGCAAGGATAAAGAAAGATGAAAAAATAGGAAAAGACAATTTTATCCCAATAATAAAGTATGTGAAAATGGGACATATATATTGAATATATGTATATATAAAATGAGGAATGATTTGGGAAGGAAATGCTCAAATGAATACATTAAAGAAGAAAAAAGTATATAAGAATAGATTAAAAATTTATGAAAAAGGCTTATTGGATGAGAAAGGATTAAAGAAAACAAAAAAAGCAAGAAAGAACACAAATTATGGGATAATGATTCCAAAATGGAGATTAACTTTCTTCCCTCATCATATGTGTCATCATACACCTTTGCTTCACCTTCCCCCTCTTTCTCTTTCCCATTATTTGCCCCCCTCCTTTATCATCTTCTCTCTCACTCCCTTCTTTAAATTATAATTAATTAGCTTTTCACCGCCTCCCATAGCATCTTGGTTTATTTTATTCCACCTAAAAAGTAGATAACAAACATTTGTAAGAGACAGAGATCCCATCTTGTTTCATATATCATCACTTCATCAAGTTAACTTAGTTTAGGGTTGCAGCCTCATATATATTCTAAACTAACTCATACATATACTCAGAACTCAACATAAACAAACTACTATACAAGAGAGATGCTGATCCTTCAAAATATGGATCATGGAGAACTCTCTAACGCTTTCCCTCATCATCAGAATCAGAATCCAACTACTACTCCTCCTCCTTCTTTGAAGAGGAAGAGAAACCTCCCAGGAAACCCAGGCATGTATATAGTTATTAAGTTACATTCAATTTTTTGGATACTGTTTTTTTTTTTCGAATCCTGTGTTTATGCAGAATATTTGTACAGCAGAGTGATTTTCTTTATCATGATGATTGATGAGTTATAATATATATGAATGTGCTCCATTGGTTTGAATATTGATGATCAGATCCGGAAGCGGAAGTAATAGCCTTATCCCCAAAGACACTAATGGCTACAAACAGGTTCTTGTGTGAAACCTGTGGGAAGGGTTTCCAAAGGGATCAAAACCTTCAACTCCATAGAAGAGGACACAACCTTCCATGGAAGCTAAAACAAAGAACAAATAAAGAACCAAAGAAGCGTGTATACGTGTGTCCGGAGAAAACATGTGTCCACAACCACCCTTCAAGGGCTTTGGGAGACTTGACCGGAATCAAGAAGCACTTTTGCCGGAAGCACGGCGAGAAGAAGTGGAAGTGCGACAAATGCTCCAAGCGTTACGCGGTTCAGTCCGACTGGAAAGCCCACTCCAAAACCTGTGGTACAAGAGAATATAAGTGTGATTGTGGAACCATCTTTTCACGGTAATTAACTAACCCTAATTCTTTAAAGGTGGAAACTTAGGTGAGTCGACTTCACGTGAAGTTGGTAATTGAGAGTGCTTAAATAATTTTATTAATTTGACTAAAATTTTATCTAACAATTCTCAACTATCAACTTCACGTAAAGTCTACTGCACTGCACTGAGTTTCGACCTTATTTAAAATAAGGTTGTGTTTGGTAATTGTGTTTTTATCATTGTTTTTCATTAGATGAAAACTCACCTGTAATTATTTAATATGTTTAACTTAACTATTATACAACGATTTTCAATTAATATTTTTACATAAAAATAACTACAAGTGAGTCTTTATATCTTCTTTTCTATTTCTATCTTGAGACGGTTACTAAGTGAGACATTAAACTAGTATCTAAGTAGAGTGTGGAAAAAGATGTTTTCTTTCTCTTTATCTAATGCATTTCTTTGTCGTTTCTTGTGTGTACTATATATGTGGTTTTATGAGTTGTGGGTGCCTGCTGTCTATTGCTCTATTTGGCTTTTAAGAGTGAAAAAAAGGTAGAAGAAGGGTCTCTCTAGTTCAAACAAATTAAAGGGCTTGAAAGATGCCACACACATGCATACACAGGTCTTTTTTTTTTTTTTTTGTTCTCTCTTTGATAAGGCTTAGCTTCTTTTGTGATGATTCTATAGTCCTAAACGACAAAAGATCATGGTTTTGGAATTATCAAAATTCAAATTTAACAAAAGTTTATTTTTAGTGAGCTTTGTAATAAATTTATTTAGTAACTTATTATAATATAATGTGACTGTAATAATCTCTATCATTACTCAAAATTAAATTTCTAATGTTAGTATTGTTATTATTTGCAGGAGGGATAGCTTCATAACTCACAGGGCATTTTGTGACGCATTGGCAGAAGAAACAGCTAGGGTAAATGCAGCATCAAGCATAAACAACTCAACATTAGGGGCTAATAATAATAACAATAACATTATTGGTTACAATAACATGATGATAGGAACCTCCATGGCCCCGCATCATAATAATAATAATAACATGGCAACCCAATTTGCTTCAATTTGCAATAAGCCAATTCCATTCACTGAAGAAGCCACAAATAACCAAACAACAACAAGAGGATTATCCCTTTGGATGGACCATCATCATCATCATCGTCAAGAAGCAACAATGGCTACTAATAACAATAATTACCATCTGAACTGGGTATTCGGATCCAAAATTTCGACCAATCCAAGCCAAGATCTAAGTAGCAACAACACTATTACTAGTACTATTACTACATCGCTTCCAATACTAGGAAGCATTGTTAATGTTCCTTCATTGTATAGCTCACAACATCAACCCCATCAAACATGTGCTTCTTCGTCGTCGGCGAACATGTCGGCGACGGCATTGTTGCAGAAAGCAGCTCAAGTTGGTGCAACCTCAAGTGATCCATCATCATTCTTGGGGGCATTAGGGTTGAAATGCAGCAATGGTAGTGATCAAGGGCAAGATGGGAATAACAATAAGTTTTGTGGGGTGTATGGTTCAAGTTTGGTGCTAACAAGTAGTAGTAATAATATTAATAGAGAGGCAGAGAACAATGAATTGTCACAAATGCACCCTTCAAAGAGGAGACATGTAATGCCGAATGAGGAGAGTGGAGGAGGGCAAACTAGGGATTTCCTTGGTGTTGGGGGTGCAAACCACCATTTGCCACCCTTTATCAACCAAAGCTTGGATTTGATTTGATTAATAAGTTCATGTTGATCAATATATGTGTTAATCAAATGTTTTCAAAATACATATATATTATTTGTACTCCTCCATTCTTTATGTGTCTCATATATCTACTCATCAGCATACTTCATTTATTATTATTAAGAGATTAAAATATTTCTCTTCTCATTTTAGTAAGGTGGATTTCGGTTATACATTTTTCCTTTTTTTCAAATAATAAAAAGGAAAAATTAACATATATATATGAAATAATAAGATTGGGTCAATAATGTTTAAAGGAATTTTAATTTCTTTTTGAAAATTGTCTGTGTAAATATAATATTCACATGTTTGATTAAATTTTAAGAATTTAATTCTCATGAATAACTTATTTTCAGGAATATTTTTTGCTTAAACATAAAATTATATTCCCATATCAAGACAATAAAATTTAAGATATAAAATTATTATTATTATTATATCTCTCAATTAGTATTGAAATTATTTTAAAAATTAAGAATTTATTCTTAAAAATATCTATAGTAAAACAAATTTATCCCCATTTATTTTTGAAAATAGTTTCTAATCATCTGTCCTACTAAACAAATAAATTTTTTATGATATTCAAATATAATATTTTTTAGAAATATAATTCTTAGAATATATTAAAAAATCTTGAAACGAACCTCCAGTGATTATCTGGAGAACTTTGCAAGGAGGGAAAAGTTGGGAATTGAGTGCTGAAAAGTTTTGGTGTTAGAAAACTATTGAAGGGTTAAAAAGGAGAGAAAAAGAGAGAGAGATCCATGCATATTCTTTTGAATCCTGAAAGCTGAGAGCCCTTGTTAATTTATTTTTATTAAAAAAGTAAATTGACATGGATTCATTAATATTTGATTAGAGAGAGAGAAAGAGGGGTGTTTGTGGAGTAGTGGGGGCAACAAAGCAAAAGGACATAGATGCCTTTGAAAAACTCCATTATTATTGCACAATAGTTTTCATCTCTGTTTTATGGTTATTGTCTTGTCAAAGTCTTGGGCTTACTTAAAAGAGAATTTTCAATGTAGCAACCTATTTGCTAGCGACAGACCCTTAAATGGAGTTCAGATCCGCGACAGATTAATCCTTAAACGGTTGGGTTGGGTTGGGAGATACTATAGCAAAAAAAAAAGGGCTTTTAGCTTCTCTCTAAATATTGGTTTCTCAAATAAATTAATCTACCCTTTCCATTCATCCTTACAATTTGCATACTTTGTAGTGTAACCAGATTGGCTAAAATTCTCTCCACACATGCAGAAAACAAATTACCCTAATTAGAAAATCAAGGTACATTTAGGGTAAACAAATGAATCTAATTAGAAAATCAACAAAATTATACATAAATAATGATCGTAAAATTAGATATGATAAGAAGATCGAATTTATCCAACGATTTATCAACGAAGACGTATCATATTAAGATTTTAAATTCGTTGAATTAAAAAATTAAATCAACTAAATTCACAAATTTTAAAAAGTTGGATAAGTCAGTTCGTCGAATTAAAATTTTTTATATATAAAAAATAAATATTACAAAATTTATATATATAAAAATTAAAACTTAATTTTTTTTAAACATATTTCTCTAAGGAATAAAACACTAGTTAAAAACCACCATAAACATCAAGAACATATTATTTTGACCAAAAGAATTCTCTCAATGAGAAAAAAAATTTTAAATTTAACATTTCAACGGTCTTTTTTTTGGAATTTTTTACGATATTTTTCTATTCAGTGAAATTCAAACCACCAATAATTATTTAAATAGACTAATAAATTAATTATTAGACTAATCTAAATTAGCTGGTTCTTATTAATTGTGTTTTAATTTCTCTCTTATTTTACTTTTTCATCCTTGCCAATAGCCCATCGTCTCTTCTTTTCATGTATTAGCAGCGGAAAGTGCGGTATTCTGTTGCCTTTTTTTTTTCACTGGTTCATATATATCCTTATGGTTTTCTACTTTTCTACTATTACTACTACTAAGACTAGTACGTAGTGAAAGAATAAAAAAATATACATAGTGGATTCAATAGTGCAAATTAAAAAGGGAAGAATAATAAGAGTCAGCCTGGTGCGTGTACTTTGGTCCACGGGTTCATTGTTTACTTATCTTGTTGCATACAAAGATTCTGTTAAGTAAAAGAATAAAAATTAGATAATAAAAAATGATTGTGCTTTAAAAAGCTAAAATAAATATATAATGAGGAAGTATAAGAAGTCAATGGAGTATATGTACAATATATATAATGAAAATTTAGAAATGTTCGATTCAGTAAGATATCAGATGTTTATTATTCCTAATATTCGAATAATTATTCTGGATACGGTATATTATGTTTAAAAAATTAGTAATATTTTATCTTAAATATTCATTTTTTAATTCATATTAAGTTAAATAAATAATATATTATATATATTGTAGAGATATTTTATTGACTGTTAACGGAATTCATATATAATATATATAAAATTTATATCAATGGGTTAATAGACATTTCTATCTTGTCAACTCCCTTAGCGTCATTCTCAATTAATATTAAGAGAGATGATATATCCATTCATCTTTACAGTGATGGGCATTAATACATTGACCTGCATAGAGATATAGAAAGGAGGACAAAATTAAAGTAAAAAGGTAAAAGAGAAAACATAAGAAATAAATAAATAAATAAATAAATAAATAAATATATATATATATATATATATATATATATATATATATATATATAAGAAAAGGAGTCTTATAATTTAGATGCATGTTATGGTGTCTGTATATATTTATCTAATTTATTAAAAAAAAGATAAAAATAAATATTTAAATTAAAAAATATAAAAATAAATAATTTTTTAATATTTAAAACTTATTATAAAAGATAAGTTTGATAATTTCAGTATCAAAATTATAGACACTACATAATTTATCATAATTTAATTATTTTTTTAATCCATGGTTAGCATTAAATAAATTTTTTATTCCATGGTTAGCATAGTTGACGCGATTAAGAAAATGTCATTTTAAATTATTATAGTTTAAAAACAAATAGTAATTAAACTAAGAAAAAATACACTCTTTTTTTTAATTTTAAATTATATACTCTTTCTTTCTACAAGAGTTAAATAACACGTATTTTAGTTTATTTGATTAAAATATTTTCAGTAATCATTATTATATTTATATATATAAATTAGTGATAACTATTTAGTTACCTTAAAAGAAAAATAATATATAAAATATATTTATTATTATTATTGTTATAAATTTTATTTATTTTTAATATTTTGTTACAAAAATTATTTAATTTATATTTTTTATATATTTCATGATCAATGATAAAATGTTGAAAATAAATAAAATTTATTACATCAAAAATAAATATATATTTTATATTATTATTGATATTATTATAATAGTTAAAACAATAATATAAAAGTATATTTATAATATATTTTATTTATTTTTAATAAATAAAAGTTTTAAATTAAGTATTTTTTAACGAGTTAAAATATTTTATAATAATAATAAAATTTATTTTTTAATATTTTATTATTAACTATGAAATTTACAAAAAATTTTAAATGAAATGTTTTTCTAACAACGTAAATTTTTAAAAAAATTACAATAAAAAATAATTTTATATTATTATTGCTGTTAGTATTATGTATAATTATCTTGATTAATAAAAAATCATTTTGTCAAATGGACTAAAATACATGTTATTTAATTTTGGTAAAAAAATGTATATTTTAGACATAAAAAATATATCATTTAGACATTTTATAAAAATAGAGTATCATTTTCTCTTAAATTAATCCCTTTAAAAAGGTTAAGTCCACTGTAAAATTGTTAACAAAATCAAACTCAAATAAACTTTAATTTTTGCGTGTAAATCTCATTAGAAGCTATATCATTTAAGTTAACCATGTCTTTTATCAAGTTGATTTTCTCTCTTGGTAAAATATGAGAGGTAAAGAGCAATCGATATTCTTAGTTTTTTTTTTTAATAGAATTTTTCAGTTTGACAAGTCAAGAATTAATCTTTTGAATTTGAGTTCTATTTAAAAGTTTGTTATTATAAAATGAGTTATTATATGCACAAGAAAGAATTCAAAATTTCAACACTTACTTAAGTTGAGCTAATAACTAAACCAACCAAACTGGTTATCAGTATTCTTAATTAATTAGCCTCCTTCATCTTAAGAAATCCTAGAACAAATCATAAGAGTTAATATTCAATTTGGTATCTTAATTTACATGCGAGTCTAAATTTAATCTCTGAAATTTTAATTGCCTCTACTTAGTCCACAAATTTTGCAAACATAACTCACGTTAGTTCTTGAAATAATTTTCGTCACACAAACGTTAATGAAATGCTGACTTGGATAGTCAGCTATCATCATGTTAGAATTTGTAAAATGATACCGTTTTTATTTTAGTATTCAAATAGTCCACGAACAACGTCGAATCACTTGTTTTAGAAGAAAAAGTTTCAATAAACATTACTTACGATGTTGTTTTTGGACTAAAGTGTCAACTAAAACAATACCGTTTTACAGAATTCAGCTTGACATTCAATTATCATATCAGCATTCTGTTAACATCTATATGCATAAAAAATTATTTTAAAAACTAACACAAATCTCGTTCGCAAATTAAAATTTAAAGACTAAATAAAGGTAATGGAAACTTTTAAAACTAAATTGAGATATACGAAAAAGTACAATGACCAATAATAATAATAATAATAATAATAATAATAATAATAATAATAATAATAATAATAATAATAATGTTCGTTTAAATTCAGAAATCTTGATCACCTCATTTTCTTTTGCGGACAAATTAAAGAACTTTAGTATCTAGTTAGTAACAAATTAAAATCACTTGTTTACTGTACATGAGCCTTTCGGCTAGGAATATGCATTCCACCTACGAAAAACAAACAACAACATGTGCATACAAGTCACATATATGATATATGTCTCATTAAGCCTTTTTACTGTTCCCGTATGATAGATTTAACAGGAACCTGCTATGTTAGGACGACACCCCAAATCAATCAAAAAAAAGGAAATTAAAGAAAAATTAAAACACAAACAAGCTAAGATCATGAAAATGAAAAAGTGGTATAGATAGCGAGGAAATTAAATTAAAGTGAAACAAAAGAGAAGCCATTAGCCATATTATTCTCGAGTTTTGTTGACTGTGCCGTACAATACTGCTCTTTATATTTTTGCTTTTACTTTTGGTTACACGATGAAGTGTTGGATTGGACAAGTTATCAAATGGGTTGTTCATGATTATACCACAAATATACGTTTGATTGGATGTGGTATCAAAATTATCATGTGCTTAAAGATTGATGAATAAATCATAGAAATCATTGCGTAAGGTACAAATATGTATATATATGAGGGGATGAAGGAATATTTGTCCCGTGATAATTCCATGTAGGTCATGAAAAAGCTTTTTAATGTCACCATTCACAAATGTTTGCTTTGCTTACTTTCATAAATCTGACAACAATAATTGTCACCATCAAATTTTGCCCTCGGACTCTTATTAAAGGTCTTGGATTGGAGTATCTACCCAAGTACAAGTACGCATAAGTAAAGTCACATAATTTCTTCTACATACCAAGTCTTAACACATCAAGACAAAACATGCGTAAAGTATTAACTTGATTTATAAGACTCAAGACCTATATTAGTTAGGAAGTAAAACTTTTAAGGCCAAATTGATTATTATTTTTTGGAATGAATATGCTAGGTGTTTTTTTTTAAGGTAATGTTTGGCTCCGTACGAGAATGACAAAACAGAAATGAAGAGATAAAGATAGGATTAATTGTCAAAATGATATTTGAAAAGAAAAGATCATATATAAAAGTCCATTTAGTTTTTAAAAGATTCAATACTTAAATTAAGACACTTAATTGCTAATATATAAGATAAAAATTTGTCATGTATCACATACTTAACATGCTATTATGATTTTTTTTAGTGATTCTTGAATCTTGATAACAGAAAATATAAAATAATTTGTGATTAATCCAAATTTTTTATTAGATCACTACAAAAAAGACGCTAATTTGCGGGATTTTTTTTGGGTTTTGCGGGGGCTTTTAATCCCCGCAAATTGCGTAACAGCGGTTTAGTAAAATGACGCAGTTAGATGTCCTGCAATAAGTTGTGGGAGTTTTTTTTAGAACTGACACTATTTTGAATTCAGAATTACAGCGATTTTTTGCCCTCCGCTGTTTGCGGGAGTTTCAACTAAATTGAATCGGTTTCTAAAGACCTCCAACGGTTCTATGTTATAGCAGTTTTGATTCAGGTTGTGGGAGTTTTAAACTCCCACAAATATCTTATACTTAAAACAACTTTTTATTTTGTTGGAGTTGTGAACTCCTACAATTTATAATGTAACGCCAAAATAAGATATACTATGATATATATAGTTTTTTTCTTATTTTATAAAATATTAATTAGAATGCAAAATCAAATAAAAGTAAAATTCTTTAAAGTATAAATCTAAAATATAACTCATTAAAATAAATAATAACTTTTATATTATAATAAAATGCATAATATCTAAATTCTCACTGTCTTTATATGTCTAATCCTAAAAATTAAACAAGCTAAAATAATATAAACTCATAATTACCACTAATGAGTTCACTACTTAAATAAGTTTGTTTAGTAAAAAATTGTAACATAATACCTAACAAATGTGCAACAATAAATAACTAATCAATCTTTAAAGTAATACTAAACAATGTCTTCACGATTTTCATTGGTTTCGTCTGATGATGTTCTTCCTGTTATCGGTGTAATAGTTTTGTTGTCAACATCATTAGCCTAAAATAAATTAAAAACAAAAATGTCAACATAAAAATTGCCACATCTATGAAACTATAACGACAATTCAAATAGAAAACAATTTAAGAAGGCATTAACCTTTCCTTGTGTCAAAAACTTGAACAATAAACTAGTAAGAGTAAGGATGTAACGTTAAAATATACGAGACTAATACCATGCTAGAACATTAGCATAATATAACAAATGAGTAGCCTGAATGTTGCTACATACAATATTAAAGGCATTAAAATTGAAAATAAAAAAATAATAACACAATTCTTCACTAATTACCTTGCTTGAAAGATATCAAGTTTGGAATCATAGCTTAATAAGACATGCAAATTATTGATCCTTGCGAGAAAAAAATACATAGTATTAGATCAAACTCTTTACCATTAGCCAAAAACTATATACATAATCTGATTATTAGGATGAACGACTCTTCTCTGATTCATGAAGAATATAATACTGCTCTAGTTCAATATTCCAGACCACAATATTTTATTAGTTTAATGGTAAAAATACACATCAAAACATAGTTAAAGAACTATAACAATCTAATTAAGATAGCATATACCAAAGAAAACAACAATTATTTTCCTTGATTAATAAAGGAAAAGCCGTGAACAGCAATAGCGAACAACGAAGCAATGAACATCAAGTGAAAGCAAACAATAGCAGTGATACAAATGGAGAAGTCAATAACAACAATAATTGAAGGAAGAGACAACCAAAACCACTAACCTGAAGAGCAGTTGGAGAACAGAGCCACTGTAAAAGTATTATAGAGGCATATCAATTTAGAATCCAAAACAACAATAATACACAGGCAAATATGCAATTTAGAATCTAAAGTGTTATAGAATCATATCACTGAACACTTGGCGTGCATGAATTTAAATAACAATAATTATCACAATCCAAGCAAATCAAATGCATGAATTCTTTAATTTTAAGCACAGCAAACCAAAATCAATAAAAAATTATTAGCCAAATCATCAACAATACCGAACTCAAAAACTAAAAAAACATATTCAAAGTTCAATAACTATTTACAAAGCATGCCTATTAACAAAAAGATAAGACAAATCCTGAAAAAAATCAATCCACAAGCTATGAGGCTAAAGTAACTCATTAAATCCTTAACTTATACAATATTAAAGGCATTAATATTAAAAAAATAAGAACACAAGCTAATAAAAAAAAGTAAAAAAAAAACCAATATGAGTAACTAAGAGAGAATTAGGGAATATTCACATAAAGTTTGACCAAGTTAATTCTTTGGTTGACATGTATGCTAAATGTGACAAATTCGAGGAAGCGAATAGGATTTTTGCAAATTTGGCTTTTCAAAGTTCAGTTCCTTGGACAGCCCTGATCTCGGGTAATGTTCAGAAGGGACCCTAAAGAAGTTATAAAGCTATTCATTGAGATACAAAGAGCTTAAAAGACTACAGATGCAGGTACCTATGCCAGCATCCTAAAAGCCTGTGCAAATTTAGCCTCACAGGCTTTGGAAAAGCAGTTACACTCGCACATAATCAGATCAGGGCACATATTGTGAATTAGGGAGTATACAAATCAAATGTACAAACTCTTCAATTTTGAGTACAGCAGTCCAAAATCAATCAAGAATTATCATCCAAATCATCAACAATACCGAACTCAAGAACTAAAATAAAATGTTCAAAGTTCACTAACTAAAGCTAATTCTAATTTGAAAATCCTAATTCAAACTAAGCTAAACCTAAAAATTCAGATTCAATTAAATGCAAACTAAATCTGAACAACAAAATCAAAATTAACCTAGAAACTTCATCAACTACAAGATCGGAAAAAAGAAAATGAAACCTGGTGCAAATTGACAAAATGCGTTATAAGGAGAGGGGGAATGCTAGTTGAACTCAGAAATGGAGCAGCTAGCAATTGCAATGAGCAAAGAGAATGAATGCGGTGGCGCAATAGAGATCGCCAGAATGACGCTGGCAGTGAATGTGCAACGAGGGTTGATGCAGAGGAAGCAGTGGCAGTTAACGAGGGCTGCGGTGGGTTGTGGCTCAGTGATCAAGAATAAATAAAGAGAAAGGAAGAAGAACGGAAGTGTGGCAACAGGCAAACAACAAGCAAGAGCGTCAGCAACGCAACCAGTAGCAGTAGCAGCCAACGAACAGAGTTTCTGACAAGAAGATGGGTTTAGGAAAGGATAGACGATGGGTTTAGGGAACAAAGGCTCAGCAAAATAGAGCTTCTGGTGAGAAGAAGGATTTGGTTTGGGCGGGTTTCAGTTTTCATTTTGCGCCAAATTTTGAGAAAAAATGAAAGAAGCGGCTATTTACCCAAGATTAAAAACTTTTTAATGGGGTTTATAAAACTCCTGTAGATTAAAAATAAAAAATCATGTAAATTGATTTCCAAAAATGAAAACGGAAAAAGGACTTCTCTTAGTAATTTTGCAGGGGTTTATAAAAAATCCTGTTAAATAATTGCGGTAAAATGAAACATCCTTTTGTAGTGGATTGATATGATAGTACAATTCTATTTATATATTAATGCATGCATGCTCACAGCTTATATTATAAACTCAAAAAACTCGGATAACAGCCTAACAAAATTCTATCTTAACTAATCACCTAACCTTGATATAAGTTGTCACTTAGGTAATATAGGTAATACATATACAAAGAGTGAATACAGCAGCAACAGGCACATACTAGTGTAGTACAGATAGTTAGTTACAAGGTTAGTGTATATAATCAATTGTTAGTCAAAAAGTCATCAGATTAGCTGAGTGAAAACTAGAGTTGTTAGTTCTCTCAACTTCACCCTCTCTTCCTCTAGTTTGTGGATTTTTCACATTCAGAGCTTCAATTTAAGTTTATCTCTCTTTTCAATGTCTTCCAACTATGAATTTAACATGGTGCAGTGAACGATTGTTGCTTGTAATCACTTCGATCACTCTTTCTATTTCGTTTCTTCTCCTCACAAATTCACAATTTTTCTCTGAATTTCTTTTCCCTTTCTTCAGTTTCTTTCTCCCTTCTTGTTTTCTTTTCTCTTCTTGAACTCATACCATAGAGATTGATGAGATTTGTCTAGTTTCACACACCACACATCTTGAAACGAAGCATTTCCGATCAACGAGATCAAGAAAAGAAGGTCCAAATCTGCATCAATTTCTCAGATTCGTTGATTTCCGAATTTCAATCCATGGATCCTCCAACGATTAACACACAACCAGCACCTAGTGGCATCGATCTCAATGCCCTAGCTTATCTGGTAGCTCAGATCAAAACCTTTTAGGCAAATTCTCCTCGTCCTCCAGCTAATCCTATCATGGATCCCTCATCCACGTTCTTTCTTCATCCTGGTGATAGTCCAGGTAATCTCCTCATATCTGAAATATTAAATCACAAGAATTATAATTCGTGGTCAAGATTGATGCTGCGAGCCCTAATTTCGAAGAACAAGATCGCATTTGTTGATGGTTCTCTCCCAAAACCGATTGAAACTGATCCAACTTATGAAGCATAAAAAAGGTGTAATACGATGGTAGTTTCTTAGATCAATTTGTCTCTCAGCCAAGATATTCGAAATAGTGTGATTTGGAATAGTGTGGCTAACAATTTGTAGAAAGATTTAAAGAAGAGATTTTACCAAGGAGATGTGTTTTGGATTGCAAAACTTGAAGAGGATCTTTTCTCGATCAAGCAAGGTCCATAACACCTTACTTTACACAGTTGAAAAGCATATGGGAAGAATTAGAGGATTATAGACCTCTTCCCACGTGCATTTGTGTCTCGAATTGTAATTGCTCCTCCATTTTCAGAACCTATAGAGATGATATATTTGTTGTTAGATTTTTGCGCAGATTGAATGAATAATATACCACGGTCAGATACAACATAATGCTGATGAAATCCCTCCCACCAATAGATACAGTTTTCTCGATGTTGTTACAATAAGAGAGACAAGCTTCCAGTTCATATTTCATGAATTCCAACTTACAAATCAATGCAATCAAAATAGGCAAACCTTCTTTAGAGGTAAAGGTCGTGGAAGAGATGGTAGAGGTGGCAGAGGAAGAGGTTATGGAGGAAGAAACACCCTCAGGCAATGCTCATTTTGTGGCAGAGAGGGTCATTTAGTGGACAATTGCTACAGAAAGCATGGCTTCCCTCCGTACCTCAAAGTCAATCCAGCCCATAACATCAACAACATCACTGCTGAGGTAACTAATGAGAAAGGCAGTGACACTATTGATATCTACAAGGAAGGAAGTAGTATCTCTCAAGCCTCATTTACACAAGAACAAAAGCAAGCTCTACTAACACTGCTCCAACACCATGGAGCCACTACTTCTCATAATGTGAATAACCTTTCCACTGTCACAGACCCTACGTCCTCCGATGCAGGTAATTATGTGATCATGTCCATAGTGTTTTCACAAAATAGTGACTCTTGGGTTATTGACACAGGAGCCACGGTCCATGTTACACATACTTTTGTTGCATTTCATTCACATCAAACAATCAATCCTGTTAGAGTTAGGTTCCCAAACAAAAGCATGGTCACAACTTCAATTTCTGGCATAGTCAAAATTTCTAATACATTGTATTTCATTGATGTTCTTTACATTCCATCTTTTGCATTGAATCTGATTTCAGTCTCAAAAATTAATAGAGTCAATTGATTGCCAATTTATTTTTAACAAATTTGGTTGTGAGATACAGGACTACCATACAATGAAGATGATTGGAGCTGCTAAACTCACTGAGAATTTGTATGTAATAAAATCAGATACCAAGAAATTGAACACTCACACAACTATGTCCATACAAACAACAGCAGCTTCACCAGTCACACACCACACTGATCAAGCACTTTGGCATATTAGACTCGGTCATATTCTATTTAATAAATTGCATTCCATGCAACAGTTGTATCCCACAGTTTTCAAGTTCAAATTTAATAAAGATGCTGCTGCCACTTGTCTAAGCATAAAAGAAAACCTTTTCCTCACAGTTTCTCTAAAACTCAATCTTCATTTGAACTCATTCATGTAGATATTTGGGGTCCTATTAATGTTATTTCCACCAAGGGAAACAAATATTTTTTAACAATAGTAGAAGATTATAGTAGATATACATGGATTCTTTCAATGAATTTAAAATCTGATGCAACAATTTTAATTCAACAATTTGTAAGTTTTGCTCACACTCAATTTGAAAAGAAAGTTAAATGCATTAGATTTGATAATGGAAAAGAATTTCAAATGCATGAATTTACAAATCAAAGGGAATTATGCATCAATCCTCTTGGGTTAAAACTCCTCAACAGAATGGGATTGTTGAAAGAAAGCATCAACATTTGCTTGAAGTCACTAGAGCAATCTTGTATGAGTCTTGTGTTCCACATTGCTACTGGGACTTGGCAGCGTATATGCCACTCAAATTGTCAACCAAATTCCCAGCAATTTACTAGACAACAAGAGCCCTTTTGAGATTCTTTATCACAAAACCACAATTTTTGAAAATTTCAAAGCGTTTGGGTGCCTTGCATACATTTTCACACTGTCAGCTCATCGGACTAAATTAGATGCTAGAGCCGAAAAGTGTGTATTTCTTGGTTTTAAAGAAGGCACAAAAGGTTTCTTATTGCTTGACATCACCAATAATAATTGCTAGTATCTAGAGACGTTGTTTTCTATGAGAATATTTTTCCTTTTAAAGAAAGTAACACTGCAGCAT
Organism: Arachis hypogaea; assembly: GCF_003086295.3. Lineage (NCBI taxonomy): Eukaryota > Viridiplantae > Streptophyta > Magnoliopsida > Fabales > Fabaceae > Arachis > Arachis hypogaea. Next base: position 22,270,020 of record NC_092038.1, on the reverse strand, counting down.
CTCCTTTGGCATCATTAGACCTGACTCACAACAAATCTCATGCATCACTTAACTTTGATGACATATTCACATACACCCAAACCACTTTACCTCATATTCCTGTCACAATTTCTTTCAACCCTCCCATCCAATCACATGCAGCATCATCACATAATAACAATTGCATTGCATCATCTCATTATGCTCACTCACAACAACTCCTTAGGAGATCCGAAAGAATAAAAAGAAAACCAGCTCATCTAGAGAATTTTTATTGCATGCAAACTTCTAAAGAGACAACAACCACAACCAATTGTAGGTATCCTATTTCTAACCATTTATCATATCATAATCTTTCAACTACACATAGAACTTTGTCTGTGAGTATTGCATCATCTGTTGAGCCAAAACATTATGAAGAAGTTGTGACCGAATCTTGTTGGAGGGATGCTATTTCAGCTAAACTGGAAGCCTTGAATACAAATAAGACTTGGGTGATCACTCCTTTACCTCCAGGCAAGAAACCAATAGGTTGTAAATGGGTCTTCAAATTGAAATTGAAACCCGATGGCAGCATTGAGAGACATAAAGCGAGGCTCGTAGCAAAAGGGTACAATCAAAGACAAAAATTTGACTTCTTTGATACTTACAGCCCGGTTGCAAAAATGACTACACTCAGGATTCTCTTAGCCTTAGCAGCAGTAAAGGGTTGGTTGCTTCAGCAACTCGACGTCAATACGGCTTTCCTCCATGGTGATCTAGATGAAAAAGTTTACATGAGTTTACCTCCAAGCCTCAACGTGGAGAAACCTGGCATCGTTTGCAAATTAACCAAGTCGCTCTATGGCCTCAAACAGGCCAGTCGGCAATGGAATGTCAAGCTGACTTCTTTACTCTTGAGCTTAGGCTACTCACAGTCCAAACATGATTACTCCTTATTCACTAAATCAAACAATAGTGCTTTTACTGCTGTTCTTGTTTATGTAGATGACCTAATCCTCACAGAGAATGACCAATTAGAGATCAACATCACGAAACAACAACTGCATGCAGCATTCAAAATAAAAGATATTGGCAATTTAAAGTACTTCTTGAGTCTTGAGATAGCTAGATCAAGCACTGGTGTTGCGGTTCACCAAAGAAAATATGTCTTGGGCTTGCTCACTGAATACAAAATGATCGAATATAAGCCTGCCACAACTCCAATGGATTATGCAACCAAACTGGCCAAGGATTCAGCACAAGCATTCTTAGACGTGTCGGCTTATAGACGCCTCATTGGCAGACTTGTCTACCTCACAACAACACGGCCAGACATTTCGTTCGCGGTGGGAAAGTTAAGCCATTTTTTGGACTGCCCTACCACTGCCCACTATAGTACAGCTCTCCGAATTCTCAAATACTTGAAGAATGCCCCAGTAGGTCTCTTCATCTCTGCCTCCTCAGACCTGCTCCCTTCCGGTTACTCAGATGCAGATTGGGCAGCATGTCTAGATAGTAGAAGATCAGTCTCTGGCTACTGCTTCTACATAGGCACTTCACTTATCTCATGGAAGAGAAAAAAACAAACAACTGCGGCTAGATCCTCATCTGAAGCGGAGTATAGGGCGCTAGCACTTGCGATGTGTGAAGCTCGTTGGATCTCATTCATTTTGGCTGACCTACATGTTCCAGTCACCAAATCCATCCCAATCTACTGTGATAGTCAGTCTGCAAGGTATATAGCTGCCAATCCAGTCTTTCATGAGCGTACCAAACATATTGAGGTAGATTGCCATGTGGTAAGGGAGAAAATAATTTCTGGGCTCATCAAGCTTTTGCCTATCATCAACAAAGGCCAAAATGCGGACATTCTCACAAAAGAACTTGCTCCAGGACCCTTCAAATCAGGTTATGCTAAGTTGGGATTGCTCAACATTTTCGATCCCAATTTAAGGGGGAATGTATGATCTTTTATGAACATAGTTTTTTTTTCTTTTCATTGTATGAGTCTCTGTATGTTTATATTTTCTTTTTCTTCTCTTTGGAAAGGTTTATGTAAATCCCAAGTACATGTTTATACAACTCTCACTGTAAGTTGCCAACTTTTTAGACTTGACAACTTAAGGGAAAATGTCACTTGGGTAATATAGCTAATACATATACAAAGAGTGAGTACAGCAGCAATAGGCACATACTAGTGTAGTATAGATAGTTAGTTACAAGGTTAGTGTATATAATCAATTGTTAGTTAAAAAGTCATTTTATTAGCTAAGTGAGAACTAGAGTTGTTAGTTCCCTCAACTTCACCCTCTCTTCCTCTGGTTTTATGGGTTTTTCACATTCAGTTTCAATTCAAGTTTACCTCTCTTTTCAATGTCTCCCAACTATAAATTTAACATAAGTGGAAGGTGATTACACCAATACCAGATAATCAACTAACACTATCTACTTTTTCTAACAGAATTCTCTTTATCTATAACACCCTCTCAAATGTAGGTCTGGCCTGAACTTATACACACTCTAAATTTGGTTCTAAATTTGTCAAAGAAACGTGTGCAACCTTATAAGTTGCTGAAATATTCACAACAAAGAATTATCATTGATTAACATAACCTTATCTTTTAAAGAAGTATAGATCAATCTCTAGATGCTTGCGATGACTCTCTACAAGAGAAGCGGATATTAGTGGCGGTTTTTTTAAGTTTTGCGACAGTTTTAAACCGTCGCTAAATAGAAAATTAGCGATTCATCAATGGCCCTCCTTTAAGACGCGGAGATTTGATTTTGCGATAGTTTCTACCAACCATTGGTATAACCACCGCTATTCATGTATTTTGCAGCAATTTTGACGGATGCATTATGCCCAAACACGATTTTAAGATTCTTTTACGACAGTTACTAATTGTCACTATTTAGTGCTGCCAAATTTGATAAAATTTTATTTTTGGCGATTACCAACCACCGCTATATCAAAACCCGCGTAATTTTTCAAATGTATTCCATCGGTTACAAACCGCTGTTATTTATTGTTGCTAATTTTTTAAATTAAAATGTATTAAATTGTTTTTCTTTAAATATTTTGGGAATTTTTTTTGTTTTTTTTGTTTTTGTTTTTGTTTAGTTGCAAAGTTGATTTGGATCAAAAGATTGCTTAGTAAATTGCAATTTCTTATAACAGTTTCACCCATTGTTTATTATAATAATCAAAGTGTTGTGTTACTAGCAGTACATCCTATGTTACATTCTAAAACTAAATATTTTGAAATTAATTTTCACTTTGTGAAAAACTATGTTATAAGCAAAGTGATTCAAGTAATGCATGTTTTTAGTTCTGTACAACTTGCAAATACCTTTGTAAAGACACTTCTTTCGACTTCTGTTCTCAATCTCAAAGACAAGCTTATGGTATATTGTCCCATTAATTCGTCAGCATCGTCTAAAGCAAAAGAAAGTTTTGAAGGTGGAAAATAAAAGAGATGGAGTCATAAAGGAAGAATGTCGAAATTACTCTAATCTGTTAGTTAATTGTCTAACCACCTTTCATATTCAGAATGTTGGGCTATCAATTTTGTTAGAGATATACCACACTTGCAATTGTGTATATATAATTTCTGTACTCTATCGTTTAGTTTGTATTAAATGTTAAACAACTCAGATGTAGATGCTAACTAAAAGGTTCTGCCATCTCTTCTCTCAACTCTCTCTGCATTTCTCTTGTTAGCTCTTAGTTTTCTCCTTTTTCAACTAATCTTTAGTACCATTCAATCCTATTCTCCTTATATATACCCTCTTTTTTATAGATAAATCGCAGTAACAACTTATTTACAAATAAATTGTATTAAAAGACAATGATTTTTTCTCTTTTAGAAAGTGCATAAGTCGAACCAATTTACATAAGTCATGTCTATACAGATTGATGGTTAGAACTCACCCAATAATAATAATAATAATAATAATAATAATAATAATAATACCTTTAAACGGGAGACAGCAGAAAGACAGTGACATAACAAATACCATATTCTTCACTTCGCCGAATTTTTAATTGATTTCTTCCTCAACAAACACAGTAGTATCGAAAATGAACCAAATTCTCTCCTTATTAATAATTATTATTGTTCACTTACGTGCCCTCTTAACTATTTTTTATAATATGTTACAATAATGCCTCAGTATTATATAGAAAACTCCTATTTATGATTTTCCTCTCCTCAGCTCCTTTCACAAACTCTTTCACCTTATATGTCTATTTCCCCAAGTAAATTACCATTTCAACAACAAATTTTGATCGCTTTAAGTAATTTTGTTAAACAAAACAAAAAAAAATCTAGTACCATAAAATAATTATCAATCTCCAAAAAACCATTTTATCAGCAAGCTAATTCTTTCATAGATAAAATGGTAATTTACCATTTTTTCTACACTACTCCTTTCGATTCAAAGAATGATAATTAGGAGCACCTTCATGGAGAGGGAAATGTGAAATGACGACTTGAGCCCCACTAGACCTATGTTGGTGTTCCCCTTGATCAAATGATATGAAATTTGAATGGTAATACTCAACAAACCCGTTATTATTATTATCCTTGACAAGTGCGGCTGTTGAAGAGTCTTTGTTGTTATTGATCAAGAGTGAAGAACATTGTCTAGGATGTGTTTGGTAGAACACTTTGGAAACAACCAACTCTCCTTCTTTCTCCTCTTCATCATTGCCAAGGTGGTATTGGTGCATCACCCAATTGGTTTTCTCTGGCTTCCTTTGCTTCCCACCATAGTTTGTGTAGAGAACAAGGATTTTCTTGTATCCTTTCAGCTTCCCCCTAATATAGACTGGTCTGGTCTTCCCTGTTTTGTGCCAACGGGTTTCATTTCCCTCTTCGTCCGAGTTCACCTTCCTTCTCTTCCTTGTTCCGGTTGTGTATGCTTTCGACGGCCGGTGGAAGAAGTGCCGGATCAATCCATCCTTGCTTACTCCTGTGCCGAAATTCGATCATAAAATATTAATAATTTACATAAAATTATAAATTTCATTTTAACTTGGGTAATGCTAGTTAGGGTAACAAAAAAGATAATTCACTGTTTTGGTAAATATACGAAAAAACATGTAATTTATCTTCGTTTTAATTATGTTACTGAAGACTTAAAGAAAAGTCACTTTAAAGTTTAAACTGTGATTTTAAAATTATATTTCTGAGATTATTTAGACACTGAAAATGGAATTTTTTTAAGATATAATTATTTATGTATTTTTTTATTAGTTTAAATTTTTATAAAAAATAATTTTATAAGATGGTATCAAAATTTTTATAACCAAAACATTTAGAGTTCGATTCTTATTATTTTTCATAAGAGAAAAAATAATATAAGACAAATAAAAAAAATTATACAAAATTTAAATAACTCTAAAAGAAGTTTTTTTTATAATCGTATTAAAGACCTAATTATTTATGTACCTTTTTTACCACTTTAAAATTAAAAAGAAAAATAATTTTATGATAATTATATTTAATAAATAATTATGATTTAAATTGTACTTGAGGTGAATGCACTAGAAAATAATATAATATATGAAATCATGCCTTAATGATTGCAAAACTTTAGCTATGTATTTGTTTTTGATAAAGTTTTAGTTTTTGAAAATATCTTACCTAAACTAATTTTTGAAAGATGATTTTTTTTTTTAAATTATAACATATATATGTTTCATAAATTAAATTAAAAATAAATTTTAATAAATACAAATAATAACAATTGTGTTTGATAAAATAATTCTTAAAATTTTAAAAGACTATAATAAATATAAATATAAAAGTAAATTTAAATATTTATTAATGTATAAGGTTATATCAAATTTTAAGTTTTGATAAATACATGTTAACTTTAAAAATATTTTTTTAATTTTTTAAATATTTTTACCTTTTAAAAATTATAGGTTTAATTACTCTATTGTTTCTATAGTTTCGTGAAATTTTCAATTAGATCCCTTTATTTTTTTAATTGAGTTCCAACACTAATTTTTTTCAATTAAGTCTTTTTTAGTAGTAATTGGCTTAATTTTATAGGGATCCAACTAAAAAAAATTGGTATAGGGACCTAAATAAAAAAAGAGTGTAAGAACCCAATTAAAAAAAAAATTAGTGCAGAGACTCAATTAAAAAAAAAGTATAAAGACCTAATTAAAAATTTTTCGAAAATATAGGAACCAATAGAGTAATTAAACCAAAATTATAACCACAAATATAAATTGAGACGGATTTATGTATTAGGGTGTGGGCCGGTAACTCCTCCCCCCACTACAACTTAAACATTTATTGAGTAATATATAACAATAATAATTTTTTTCATTAAATTAATTAATTTGGCCTCATTAAAAAATTTTTTACTCAATTTTTAGTACTTGATAATCAATTGGAAAATTTTATTTTATATATGCATTTTCATGATCAATTCTCAAACTTAAATAAAATTGGTATTTTTTATTATAGAAATTGGTTAAGACTTAAAAAAATATTTTTTATCCATGACTATTTCCTTTTTTTTAAGTTAGATTTAATTTTGTGGTAGCAACTACATCAATTGAAAATACTTTTTAAGTTATGAATATTATAAAGAGTTGATTTTGTAATTGTATTGGAGATATATTTTTAAATAATTGTTTAGTAACATATATATATAAAAAGAGATATTTAATTGTATTGACAATGAAAAATTATTCAATTTTTGTTAATATAAAACTTAGAATAATTGAATTCTATAGTGTATGTTATTATTTAAATTATTAGATTCTTTTTAATTTTTTTAACATGTGTTTTTATATTTTATGTAGGATGAATTATAAAATATTTTAGAATTAGTGTATATTTTCTAAAAGATGACAACTACTAAAGATTTAATTAAAAAAATTTTAACCTAATATAATAAGTTAATTATAAACTTTTAGACTATAAGAATTTAACTAAAAAATTAGTAAAATATAAGAACAAGTAAAATATTTAAACCAAAATATTATTATATTATATATATTTTACTCTCACTATAAAATTTTTTTAGATCTATTGCTAAATACAAATACATGAATTTTTTTTTATTTAACATATATAAAACAAACAATTTGTACTTTTCACAATACCTCTTCAAAAATTTTGTCAAATCAAATCAAGCATAAGTGTCAACATTATTGGTAAATTCATTACAAAGATTTCACATTTATTATAAGATATCTAATCACCTTCAAGTTTCAAAACGTTCACTTGAAATTAAATATACTAATTGATAGGGAAATCTTATTATTAGTTGTTAGAATTTTTTTTTAGGCTCGTGAAATTAAACATCAAATTAAAATCACCGCTTTTATTTAAGAGCAATGCTAGGGGTCAGCAACATTTGTGATTGGTAGCCATCAACTAGCCATCAATGATGATTTGATGGTGTAAGATTTTATCCAATGACTCATCTTTTTCTGCTGGTTACATGCTGGCCCCTTAGACTTTTCCTTTATTTAAAATATGACTTTAATTTATTATAAAAAGACGTAATAATACTACTCCAAATCTCCAATGTCATGGGAATATATATGTAACAAATTAAATAAGTTCTCGCAAATTATCCAAAACTATAGTTATATATAATAAAAGTATCATTATATTTCTCAATATTATAAAGACTTATCCAGTAGTAATAATATATGCATGCATGACCTGGCAAGTTCTCTGGATGAGTATAGCAGATTCCATTCTCTCCTTCAAGAGTTGGGATGAACTCATCAATTAAAGGGTGAAGCTTGTGAATATCAGATCGCACTTTTGCTTCCAAATGTTCAAGAATCTCTTGATCTGTTGGATCAAACTTCACTCCAGCAGGAAGTCCAGGTAAGTCATGAATTCCACCACCCTATACTTATTTATATTATTAATACAACAACAATAATAATATTATGAATTATATTTCATGAATAAAGAAAATCCCACAAAATATAATAAATAAACCAAATAAAATATATAGATAATCAATTTGTGTAATAACTTGTTGCCAAAAAAAAAATATAATATATTATTATTGTTATTATAATAATAAAGTAACTCTCTCATATATATTTATGATATGAACAATTATCAAACTAATGAAAAAAATTTTATGTGCTAACTAATAACAAATTAAAGGGGTATTTAGAACTAAGAACCTGATCTTGGCATTTGATGTGATGACCACATGTTGGACAAGTTCTAATTAAACTGTCTTTTCTTCCCTCCACTATGATGTTGCCATGATTGTTTTCATGTTCATTGGACTCACTCATTTCTCTTTATTGTTTAATTTCCCTACTTATTATCCTTCTCACACAACATTCCACATTTCCACTTATGGAGATCTTCTTTTCCTTCCTTTGTTTTTCTCTTGTTCTATAAAACAAATAGAACAAAAACTAAAAAGAGAAAGATAGAAAGTTGTATGTGTTTGTGTGTGTGAGAGATAGAAGGGTTGAGTATGTACTTCAAAAGAGGGATCTAATAATAAAGTAACTAGTAATAACAATTATTAATTAAATATAAAATTAAAGGGAGAAAAAGTTTATAAACTTGTCTCTTCTAAAGATTGCACCACCCCCTCATGCTAGCACTTGTTGAGGTGTGGGAAGGAATTAAAGAATTAAATTCTCCCTCACTTTCTCTTTTTTGTGCTTTCTTTTCAGTTTTCAAGAAGCAGTTTCCTTCCCCCAAAAACAAAACTAAATAGAGAGAATGAGATTAACAATGAGATAGAAGAATAGAAGATAGGATTGGTTGCAATGAGAGAGATAAGAATAATAAAAAAAATTTAAAAAGGAATAAAAACATTGCTTTGATTTCAAGTTTAGGTATGCTTTGTATATATTACTTGGTATATGAAAACTTGTAGATGAATAAATGTTGGTTTTTATTCTTTTTAATTTTTGGGACGTGATTTTGTCCATTTTACACTGATTAAAGGTACATAGCTCTGCTCTGATGATGAATTTGATGAAATAATTAAATAAATCATGTTTAAACTTAGAAAGAAACGATTAAAATATGGATTTAGAGCTAGAGTGGGATTGGGGCAACCGAATGTATAAGCTCAAAGAGTAAGAATTTAGGTCCAATGTCACCCTAGAGTGTTGATAAAGTAAAAAATATAAATACCAAGAAGACTCTATTAATAATAAGGGGGGAAATTGAATTGAAGAGAACAATTGTTTTCATAGCCCAACATAATTCTATTACTTCACGTAGACTTCTCATGCATAGCAAGAAAACCCCTAGCGTTCCCACTCAATAGATATTTTCATATTGAGTGGGAATATTTGATTTGTAATGAAAGTATTGGTTTAATCTAATTTGTCTCTACTAATAATAATGGATTAAGTCATTATTATTATTATTATTATTATTATTATTATTATTATTATTATTATTATTATTATTATGAAGCCAACAACTACGATTGTTACTAAGTATAATATATCCTTTTATAAATTTTTCAAATTGCATTTAATAAAAAACAATGCTAAAGAATTAATATTCGGATATTCTTGTTTTGAAGAGTTTCGAATGTTTTTATCTTTACATGGATTGTTGAGTGTAATGTTGGATATGTAATACTAATTTTCAAGGCTTCTTGTTTAATCAGTATAAATATAATTGTGTTCATTACAGACATTATATTGAGAATGTTAAAGAGGTCGAATTGTAAGTTTCTAACAACATTACTAATCAAATAAACTAACAAAACTAACAATCTCTTAAAATGAAGGGAGTACGTACAAGTGATCCAAATGCTACTCCCTCCTCTCTGATGAGTTCCTTACTTATGAAATTCATAATTATTATATATATAATTAATTTAGTTTGTGTGCTTATGGATCTATGAGGTAGATTTTGTAAATTTTATGAGATTAACTAAGATTGGAAGTAGCGTCCCTACTTTTTGTCTAGTGTTGGTGGTTGTTAGAAAGCATATTGCTCTATTTGAGTATAAAGGTGAAAATCATTAGGTCCCAACCATCCTTTCGCCTTGATTTATATGGACCATTATATTATTGATTACTTCATTTTATATTATCCTAGACTTATATCATATCAAGCTAACAAATTAATAGCAGCAGGTGAAAGTATGTTTATGTAACAGTTTATGTGGTACTTAAGTTTTAAAGTCAAGTGGATCGGTGTTTAAGAAAATTATTTATTTATTTATATGCTCTCTTTTTTTTTAACATTTGTCTCAATAATATATAGATTTTATTAACCATAATTATATATTTTAAATTAATATTATTATAAAAATACATTATTAATATTATCTTGATATTAAAAACATTTGATATTATGAATTTTCAATTTGTTTAGAATGAGACTGATAAAAAATTAAAACGGAGAAAGTATATATATATATATATAAGTTTTTTAATAAATATTACAAATATCTAAATGTAAAATTCTTCAAATTTTTTAATTTATTCAACACACTAAAAATTTGATTCTAATGTCATATTTTTCTCTTCAAAAATTTTATCTTCATATCACCCTAGATTTGGAAGGACTATTTCCTTCAAATTGCTTCAGTATAAATTTAGTTAGAGTCGTTATGCTTAGATTTTATGGTTATAATTTTTTATTTAATCAAGTACAATTACAACTATTTTCAGTTAGAGTTACAAACTTACAATGAATATTTATTTATATATAATAAATTCTGGTGTAACTCAACTTGAGTTTAACCAATCTTTCATTAGAAACATCTTTATAGTATGAAAATTTTTCATGACTAATATCAAAATTTTACCATGCATGTCGCATGATATCTTTTTAGAAAACTCCACCGCCTCTTCCAATTATCCATCTTCAAGCCCCAAGATATACTTGGTAATAGTTTTGACCAAATTGTCGATGGCTCTATTGACTTTAATGGAAAAACTTCGGACCCTCTTCTAGTGCTTTTGAGACACATGCATGCAAGAATTTGATCATTTTCATTTTCAAGCCCCAAGATATACATTAGTGCATTTTATTTGGTAAATCAATAGTGTCAATCCTAGTGATTCTGCAATATATACGAGTCTCCAATGTAATTAAAGCAATAATAGATATACAAAAAAAAAAATTCAGCTTCTCTCAATTACACTCAAGTTCATCAGCATTCATTGTTGAATTTGACATTCTGTTATCGCTGTGCTCGAAGAACCATTATAGTCTTAGACTCTTGGTGACGAGTTGAGTAAAAAGTTTGGTTTAACATAATAACATGCTTTCTTCAATGAGTGAGTGAGTGGGATGGCAAGGTGTATTATAAAATAATGTACGTTATGGTTATGTAAGTAACTATAAATAACTATGTTATAAGAGTTAAAATCAGCATGAAGTATATGATGTTCCTAGAATGGGATCGCAAGGTATAAAGAATAAAGATTGTGTTTAATAAATCTGAAACCGAGTAAAGAACAGCCTTTTTTATTGACCTCCATTTTAAAATAAAAATTATAAAAAATGATGGTCCAGGATGCTAAGCCTACTAGGCTATATTGGGCCAGAAGAACAGTAACCTGTGATCCCTCCACTGTTGGGAGCAGGAAGTGGTCGCTGCTCTGTTAAGCCAGCCTCGCGCATTACCCTCCATTTTAGGGGCCGAGGGGCCTTGGGCCTTCGCCCAGACCACCGGGCCAACTCTCAACTTGGAGTGGGCAGGCCGACAATTAGCCCTTGCCAACCCAACCTAGAATGCCAAAGCACTTGTTCCATCACCTTAATTGCCCCCACTTGGGTCACAAGCTGGCGTTACACAACTCGGCAAACAAAGTGATACGGTGAGAATCTTATAAGGACTATGATTTTCTTTTATCTATCGATGTGAAACTATAGTGAGTAGGGACCTTCATAGGAGGGTTCCATCCAATGGAGCTATGCAAAATATTTACAAGTTCTCGAACTATGCTTCTTTTACGATAAGAAATCTCTATCAAAATAAGGGGAGTGTGTTACCTCCCTCACGCTTCGGGATCTGGGAACCGTTGCTGCTTCCGAAGCATTTTCACCACCCACCACATTGCAGGGCGGTTTATAAGGAGAACGTTTGTGCAGAGAAACCTCACACTAAGTACCTTGCTGATTTCCTCCTTGTATGTTGAATCAAGGGCAGGATCAATCACATGATCCATTCCTTTCTGTTCCAACAAGGATGAGACCCATTTTACCAGATCATTTTCCCCATAATCTGCATGATTAGGAGGTCTTTCGGTTACTAACTCCAAAATGACAACACCAAAGCTGTAAATATCACTCTTTTCGTTCACCGAAGAGTATATACATATTCTGCACAGGACAAAACAAAAGTTGGAGACAAAAGTCAACTTTTTTCTATGTAGCTCTGCTATCTGGTTAATGAGTAAAAACTCAACACATTTTGTTGATAAATGCTCATTAGCTATTTCTTTTCACACCTTGCAAATAACAGAAATCATGATAAGGTAAATAAAACAATATATATAATATGTCACCCATAATAATTCCACACGAGTTGCTTATGAAACACAGCAAATTTCTCTATAGTTCAGCATTATAAAACATTGTCATATAGACAAAGATAAACAAAGCACAAATACAAATTTTGATAGGCTCATATATTTACTCTGATTTGATATTTTAGAATATAGCATACACAACAAAAAGAGGACTCCAAAATACTGACTAAGTAAATATATAATTAATCAATTGTCAACTGAAATTCACCAACCTGGTGCGATGTAACCATAAGAGCCTGCAATTACAGACATGGACACTCCCCCTTGGCTAGTTCCATTAACAATTTTGGCAACTCCAAAATCACCACTTTTGCTCCAAACTCACCGTGGAGCAATATGTTGTTCGATTTTACATCCCTATGAACAATGAATGGCACAATACCATGATGCAAATAAGAAAGCCCCTCAGCAGCATCAATTGCAATCTTGTACCTTGTTGGCCAATCCAACAAGCTTTTCTTGTTACTCTTCAACATATCAGCCAAGTTCCCATTCGGCATATATTCATAAACCAAGAGCCTGTTGTCACCATTGTTGTAGCAACTCCACAACCTTACTATATTTTTGTGCCTTATTTTTCCTAGTGTTTCAACTTCAACATCAAATTCATCTATTTCAGAACCAACAATCCTGATTCCATTCTTGGTTTCTCTCCATAATTTCTTGACGGCCACAGCAGCACCACTGCTTAGAACAACCTTGTAAACCTTCCCAGATGATCTACTCCCTATCACATTGTCTTCACTCATCAATTTCACAATCTCAAACTCATCAAAGCCCAGCTTATGAAACGACCTCCACTTTGAAACATTTAAACTTCTCTTCTTCTTTCTTAAGTTCCTATATCTCACATAAAACACAGCCACCCCAAGGATGAACAAGATTCTAGCAAGTGCAAATATGGACCTGAAAATCCATGCAGAAAATCCATGCATACCTCCGGTACTTTCTCCCCCTTGAGCTATGACATTTCCCAAATCCTTTAACACAAAGCTCAGGGTTTCCTACAAAACATATTTCATAATTCTTAGTGGCATAATGAGGCAGAGCATCCCAAGAAAGCCGATTGTATGACAAATTGAACTTATTGAGCTTCAGATTCTCCAGCTCTAGAGGAATCTCACCAGAAAATTGGTTACTAGAAAGATCAAGGATAGTGAGCTCAGACAACCTTCCTAATTCCTTTGGAATTGTGCTACTAAACTTATTATGTGCCAAATTAAGCTCACAATTTCACTAGACATTTCATTATAGCTCAAATCAAGAGTACCCAACTGGATCAATTTGGCCATGCTATCAGGGATTCTACCAGAAAGCTTATTATTACCACCATGAAACTCCAAAAGGTTATTCAATGATCCAATTCCATCAGGAATTAACCCACTAAACTGGTTATCCGAAATCCTCAAATCAGACAGATTATAAGCAAGGGATATCAAATTTGAAACTGAACCAGACAATGAATCAGAATTAAGCTCGAGTAAATGCAAATGAGGCAAACCCCAAAGTGCATCAGGTACCTTTCCAGAAAAGTTATTGTTCCCAATTCTAACCCTCCTCAGGCTCATGCAGTTTCCGAGGCTCTCCGAAATTTTCCAGGAAAAAGAATTGAACAACATGAGCAACTCCTCCAACTTTCCCCACGGGCACAAACCCGCCGGCAACTCACCAGAAAAACGGTTAAAAGAGACGTTGATGATCTGTAACGGTGAGTTAATACCGAGTTCACTCGGCAAGCTCCCAAGAGTTCGTTTCTAAACAATTTGAGCTCATAGAGGTTCGGTGAACGAGCAATTCTCGCTGGCAACAAACCTTCGAGACTGTTGTTCTACAAATTAAGGGAACCGAGTGGCAATTCGCACAGCTCCTCAGGGATCATTCCGGTCAACTCGTTCTCCGACGCGTCGAACTGCCAGAGGCGCGTTAGGTTGCCCAAACCCCTCGGCAACGCGCCGGTGAGCGCGTTTTCGTATAATTCAATCTAGAACATGCTATTCAACCCCGAAAACGATTCCGGTATCTCTCCGGTGAGTTTGTTCTTCGAGAGGTCGAGATTCTCGAGGCACGTGAGGTTCCCAATGGAATTCGGGATTGGACCTATGAGGTTGCAACCCGAGAGCCAGAGTTCCTTGAGGTTAGCGAGTTGGACGAGTTGACTTGGGAGCTGACTCGGCGCAAAGGAGTTGTATGCTAAATGAAGGACCTTGACTGACGTCATGTTAGTTAACGAGTTCGGGAATGGTCCGCTGAGGAAGTTGTTGACTAAGTCAAGTAACACGAGGCGGTGAAGAGTGTGGCTGAGTTGAGCGGGGATGTCGCCGGAGAGGTTGTTGAGGAGAGGTCGAGGTGGCGGAGTGCGGTGAGGAGGGAGAGGAGGAGGGAATGGTTCCAACGAGAGTGTTTTGGGAGAGGTCGAGGTGACGGAGACGGCGGCAAGCGGAGAGGGATTGAGGAATGGTGTCGGAGATGAAGTTGTCGGGGATGGAGAGGGTGGTGAGTGCGGGCAGGCGGCCGTTGAGAGTGGCAGAGGGGAAGTGACGGTTACGGGAGTTGTGGTGGCGTTGCGGCACGTGACACCCCACCAATGGCACGGGGTTGTGTCTGAAGGGTTCCATGAAGAGAGTGAGTTGTCAAGGTCGGTTAGGTGGTTCTTGAATTGGAGTAGGAGGCGGCCTTCATGGTTTAGTGAGAGAGTTGGTTATGAACAAAAGAATAAGACGAGGAAGGTGGTCATGAAACTGAAAGAAGCATTATACTGTGAGTAACTGTAAACGGTTAAGTTGTTAGTGTGGTGGGGCGAAGAACAAGAGTAGTGGTGTGTTGGTGAGAGTAATAATACTGTTTGGTTTGAGTGTGGGGCGAAGTGCGTGTGGGTGGATTTGGTGTTATTTACTTATTTTGCATGGGGAAAGAAAGACGGAAAAAAACTGGGAAAGGATCAAGAGATGGGTGCCATTATGTTCCTATTTTTGTCTGTGAAATAATGAAATTATCTTCTTTTTTTTGTATGCTTTTTATATTTTTATTTTGAATATTTAAAATGTTGATAAAAATAAAAGAAAATAATAAAAAAATTTATGTTAATATTATAAAAATGAATAATATATATAATTATATAAATATCATTTTTTATTTTTCTGTTTTTGGTTTTTAAAGATAAAAAAGAGGTGGCTTGTTACGGTTGATTTAACAAGTGAGTACAAATTTGGCATGTAAAGCAAATTTATTAGATTTTTTATTTAAATAAGTTAAATAAATATTTTAATTACCAAAATAAATAATTATTGTCATTTTGGCACATAAGGCCTCATCCGTAACAACCCAAACCACATGCTAGCACGATATTGTCCACTTAGCTTTAGCACACAAAGCCTTACGGTTTTGCTTTTGACGATAGGGATGATAGCCGAAACCCCCCACACTTACTCGTCAAAACGCGTTATACTAGGGAGAGGTATGCACACCCTTATAAGGCATGTTTTGTTTCCCTCCCCAACCGATGTGGGACCTTACAATATTTCATATCTTCTTCTCTCCCGTTTTTCATACAAAAAGTAGGCAACAATGTCCAATAATAGCAGATATATGGTTGTCTGTGTGTACCAAAATTGTCGTATGAGAAACAGCGCTAATGGGGTGATATTTGAGTGTAAGAATCCGTTACTATTGCGCATTCGGCACGTAAGTTCGTTGTCCGAGTTGAAAAGTTTGATATTGAGCAACTTGGTGGCACATGGAGAAGAGAGTTCGAAAGGATGGGGTATAGGTTGCTAGTACCATTGGGTAATGGAATTTTCTGATTTCGACTATTTCGGGTTCATGGCGACGAGCATGTGCGACTGATGTTCGACATCCATGGGAGAATCATGGCGGATTCCACCAAGGTTGGTGATGTTGGTGGTGGTGGTTCTGTACATTCGACATTTGTGCAGGATGACCCACCTCTCGTACCACCACCGATTCATGTTGCCAGTCCCGTGGAAGACATGGAGGTGGGTGAGGAAGACTTCAACGAAGAGTACGTTGCGGATAACAACGATAGTGATTCTTCTAAAGATGATGAAGAAGAGGAGTTTGTACCGAAGACGCCGGCCGAGACAGCGGTGCGCTATGTTTTGTCTCTCCCTACCCGATTTTGACACTATCAGATGTACCAAGTTACTATTATACATTGGATATGGACGTTATGCATGAGAAATCTCCATTTTTCAACACCTTCTGATTCGCAACTATAGCATGTTCAACAAAGTATTTTGGACTTTTCCATCCTGTGTTGAGGCTTTCAAGCATTGCAAGCAGTGGATAATTATTGCTCGAGAAAGGATAATTATCAAGTATTGATTGATTTGGTCCAGCTTTAAGATAAACTCGACGAATTTCATCTCTTTTACTTGGATGAAATTAAACTTCCAAATCATTGGTCGAATTCATGAATCTCTTACCAAATGACATACTTCCATTTGTTCAGGATTAAGTCGTGGGCGCTTTGACTTTGAATTATCTTGTTGAGGAGTTAAAATACTCATGTTTGATACCTCAAGTATTGAAGAGGTTGGTGTTGATGTAACAACATTAGAAACATTTTCACTCTTCTCGCTAGTTTTTCTAAAAAAAAGTGTCTATTGTTTTCATTTTGCTCATGATTCAACTAAATTACTACAATTAAGAATTTACATAAATAATAAGATAAACATTATGCAACTTAACTAAACTCAATTTATTTTATTTTTTGCAAATCAATAATATCAATGTCATAAACAATTAATAATGAAAACAAATTTTAAAAAATACAAGGATAACATTATAATTACATAATTATCATCTTCAATTTTTTTCAAAAACCTAAATTATTATTATAATATTATAAATTAGATAAATAAATAAATATATAAATTATTAAAAAAATAAAAGAAATAACTTAAAAAAAAGAAGAATAAAAAATGATAATGGAAGATCAAAGACTTCTTATTATCTTTTAAGTTGTAATAATAATGAAAATATAGAGTGATATTTTATTTTTTAATTAAAAGAAAAAAATAGAAGAAATAATTTGTTGACTTCTTATTACTGTCCTTTTAAATTCTTCATTTCTAATATGAATTAGGACTTATTTTTTAACTAAACCTATGTCTATTCATAATCCAAATAATACACTACTTTTTAATTATTTTTTATTTCACCCTATGAATGAACATTACAGACAGGAAAACAATTTTTCAAATGGAAGGCCATATGTTTTTTTTAAGGGTCACTCTTTTACTTTTTATTATTTTTGTAAACAATTTTTTTTGGAGGGTCACTGCCTCCCATATAATATACCAAGCTTCGCCCCTGCACATACATGGAGGGTTTTTTTTTTAAGATGAATTTTAAGTATTTTAAAATTATCAATATTTTAACGATTTTAATTATTAATTTTAATTATAAAAATATTTAAAATATATATTAATTAAAATTCACAATTAAAATTTCTGAAAGATCAATTTTGTATTTTAGAAATATTTAAAAAAAATCTTTTATTTTCTAGAAGAAAAATACTATTTCTGTATGATAGTATCAATTTTAGCTAATATTGTTTTTTCTTAGAAGTTAGGACTACTCTTTCCCTAAACAGAATGCAATAAATTCGATTTTTTATTTTGGTACTACATAACAGTGTGCGAAACACACATATTAGTCCAGTTTGTAATTTATTATAGGTTGTGTAATAAATATTAAGTTTGATTTGTTATCAACGTAAGATTTGATCTAACATAAATTGTTAAATAGTATGATATTTTAAAAAAATAATAAACAAATAAAGTCAAAGATGTTAAAAAATAAAAAATATATATGAAATTAAAAAAATTAGTTTAGTCAACAAATATTTAAATATCATTAAAGATACAAGTTTAAATCTTCATTATTACATTTTTATATTAAACTACCATTTTATTAAAAAATATTTAAAATATTGATAAATTTATTAAGAAAAAAATAAACTAAAATTATAGTCATAAATAATAGATTTTCATTGACAAAATTATCCAAAATTTTTAAACTATCATTTAATTATTATATTAATTATCAAAAAATTATCTCTTTTATCGATATTAGGAATATTTTAGAAGGTTAATTCTATGATGTCTTTCATTTGATGTCTAACTTATTTTTTATAATAATTTTTAAATATTTTAAATATTTTTAAATTTCATATTTTTAAATATAAAATTAATTATTTAATTTTTTTAACAATTAGATAATAATTTTTAGGCAGTATAACAATTAGTAAATACCATTTTTAAAATTAAGAACTTATTCCAAAAATATGTATAATGATGAAACATATTTTTAATTTATTCTTAAGAATATTAAGATCAATTCTCAACCATTTATATATTACAAAATAAATGTATTTTTTTATAATATTCGGATAACCGGCTTTGAATATATATATATATATATATATATATATATATATATATAGAGGGGTGGCAAATGGGTTTAAATTCGTCGGGCTGACTCGTATAACCCGCAAAAAAAGGCGGAATGGGTTGAAAAATTGGGACCACCAAAGAACAAAAACTCACCTAATTCGCACTACTTAAACCGCGGATTTTTGCGGGATAGGCTTCTCTACGGGCTTAGTTTTTTTGGCAAGGGGGTATTTTTGTAATTTTTTAGCCAAAATTCAACTTTCTCCAACCCAACTTACAAGAGTATGAAAATGAAAATTGAATGTTTTGGATTATGCTTATATTTCTTTGGAGACAATATTTATAATTATGTTTATTTTCCTTTGGAGATAATATTTATAATTATGTTTTGGATGAAAACTTTGTTTATAATTATATTTATTAGATATTTATAATTACAAAAATTTTAATATTTGACCATTGGAAAAAAACAACCCACAATGTTTTTAAGGAAAGCTACACTATATACTACTATTTTAAAAAAAAAAATTTACTTGTATATTTTCTCTTGGCACTTTTAATTATTTATTGTGCAGAACTTTCTTATAAATTGAAGTGTTCTTTTTTTAGACCTTTTATTTATTATTTTTAAAATTTTAGGAACTCTAAGAGGTTTTAGACCACACCAGACTTAACAATAAGTTAATCTTAATACTTATAAAATAGTCTATAACAAACAAGAGTGTAGGTCAAGTCTTATCCGTTAAAAAAAAGCTTGATATGTTCTGTTTCCACCTCTACCAAGAAAGAAAAATACTTGAAGATGATTCATATGGTATATATACTTCAAAGTTGTAGGTAGAAATTACATCAATAATGTGAAAAAAATGACAACTAGAAATAGTATGTCATTCTAAACATTTTTTAAATCTAATTTAGCTTGCCTAACATAAAATAAATAATGAATAACTTTTAATGTATCTTAATAAAGTACAAATATATTAATTTTTTGTTTACCACATGTAACCTTTTTCTTTTATTTACACAGAGCGTGTAACATATTTTTTTTACCATAAATAGCTTTATAACTTTCACTTCCATAATCGTTATTAAAGAATTGATGCGGTTTAAACGAATTGGTTGAGGTAACGAGCTTCTAAGTTCTAATACCAAAGATAGCTTGTAAAATGAAATATATACAATATTATCCTCAACTCCCAAAAACAAAATTGAACTCAATTTTTTTTTTCTGTTTGCAACATACACACATTTTTGTTTTAGCTTTTTATATATAAAGATGAAATATATATCAATTCAAAAAAACAAAACAAGTGCATACAATTTTCGAAAAAACATCAAAAAGTTCGAGAAAAACTCAACCTAAACCCTAAATTCTAAAGCCGAAAGCTCGTATTCGAAGTTTTGTTCAGAATATAACTTCTTAGATTCATGGATATCGGTGTGGATACTCAAGCCTTACTAGAAAATGCACCAACACAACCTCAAAAACCATCAAAAACAGCAACAATAAAGACCATGAGAAAAGCATTCAAAGGATCAGCACATCTTGCAAATCTTCTTCCAACAGGAACCGTGCTCATATTCCAAATGCTAGCACCAGCTTTCACGCACCAAGGCGAATGCCACACCGTAACAAGCAAATTCATGACCATGGCTCTCTTAAGCTGTTGCAGCATTTCATGTTTTCTGTTGTCCTTCACGGATAGTTTCCGAGACGAAAGGGGGAAGGTTCGATATGGCGTGGCGTCGCTAAACGGGTTATGGGTTATGGATGGAGAGTCTATCAAGCTCCCAGTTGAAGAGGCATATAAGTATAGACTTAGGTTCATTGATTTCTTCCATGCATTCTCTTCCATTTTGGTTTTTGTGGCGGTTGCACTGTTTGATAAAAACATTGTGGGTTGTTTTTTTCCAAACCCTTCGGAAGAAGTGAAGGATATTCTAGCATCATTGCCCATGGGAATTGGATTTGTTTGCAGTCTTTTATTTGTTGCATTTCCCACCCAAAGACATGGGATTGGCTTCCCTCTCTCCCGTGAATAGTCGTCATATTAGATTTGAGCAAAAATGTTAACACCCAACAGAAAAATCAGTCATAATGTTTTATGTATAAATATTTGTGTTATTTATCCTATTTTTAATATATATTTTATATAAATAATTATTTTACTGTTTAATTTTTTGTGTATATCTAATATAATTGTAGATTAAATAATACCACTATATGTAAGTATACAAAATAGTAATTTTTATTAGCTACTTATTTTTAAAAGAGAAAGTTTAGGGTCAATACTTTTATTAAAATTTGGTTAGTATTTAACTAGTGTACAGAATGTCTCTGGTACGGTTTAGGAGGAGGATCGGGAACCTGCAGGTCGAGGCGGATGTCGGACAGTTCAGGCGGAGCGGAGGGGAGGTACCTGCAAAGACACTCCGACGCTCAAGTCAGAATGGATCTAAGAGGTAGAAAGTGTGAGGGATGAATGAATACCTGGAGGGACTTGGGTCCTTTTATTTATAGGAGATGGGGACCTGTCTTATCTTATCTTGTTTGGTTAAGATAAGGGAGGTGTTTGAATTTGAAAGTTGGTTAGGAGCTCTATAGGGCCGGTTTTGGGCCTTTCGGAGGGGGGAGACGGGTTGGTCCGAGGAGCCGGGTTCGGGTCTGGTCTCGGGTCCGGGATCCGTGGGCCGGATCCGTAACAGTTGCCCCCGCAGCGGGAGAGCGAGCAAGGTCGGTTTGTCGCTAGGAGGTGAGGTGTTTTCAATGCGTCTTCAGTCTTTCTCGAGTGTTCGTTTGGTTTTTCGTGACGAGGTCGGTGTCTCGGTTTCGTTTTGTGAAAGATTCGTCTGACCGTTTTTGGTCTTGACGTGACCTTTCCGTGCTTGTTGCGCCCGTTGCGTCCTTCGAGGCGTGATTTATTAGTTTGTTTTTCCAAGGGGGCATTTATTGCGAGAGGGTTTTTTCTCTTTCTTGCCCCTATGAGTCTTCATTGTGCCTAGGGTTAGTCGTGTCTTTTTGCTTTCTTTTGAAACCGTTTTTGCTTTTGTTCCATTTCCCTTGTCCGTTTTTTTCTTCTAAAGAAAACTCTTCATTCTGAAAGGGAACTCCTCTTTTCTCCGTGGTTTTTGCTTTCTGGTGCCGCTCTGCTTCTTTTGTTTTTCTAGTTCTCCTCAAGCTTCCTTCTGAATTACCAGGTTGGCATGCTTTGCCTTTTTTCTTCTTTACTTTGTGAATGCTTGCTCTGTTTTTGCCATGCGTTGTTCTGCCTGTTTTCCTTTTTTATTGCATGTTTATTGTGTTTGGTGTTTGTTTTTTGAGTTTCGGGGGAGGGGCTGAGCACCGCCGTGTTTACTTTAATTGTAGTGGTGGGTCATCGCGTCGGGTTGGTAGTGGTGTTAGGTTTTCGTCTTGCTACTGTGTAGAGTTAGTAGGCTGATGGTGGTGCTCCTCCCTGTTTTAGGTATGCAGCGTCGGAGAAATGAGGGTGTGGGAGCCCCAGTAGCCCCCTCCAGGGGCGTTCCCAATCGCTACGGTTGGGTGACCAGCGATGTATGGGGCGTTCCGTCGCGGATGACGGAGGGTGATCTTCAGCGGCTCCGCGATCAGGGGGCAATCTGTGGTGGTGGTGATGAGGAGGGGCGGTATGAGCTCGTGCTCCCTGATGCCGACGAGCGCGTCTGTTATTTGAACCTTCATTCGCCCACCGTGCCGGACTGGATGTGGGTTTATGAGTCTATGTTTACTCGGCTTGGCGTGCGGTTCCCGTTTTCGCCGTTTGTCCAGGGTTTGCTTAGTCGGTGTTCCGTAGTGCCGTCTCAGCTTCACCCGAATAGTTGGGCTGCCGTGCGATGCTTTGAGCTGGTGTGCCGGTATCTTGATCTTCCGGCTTCTGTTCCTGTTTTTCTTTTTCTTTTCTTATGCACTCTTCTGACTAAGGAGGGGAAGCATAAGAAAGGATATATGTCTTTCCGTGCTCAACCTCATCGCCAGATTTTTGGGTTGTTTGAGGATTCTTTTCACGGGTTTAAATGGGAGTATTTTAAGGTGCGTCCCGTTCAGGGGCACCATCCGTGTTGGCTTACATTGGAGGGCGAGCGCCGGTTTCCGACGTATTGGAATTTTGGTGCTGGCCCGTCGGTTCTGACTAAAATTACTTATGATGATTTATCTCGGGAGGATAAGGACATTGCCAGCGTTTTGTGGCATTTGTTTGGCGAGCGTCCGTTGAATCCTCGAGACGTTATGGGGGATCCTGAGGCTTGTCGGACATATATTGGTGTGTTCCCTTTTTTTTTTACTCTTCTCCTGCTTCTTTTCAGTTGAGATGGCTGGCGGGTTGACTTCTTTGGCGAGGCTGAAGGCAGCGCTGGTCCGGGAGGAGGGGTCGTCGTCTCCGTCTACTCCTGTTTCGAATCCGGCTGTGGATTCTCAGGCTGCTTCTCAGGGGGTGGTTTCTTCGGGGGCTACTGGGGCTCAGGCTCCTCCCGGTCCTACGAGTTCGCCTGAGGTTGTCGTGGTGACGGCTGCTGAGGCTTCTCGGAAGAGGAGTAGGCCTGAGGAGCCGGGCAGCGAGACCTTTGAGGAGGAGGGTTTGGTACCTAGTGTGATGGACCGACGTTTCGATGCCACAGGGTTTATTGATCAGCACTTGATGCCTGGAACGGAGTCATTTTTTGATGGCTGTGATGTCTCGTTCCAGGCAAAGTCGGTTTATCGTGCCCTTCTTCGCTCTGCCGTAGTTGTTCGGAAGGCCGAGCCCGTGATGGCTCAAGTTGGTTTGTTGGAAAAGAAGCTTCGGCAGTCTCAGGCTGAGGTGGCTAAGCTGAAGGAGGAGCTTGAGGCTGCCAATGTTGCGAAGGAGAGGGCGGTGAAGTCTTCGGAGGATGCCGGGGCGGAGATTCTCAGACTTTCCGGTGTTGAGACTTCGCTTCTTTCTCAATTGGCAGAGGAGCGGTAGCGCGCTTCGGATGCGGGCTCTCAAGCTGCCGTGCTTCTTGCTGAGTCGGAAGCTCTGAAGGCCGAGGTTGATGCTTTGAAAAAGGAGAAGACGGGGCTGTTGGCTGACGCTAAGGATGCTATCGCTGCTACCGAGGAGACGATGAAGGCACAGGTTCTGGTGATGGCTCCTGGCGTGGACATGTCCGTGATGGGAGCGTTTAAGGTTGTTCGTGATGGTCGGATTGTCGACCTTGAGTAGCTTTTTAATCTCTGTAATTAGTATTTTGAACTTTGCTTGTTTCTGAATATTTCGAATGGCTAAGGGCCGTAACTTCGTTTTAATGGTATTTTCGGCCGTCTGGGCCTTTTTGTATGATCCGTCTTGTGGTGTTTTTGGCCGTTCGGGCCTTCTTGTGTATTCTGAGCTATTCCGTTTGTTTTCTCGTTTTCCTCAACCGTCGTCTGGTCGGTTTTTATGGATATCCGCGTGTTCGGCCTAGGGGGTGATCAGTCCTCCAGTGGTGGCCGTGTCTTTTGTTCCGTATATGGGACGTGTTGAGAAGTGGAAATAACTTGTAATGGAAATTTTATTTGAATGGTTGGGCCTCATTAAAACCCTCCGTTAACGGCGGGAAAGAGTACCCGAGATTAAAAGACGAGAGTAAAAATAAAAAATGGAAAGAAAAACAAAGGGTGACCTATTTAATTTTGGTTTAAGTGTAGTATCTTCGCAAGTTGGCCGCGTTCCAAGTCCTTGGGACTTCGTTGCCGTTGAGTCGTTCGAGTTTTTTTCGATTACGGCCTTGATTCTGTATGGTCCTTCCCAGTTGGGGGCGAGTTTTCCTTCCCCTGGGGTCGAAGGACCGATATCGTTTCGTCGTAGGACGAGGTCGTCGGTCGCGAACTCCCGTCGGATAACACCGTGATTGTATTTTAGGCTGATTCTTTGTTTGAGCGCTAACTCTTTGATGTGAGCTATGCTTCTCTCTTCGTCAATAAGATCTCGTTCTGCTTCCTCGTCGTTACTTCCGACTGTTTTCCTGGGGCTGGGGTCCCCGATTTCCACTGGGATGACTGCTTCTACGCCGTATGTTAATCGGAAAGGCGTTTCCCCCGTGCTCGTTTGGGGTGTTGTTCGGTACGACCATAGAACTGACCCTAACTCATCTGCCCACAGTCCTTTGGCTTCGTCGAGCCGTTTCTTGAGTCCTTTAACGATTATTTTGTTTGCGGATTTCACCTGTCCGTTTGTTTGGGGGTGTTCTACCGAGCTGAAGCGATGGGATATGTGTAATCCTTCTAGGAATTCTCTGAATTTTTTGTCGGCAAACTGGGTTCCGTTGTCTGAGATGATGACCTCGGGGATTCCGAATTGGGTGATGATCTGTCGTCAAACAAATTTTCGACACTGGGTCGCCGTTATGGAGGCCAGAGATTCGGCCTCGATCCATTTGGTGTAGTAGTCTATGGCAACAACGAGATATCTGAGTTGGCCGGGCGCTGCGGGGAAGGGTCCGACGAGGTCAATTCCCCAACTGCCGAACGGCCGTTCTGCCGATATGGTGCTGAGTTGGTGTGGGGCGGCTTGGTGGATATTGGCGTGTCTTTGGCATTTGTCGCAGCTTTTTGCCAATTGTATGGAATCTCGAATGATTGTGGGCCAGAAGTAGCCAGCCCTGATGATCTTTTGGGCTAGCGTTTTTCCTCTGACGTGGTGACCGCAGCAGCCCTCATGGATCTCGCGTAGTATGTACTCCGTGTCCCCGGGTTCGATACATTTGAGTAGGGGTTGCGAGAATCCACGTTTGTATAGTTGTCCTGCTATGATGGTGTAGTTGGCGGCTTCCCTTTTTATTCGCCTTCCCTCTTTTGGGTCTGGCGGTAAGGTTCCGTCGAGGAGGTACTGTAGGATAGGGTATGTCCAGGACTCCCGGTTTGAGGATGCTAGATGCGCGTTGATTATCGTTGATACGGAAGGTGACCTAACGACCTCCTGAATTAGCGATTTGTTACCGTGTCCTGATTTTGTACTGGCTAGTTTGGAAAGTAGGTCCGCCCTGGCGTTTCGTTCCCTGGGGACGTGTTGTATGGTAATGCTTTCGAATCCTTCCTTCAATTCGTTTACCTTGTTGAGGTATTGTTGGAGCAGGAGATCCCGTGCCTGGTAGCTTCCGTTGATTTGGGAACTGACTACCTGGGAATCGGTATTTACTTCAAGGACCTTTGCACCGACTTCCCGGGCTAGGGTCAGGCCTGCTAAGAGGGCCTCGTATTCTGCTTGGTTATTTGATACTGGAAATTCATATCGTACTGATTGTTCAATTGTGATCCCGTTTTGGTTTTCGAGTATAATTCCAGCACCTCCGTGAGTGGAGTTTGATGAGCCGTCGACGTGCAGTTTCCATGGTTCGGGGGTGAGCTTAACCGGAGTCATTTTAGCGATGAAATCGGTCAAGACCTGCGCTTTGATGGCATTTCGGGGTTCGAACCTGATCTGGAATTGGGATAACTCGATGGACCATGCTAGCATTCTTCCTGCTAGGTCAGGTTTCTGTAATACCTGTTTGACCGCTTGGTCGGTTCGGACTGTTATGGGGTGAGCTTGGAAGTATTGTCGCAGGCGTCGGGAAGCCGAGAGGAGTGCGAAAGCTAGTTTTTCTAAGCGTGAATAGCGAGCCTCTGCATCCTGTAGGACTTTGCTTATGAAGTATATGGGTTTTTGCTCTTTTTTCTCGTTTTCCCGGATGAGTGCTGCTGCGAGTGCTTCTTCTGTTATGGAGAGGTACAGGTAAAGTGTTTCCCCTGTTTGGGGTTTGGCGAGGATCGGTGGTTCCGCTAGAACCCTCTTGAAGTGTTGGAACGCTTCTTCGCACTCCGTCTCCCATTTAAAAGGGGTTCCTTTTTTCATTAGTTTGAAGAAAGGGATTGCCTTCTGGGCCGATGCCCCGACAAATCGGGATAGCGCGGTCAGTCGGCCAGTAAGCTTTTGGATGTCTGAGGTTTTTGGGGCTTGTCATCTCGAGGACGGCACGACATTTCTCCGGGTTTGCCTCAACTTCGCGTTGCGTAATCATGAAGCCGAGGAACTTTCCTGCTTCCATTCCGAAGGCGCATTTTGCCGGGTTGAGCCGCATTTGGTGTTTTCGTAGGGTGTTCATTATTACCTTGAGGTCGTCGGTTAGTTGCTCACCGGATTCAGTCTTGGCGAGCATATCGTCTATGTAGACTTCTATTTTGTTTCCGGACAGGTCTCGAAATATCTTGTTAACAAGTCGTTGATAGGTGGCTCCGGCGTTTTTTAAGCCGAAGGGCATTACTGTGTAGCAGTAGGTTCCGTCCGGGGTGATAAATGCTGTTTTTTCTTCGTTTGGTCGGTGCATCGGGATCTAGTTGTAGCCGGAATATGCGTCCATGAAGCTGAGGTATCGGTGGCCGGATGCTGCGTCTACTAGCCCGTCGATGTTTGGTAGGGGGAAGGCGTCCTTCGGGCAGGCTTTGTTGAGGTCTGTGTAGTCGACGCACATTCGCCATTTTCCGTTAGATTTCCTTACTAGTACGACGTTGGCTAGCCAGGTCGTGTAGGGGAGTTCTCGGATGAAGTTGGCTTCGAGTAGGGCTTTAACTTGATTTTTAACCTCGGCGGCTCGGTCTGGTGACATTTTCCGTCTTCTTTGTGCTACTGGCTTAGCTTGGGGGTCCACGGCTAGATGGTGAGACATTAGGTCGGGGTTTATTCCCGGCATATCGGCTGGTGTAAATGCGAACAGGTCTCTGTTCTGTTTTAAGAGTTGGGAGAGTTCTTCTTTAAGGTCGTACGGGAGGTTTCTGTTAATGAAAGTGTATTCCTCTTTGGTTGGCCCTATTTGTAGCTTTTCCATGTCTCCTTCTGGTTCCGGCCTAGGTTGGCCGTCTAGTCGTGCGTCTAGGTCGGCAAGGAATATTCCGGCCGCGTCCCGGGATTTTTTCCTTAGGGCTAGGCTATTGTTGTCGCATTCGGCTGCGACTTCTCGGTCTCCGTGAATGGTTCCGACGGTACCGTCGTCGGTTCTGAACTTCATGAGGAGGTATTTGGTAAAGATGACTGCAGAGAAGTCGTTGATCGTTTTCCTCCCGAAAATGACATTATAGGCTGTGGAGTCTTTTAGGACTACGAATTCAGATAGGATTGTCTTTCTCTGATTGCTTGTTCCTATGGTGATGGGGAGGGTAATCGAGCCATCTGGTTTGAGAAAGTTGTCTCCGAGGCCCGTGACGCCGTGGCGGTGTGTTTGGAGGTTGTCGTTGCGGAGCCCGAGTTTGTCGAAGGCTCCTCGGAAGAGGATGTTGGAGTCTGCGCTGGTGTCTACCAGTATTCTTCTTACTAGTCCTGTTCCGATTCGGGCTGAGATGACGAAGGGGGCATCTTCGGCCGAGGTGCCGTGTTGGCAGTTCTCCAGTAGGAAAGTTATCGTGTTGTCAGCCGTGGCGACTGGGTCTTGGTTTTTGACGGCCATTATCTTGAGGTCTTTTTTCATTGTTAGTTTTGATTTGCTTGATACGTCCTTGCCTGTGATGACGTTTACTATGATGGTCGGGTCTTCTTCCGGGCTTTCCCTGGGGGGTAGCTTTTGAGTTCTCGGGTTACGCCCTTCTCTTTCTAGCGACTTGTCTCTGTCGGCGCGCCTTGGTTCTCTGATGATTTTGGCGAATTCTGGAAGTTTTCCGTCTCGTATGGCCTGTTCGAGAGCGTCTTTAAGGTCAAAACAATCTTGTGTTTTGTGGCCGTAGCCTCGGTGGTAGTCACAGTAGAGGGTTTTGTTGCCTCCTGTCCTTTCCTTGAGTGGTCGGGCTCTGGGGATGATGCCTCGATCTGCTATTTGGTGGTATATCTCCGTAATTGGTGCTGTTAGGAGCGTGTAATTAGAGAATTTTCCTATTCTCGGTGGCCGGTTGGCCGGCCTGAGGTGGTCTCGTTGGTTCTCTTTGGGTGGTGGGTTGTGACGTGGAGCCGGGTTGCCGTGTTGGGTAGCAGCGTGGTGCCGTTTGTTGGCAGCGACGACCTGGCTGACTTCCTCGTCGTTGATGTAGTCCTTGGCGACGTTCTGAATTTTGTGCATGGTCCATACTGGTTTGGTAGTGAGGTGCTTGCGAAAATCTTCATTCATGAGCCCGTTAGTTAGGCAGAGGCTTGCAACGGAGTCCGTGAGTCCATCGACCGTCAGGCATTCATCGTTGAAGCGGTCGAGGTATTTCCTTGTGGATTCTTCTTGGTTCTGTGTGACCCCTAACAAGCTGATGGGGTGTTTGGCCTTGGTGATTCTGGTTATGAATTGGGCCATGAATTTTCGTGCTATGTCGTGGAAGCTGGCTATGTATCCGTTTGGGAGGGCGTTGAACCATTTGATCGCTGGTCCGGCAAGGGTTACTGGGAAGGCTCTGCATCGGACCGCGTCGGATGCTCCTTCTAAGTTCATTCTGGCCTCGAAGGCCGTTAGATGTTCTTGGGGGTCCTTAGTTCCATCATACTTCATGTCGGTGGGTTTGTCGAAACCTTTGGGGAGTTTTGCTCTTAAGATTCTTTCTGTGAAGGGCGTGGCTCCCATTATGATGTGGTTGTTTCTCGTGCGTTTGGTGTTTCGTCGTCTCGGGTCTTCGTCCGAGTCGTGTTGACGACTTAGATCGTGGGACGCGCTGCGGTGGTGTTTCTTGTTGTATCGCCGTTCTGGCGATTTCTCGTGTCGATGGTTACGTGAGGTACTGCGGCCATCTCTCCTATCGTGTTGCCGGGTTGGCGTCCTTCCGCGGTGGGATCGTGGCCTGGAAGTTGCCTGGCTTCCGTGTTCGTTGGCGTATTTTTCTCTGTCGGTCAGTTTGCCTTCAAGTTCCCGGACTCGGAGGCAGAGATCCTGGATGATCTGTGCCGCTTTGTCCCTTGCTTTCTCGGGATGTTGTGGGTCCGTGACTATGTGTTCGTTCGTGCGGTGGATGGTGCTTGCTATCCTTGCTTGGTTCGTGACCTCCTGCTGTTCTGAGGCCGGACGACGTGGTCGGGAGTCGTCCTGGCTTGACGGGTTTTCCTCCAGGATGCCCTCCATCTGGTTCGACTGTCGCAGGTCCCCACAGACGGTGCCAATGTACAGAATGTCTCTGGTACGGTTTAGGAGGAGGATCGGGAACCTGCAGGTCGAGGCGGATGTCGGACAGTCCAGGCGGAGCGGAGGGGAGGTACCTGCAAAGACACTCCGACGCTCAAGTCAGAATGGATCTAAGAGGTAGAAAGTGTGAGGGATGAATGAATACCTGGAGGGACTTGGGTCCTTTTATTTATAGGAGATGGGGACCTGTCTTATCTTATCTTGTTTAGTTAAGATAAGGGAGGTGTTTGAATTTGAAAGTTGGTTAGGAGCTCCATAGGGCCGGTTTTGGGCCTTTCGGAGGGGGGAGACGGGTTGGTCCGAGGAGCCGGGTTCGGGTCTGGTCTCGGGTCTGGAATCCGTGGGCCAGATCCGTAACAACTAGTAAAAGAAAAATGAGTAATCACAAACTATCGGTAAAATTTTACACCATTAAAATTTTTGATAATGACTAATTGATAGTTACAAATCACAAAACTTATTGTCATTGGTCTCTAATACTTCTCTTACTAAAATATGGACCACTGACACCATAAGCTCACTAATTATAAGTTTTTGGAACATTATTAGTAAATTAGTCTTATGGTTATTATGTTATTTTAGCACTTTTGCAAAGTTTTAAATAAAAGAATATGGTGAAGAGTGGGAAAAAAGAATGAGGGTAATGTAAATAAGTAAATATTTAGGATGTATTTGTTTATGGAATTGAAATTGGATATTGGATTTTTAAAATATGTAAAATGTATGCCACAAGTTCAGGAAATTTTTTAAATAAATAAAAAATATTTTTCTTAAAATAAATTAAAACAAAATTAAATATTAAACTCAAAATTTTTTTGGAAGGATAAAAATTAAGGTGAACCTCTTATGATTTTGGTCAAAATTAGATGGATTCCACCTAATAATATATGTTTCTTTTAAACATTTATGATATTAGTTTTAATATGTATTTATATTAATGGTAAAAATTCGTATGGTTAGCAAATTATATTTAACAAACTTAACAAACTTAGTTTAACATAATTTGATTAATTTTAAAATTTAAAACTATGTTAATAATTAATTATTTAATATTATTTAAAATTATGATTTAGAAACAAACACTAATTAATTTAAACTCAATATAATTTATACTAAATATGAGATCAAAATATCAATTAAAATTAAAATGTTATGATTTGAATTTGTCAATTTATTTAATTTAAAAAATAAAGATATAATTAAAATTGAAAAATAAATAACTAAACAAAAATATTTTTTTAAGAAAAATAAAAATGTATTTTTACATTAAGAAGCTATGTTTAAACTAAATACAACTTTAAAATTCCAAGTCATTTTTTAAAATACAATTAAATTTTATTTGAAAAATTTATTAATTAATACTCAGTTTTTCTGGACACATTTTAGTTTTTACCACGGTAACAAATGAGCGTATAATACACGCGCGGAAAGGGGTAGTGTTCACGGTAGAGGTGAAAACTAAGTACGAAACCACACCCCTATAGCCCTATCTCTTTTGTTCAATGCAAAACGATAAAACGACAAAGCCACAAACCGTTTAAAGTTTGAAACGAACGAAATGGTTAAGATCTAAGGATTTGGAATTGGAGCACCCCAACCCAACCCCAAAAGAAAAACACAAGAAAAAAGTTAGAGAGAGAAACCCTCAAAAGATTTAGAGAGAGAAACACACAAAAACCACGATCATACTCGGAAAAGAAAAAGAAGTCAGTCAAGTCATATATATCCACAACAATTCCTCTCGCTCTCTCACACACACATTAAATCTGAATTTACTTTTTTTCTAAAATTTCGTTTCTCTTTACTCTCTCTGTAGCATTTTATCGAACACATTACGGTATATACAAAAGCTTATAAAATTTCGAAAAAACGAAACAACAAAAAAACAATTTCATGGCTGTGATTGGGGACTGGGGCAGCATTACTGCTCGTGGTTTCTTCTTTTTTAATCAGAGATCATCATATTTTAAACAAAATCAACTTCTCAATTTTTCGTATGAGTTGTATAGTTTAGCAATTTTTCTTCTTCTAATGCTGCTTCATTTCCCACCATAGTTGGTTTAGTCTTGAATATTCAACTATTTGCATTAATTATTATTATCGTTCTTTCGTTATTCCCAAAATCTAACCCCGCATCACAATCACGCACCTTCTCAGAAGAGTGAACTTCAACGATTCCCGTAGAGAGAGAGAGAGAGAGAGAGTAGCTGAATGCTAGAGAGAGAAGCTCTGAATTCGTGTTCCCAACCACTCCTTTTGGCTCAGATTCTTGGATGAAAAAAAAAATCTGGGTTTCTTTCCCTTCTTGATTTTCATCTATGTGTTTTTGGTTTCTTGTGTGATTCTGAGTGTCGATTTTATTTTGGTTCTTTTTTATTTTGGGGGCTTTCTGTGGTTCTTTGTTTCTGGGTCTGGGTATTTCGTGCAAGTGGAACTTTGATCTTTGGGTATGGAGGGTGGTGGTTCAGAAGAAGAGAAGAGGAAGGAGAAGCCAGCGGAGGTTGAGAACAAGATCAAGCGCAGAATGAAGACTGCTTTTCAGTTGGAAGTTCTGGAGAAAACTTATGTTGGTAAGGGAAGTTTTTAGCCATTTTTGAATAATTTTGTTGTACCCCTTTTGCGTTTTGGTTTTTCCCATAGTTTTGGTGGATTGTGAAGTGAATTTTGTGTTGAAATGTGAAACTTTGGGTTGTGATGATTGTGCATTTCTTTGGTTCAGGAGAGGCTTACCCTTCAGAAGCAGTGCGAGCTGAGTTATCTGCGAAGCTGGGTCTGTCTGATCGTCAACTGCAAATGTGGTTTTGTCACCGGAGGCTGAAGGATAGGAAATCAGCACCAACAGCGAAGAAGCCCCGAAATGATCACCCGCCTGTGGCACGGGATTCAGTGCCCGTAGGAGAGGGTCTTGAGCAAATGGCAGTGGCTGATGCCATGCATGATTGTGGTTTAGCTTCTGGGTTGAAGCCATTTGGATATTCGGATCCAAGGCAAGTTGTTCCAAATCCTTCGATTTCCTTTCCTAGAACAGGAGCTGGATTGCCAACAATGGAGAACAATAGTTACTATGAACCACATCAGGCCATCGAGGTGCTGCGAGCAATTACGTTTGTGGAGAGACAGTTGGGTCAGCCATTAAGAGAGGATGGACCAATTCTGGGAATGGAATTTGATTCCTTGCCCCCAGGGGCATTTGGTGCCCCAATAGGTAAACTTGTTTTTTCAACCTAAAATCATTAGCAATACTACTAAAGTTGCTGTTGCAATTAACATCTGTAGGACAAACATAGCAAAGGGGTGGGAAGGGAAAGGTGATGCCATTTTATTTTAATTAGAAAACTGATCTGTAATCCATGCTTTTGGCATAGATGGGTTTGAATACTATTGAGAGATGGGGAGTAGAAGACTTATAATAATAGCATTTCTACTGTAGTGCTAGATGATTAGATCAATAGATGTTCTAGAGTGAATCTAGAGAGATTGGAAAGCTATCCTATGCTTCATAGATTACTCTTTTATTGTTTTTTCTGCTCCTGTATAGAGGACCTCTTATTCTCTAATCTTGTATTATTTTTTCTCTCTGTCTTAATGAAATTCTTCTTTTATAAAGAGAAAAAAAATCTTTAATAAGTAGCAGTGTTTCCAAGTTCCAACAATATTAGAGATTTAGCATGTCCAAGTTCCAATAATATGGAGTGCATATGGCCTCAATGGATTAGTTACTTTTGTGTCTTATAAATGTGTATCTAATAAGTACAGCTCTTATACAAATGCTTTTGTGCATTTGCATGGGATAATTTTCATAGCTTATTTAGTAGAACAAACATAGCAATGTGCTAATAATTAAGCATATGAGAATATGCTAGAATCAACTTATGTATGTCTAAACTTTTTAAATTAGCAATGCCTGTGGAAATACCTTAGTCAAGTATCCTAGCATAAATACATTTTAACATTAAATGTGTCTCACGTTAGGGTAATTTAAATTTGTATGAGTTTTTCTTAAATGAACTCGGTCTTTGTCTAGATTTGATTAGGTAATTATCCATTTAAATTGTGGGATATTTGGTAGTTAATATGTGAAGTGAATGAGATCTATTTATAGGCTTTTAAACATGTATCTCCATTTTGAAAGTTGGTACTTTGAAATTTTGTTCTTTCGTCATAAGTATATTTTACACTCAAAAGATAGCTTTGAAGGTCAATAATCACACTTCTGATATTTGAAAAATTTTAAGGAGTGGTTTTTGAAAGGGTTATTCAAACATATTGTTCTTAAATATGCACGAGAGAAGTTTCGCTTGTTTCATTTGGGATGGCTTTATGCTCCTCTAAGCGCTAAAGCTTTGATCCCTCACCAATTTTTTATATTATTCCAGAGGAAGTGACATTGGGACAGCATAGGCATTCTGGAAGCCCTTTCGAGGCAAAAATTTATGATCAACGAAACAAGGTTTTATTTCTTTTCTTTTTTCCATTATTTATTTCCTCTATGCTCAGATTTAAATGTGTGCGAGGAAAGTGTTTTTACTATTTTAACCTTAAATATTGATATACTTTATATCTGTTCCTTCCTTTGTTATTCTTTTCATTTGTCATAAACAAGGTCGGTAAACTTGTCAGAAGTCTAAACATGACTTGTAAACTTAATAAGGGTTTACTTTTTTTTTTTGAATAACATTGAAAATATAATATAATATCCAATTATAATATATTTATTCATAGTAATGTAAAGACAATTCAGAACTTGTCTTGCAACATCATATTGAGGCAAACACAAATCATAAATCCTAAATTAAATTTAAATTCCAGAAAAAAGTAACAGATCAATGCTTAAATATGTTAAAACTGTTATCATAAATTTAGCAAGTTCTAAATAAAAGTGCTTTTTTGTAAGATACTGTATTTTGGTTAATAAGCGACCTAATTTTGACTAAATTTGTTAATTCACAAGTCATAATAGTACCTTAGCCTACCTAAGTTTATCCTAGTTTACCCAAATTTAGCCAAATTCACTTGACTCGTAGTTTCCAAACAAGTTAACAAATAACAGTCACCAAGTATACATGCTTGACTTATCTTAAGGCGAGAAGGGGGGAGGGGGTTAATAAGCTGCTTATATGCACTGTTATGTTTTATCTCTTGGATGAAATGTTCGATTTCAGGGCATTCCAAGGACTCTCCACGAGTATCAGTTTATTCCAGAGCAGCTAACTGTTAGAAATGAGACATTTGACAGAGTTGCCCCCACTATCCATTACAGTTCTCCTGATTGCATTTCACATTCCAGGACTTCACTACCTAGCCAGAAATCTTTGCTTGGTGGGAATGAATCTACACCATATGGATATGGAGTTCAAGATCAGATGCCTGCTTTGAATCATTTGTCTCAGCATGTCAGGCAGAATCATGTTTTGCCTTCTGCTTCTGGACAGATTGAGGGTATTCCACGAAAGAACACATTTGTTGATGTAACAGTTGTTACTCATAGTGGGGTTCACCCAATAACTCTGACTGACACTGCACTAGTGCCATCTGACAACACGGTTATCCATGAGGAGGAACCTTCAAGGTTTCAGAGGAAGCGAATGGTATATAGACCTGCAACACCATGTTTATTTCCATAGAATGGTTGCTTAGTGCTTGCTGACTCATCTTTGCTTGCAGAATGAAGAAGCTAGAATACGTCGTGAACTTGAAGCTCATGAGAAAAGAGTTAGAAAAGAGATTGGAAAACAGGATATTCTAAGGCGAAAGGTTTGAGTCACTCTCAACTTTTCTCCCTTTGATATAAATTTATTTTATGATATAGCTAATACTGTCATGCCATACATTAAGAGGGAAGAGCAAATAAAGAAAGAGATGGAGAGGAATAACCGTGAAAGGCGGAAAGAAGAAGAAAGGTTGTTACGTGAAAGACAGCGAGAGGAGGAGAGGTACCAAAGAGAACAGAGGCGTGATCTGGAGCGTAGGGAGAAGCTTTTACAGAAAGAATCAATGAGAGTATGTAAGATTTTCCTACTAATTCACTCTGATCTGTTAAATGAAAATAACTGATGCTAATCTTAGTTATTCTTGTAGGCTGAGAAACTGAAACAGAAGGAAGAACTACGCAGGGAGAAAGAGGCAGCAAGGATCAAAGCTGCTTATGAGAGAGCTCTTGCCCGCAGAATGACCAGAGAATCAATGGGACTTATTGAAGATGAACGTCTGGAACTCATGGAACTAGCTACATTGAAGAAGAGACTTCCTTCGATACTGGCTCTTGATTATGAAACTATGCAAAATCTCGAGTTATATAGAGGTGAAGACATTAATGGGATTATGCATCTTGTGTTTATCTGCTTCCTAAAGATTACACTGTTTGGACATTGAAGTTGATTTGTGGTATTTTTAATTTTTCTCATCTGTTAACATCTATTTCATTTTGACTGAAATGAAGTGCTGTCTACTTTGTGTGTGTGTGTGTGTGTTGTGTTTTGGCTTTTCTTTTTTGGGAAGGGGGGGGGGGGGGTTATGAAATAATGATGATGACAAAAACCTCAAGGTTAACTTTTGTACGAATTCTTCCTGTCTTTATAACTGTACGACGGATAGGAATTTAAATATTTTTATGGTCAATTAGGTGTTTAAACATAAAAAATGGGCGTCACTTTAAAATCATAATTTTAATTGATTGTTTTGGCTTAAAACATGACTCTCATTTTGGTTTAGCCTGTGATTCTTATGGTTGAAATATTCAATGCTGATCTTCAAGGGAGCCATTGTTGGAATTTGTTTTCAGATGGGCAAACACCATTCCCACCCAAGTCTGTGCAGTTGAAAAAACCATTTTCAATCCAACCTTGGTCAGACTCTGAGGAGAAAACAGGAAATCTTCTCATGGTTAGGTTTTCTTTTTCATATATATATATATATATATATATATATATGTTTGGCATTCTTTATAAGAAATATGCTAAAACTTTCTGATCACTTCATTTTTAGGTTTGGAGGTTTTTGAATACTTTTGCTGATGTTCTTGGAATATGGTCGTTTACCTTGGATGAACTTATTCAAGCTTTCCATGACTATGTAAGTTATTTCTTACCTGGTTAAGCTTGTGATTTCTTGCAATGGATTTGGTTTATCTCTTCTTAATACTGCAGGATCCAAGGTTGTTAGGTGAAATTCATATTGCTCTTTTGAGATCTATTATGAAAGATATTGAAGATGTTGCAAGAACTCCCTCCACTGGATCAGGAGGTAACCAAAACAATGTTGCCAATTATGGTGGGGGGCATCCTCAAGTAGTTGAAGGGGTAAATTTTTATTTTTTTTTCCTCCAACAGCTTTAGAATTTAGGTCTACATTCTCTGTTCCTTGCTTAACATGAAAAGGTTTGTTTTAATAACGTGAAAAAGGTTTATTTTACTTACTTTTCTCAGGCATATGTGTGGGGTTTTGATATAAGAAATTGGCAACGGCATTTAAATCCATTAACATGGCCTGAAATTTTGCGGCAGTTTGCTTTGTCAGCTGGATTTGGCCCAAAATTGCAGAGACATAGTGAATTGGTGCATCCTTGTGATAACAATGAGGTGATTTATATTTTTCTGTTAGTTAATTATTTTGACTGGCTGGCTGTGTTCAACAATCATAGTTTTCAGCTTGAGTAGTTGCCTTCTTCTTTGCCATTATTCCTCTGCACACAATTATGCAAAGAGGGATGATAGGCATGCACACAAGAATAGTACATTGACCACTCATCCCCCTTAACTAAGGTTAAATAGAAATTAAAGTAAAAAAAAAATGTCTTGAGAGAAGAGAAGGATAGATACAAAAGTTGGATGAGATAGAGATGTTGTCAAACTAATAAATCATACATATATGTATACTATATACTAAGAAAAATGTCAAAATTTAGTATCTGTACCTGAATGGATCTGTACTTGCATCAGTGCATAGCATCGATAACGACGTCATTGAGCTCTATCATATATCATGTCTACAGAGAAACCGTTTACATGTAGATCTCGTCTGACCACTTCATGGATGGTCTTCCTAGGCCTTCCTCTACCTTTCACCATTTGTCCATCTTTCATCTCATCCACCCTCCTGATTGGGTATTCTGTCGGTCTTCTTGTCACATGTTCAAACCACGTGAGACACGATTCTATTATCTTTTCCACAATAGGTGCTACTTCAACTCTCTTTTATATTTTTGTTTCTTATTCTATCCAATCGCGTATGACTACTCATCCTTCTTAACATCTTCATCATTGCCACACTTAACTTATGTTCGTGTTCCCTTTTGGCCGTTCAACATTCTGACCTTTACCTTTTCCTTTGTGAACTAGCTTATTTATCCTCGCCCGTTCACGAAAACGCGGGAATTCTTGCTCATTTAACATTACATCCGAGCACCGATGCAGCAGCTCTTGCTCATTTGAAATTGTACACGGGTCATACAGCGCGTTGCTTTCGGGCAACGACCTAGGTTTAGCGCAATAACGTCTTTAATCCATGTCATGAAGATTTGACTAAGTTTTTATGTTGGCTGTCGAAGACTTAACACAACCCTCCTCGTTTATCCGAGCTTGGGACCGGCTATGTACTGCAGGTGTAGCATCAGTGCATAGCATCATATTGTTAAAATCTTATTATACTAAAGTCTAATCATGTATATTTATCTATGCCGGCTCATCTTTAATTGGAACTTTCCCTCTATTCTGTCCACATTTTTCTTCCCCATTGTAACATTAATACTTGAAGTTAAAACTTGTTCCACAAGGGATTAAAAAAATATTGATTGACTGACACCAACGTGTGAACTAAGCTTCTAATTGTTTGTCATTGAATCAAATGCAACATGAAGCTACAATGGGTGTGAGTATTAATCACAAGTAATCTAAAAAAATTCTAAAATATAATTGAACGAAATATTTGGGTAAAAAAAAATTTAATCACGGAATACAGTACTCCCATAAATAAGTTATGAATAAATGTAGAAAGAAAGGTTTTAAAATACCTAATGGTGAAATACATAATCTTAGTTAGAAATTTTTTTATTATAAAATAATACTCTAATCAATTATCTAATATTTTTTTATCATGAGTATATTAAAAAATATCATATAATTAATTAGAATACTATATTTTATTGTAACAATTTTCTTTAACTAAGAATATGTATTTCGTTATATTGTATTATAGTTTTTTTTGTATTTTTTATCAATATTTATTTATGTTATTAAACTTAGTTAAATTGATAAATATATTTAAATGTAATACTACTTTTATCAACATTAATTTATTAATTTACTTATTTTTAATTATTAATTATGTATAAAAAATTTATTATTCCACGAGGCGCTTGTTCGTCTCGCGTTTCCAACCTGAATGTGCCTTTACTTTCAGCATATCCATAGCGGAATGTGCTAAACGCTTAGCGTTTTTGCATAGGAGGCGCTTTCGTGATTGGTGCTTTCTTCATGGAATACAGATTTGGATTGGGCGCCAATGAGTCGGTGCGCCAAAAAAATACAAGGGCACTAGTTTGAAAAGGGTCACGCTTTGGTAAAAGGTTTT
This sequence comes from Arachis hypogaea, assembly GCF_003086295.3. Classification (NCBI taxonomy): domain Eukaryota; kingdom Viridiplantae; phylum Streptophyta; class Magnoliopsida; order Fabales; family Fabaceae; genus Arachis; species Arachis hypogaea. Next base: position 22,230,471 of record NC_092038.1, on the reverse strand, counting down.
AAAAAGAGTGATATACTGGAAAAAGGCCTCAATTTGGAGAGGAATATTCTGCTAACTCTCAACATTTTTTGCGCAGCAATGACCTAATTATAAAATTCAAAACAGTATAAGGACCCAATTAAAAGCTTTTAAATTATAGGGATTTAGTTTCAAATTTGGTTAAACTATAGGACTATCAGAGTAAGTTAACCCAAAAATTACATATTAGGAACAAAAAACATTCTATGCATTTCTTAAAAACTGGTATTTTTCTTTATTTTCTTCGGGTTGCAAGTGCAGGGTCATGATTGTAAAGACATAATCTCTCATCTGCGCAGTGGAGCTGCAGTAAAAAATGCAGTTGCTATCATGCAAGAGAAGGGATTATCTAAGCCAAGTAGATCAAGACATCACTTGACTCCTGGAACTGTTAAATTTGCTGCATTTCACGTCCTTTCTGTTGAAGGGAGCAATGGCCTCAATATATTGGAAGTTGCAGAGAAAATTCAGGTGTTTTGTGCAATTTATTTTATTTTTTATTTTATTTTATTTTTTCCTGGATGTCTTCTTCTTGAAACTGAATTATTCATGCATTCCTATGTTCTTTCTTTAGAAATCTGGGCTCCGTGATCTTACAACAAGCAAAACTCCAGAGGCTTCTATATCTGCTGCATTGTCTAGAGACACAAAGCTATTTGAAAGGATCGCTCCTTTGACGTATTGTGTACGCCCTGCATATCGAAAGGATCTGTCTGATGCTGAAGCAATTTTTTCAGCTGCCAGGGAAAGAATCAGGGTATTCAAAAGTGGATATATGGATGCTGGTGAAGCAGAAGAGGGGGGAAGAGAAGATGATTCTGAAAATGATGTAGCAGAAGATATTGAAACCGATGATTTAGGAGCTGAAACTAATATAAAAAATGGGGGTTTCAGTTCTGTAGAATTTAATTCAAAAACCGTAATGAGAATTAGAAAGGACACTGGTAAGGTTTCTCAAACACTTGGTTGCTATGACCATGAGAAACTGGATGAGGATATACTGTCAATTGTTTCTGAAGGCATTGATATGCACAAAGGGATTAGTGCCTCTTGTGATATTGCTGTTTGCAGCAATGGTGTGTCTAATCCTAATCTTGAAGGTATGGATATTGATGAAAGCATTCCAGATGAGTCGTGGGTACAGGGGTTAATGGAAGGAGAGTACTCTGACCTCAGTGTTGAGGAGCGTCTTAATGCTCTCGTTGCTTTGGTTAATGTGGCAATTGAAGGGAACTTAATTCGTGTTACACTTGAGGTATTCCTCATTTTAAAATAATTTTCTATTGTTGTGGGTTGCCTTAAAAATATATGGTTTTCTGATGAGCAGATATTTCAGGATCGTCTAGAAGCTGCAAATGCTTTAAAGAAGCAGATGTGGGCAGAAGCACAGCTGGGTAAACGTCGTATCAAAGAGGACTACTTTGTTAAGATGCATCCTGTATCTAATTTCAGCAACAAGAGTGAATCAAATAGTGCATTTCCATCACTTGAGGGCAAACAGAAGCCATTCCTTTCTGTTGATAACAAGAACGACGAGGCTTTATTAACCCCTCTTGGCCGGTGCAACCAGATCAACGAACTACTGGAAAATCCAAATCATATTGAGAGTTCCTCATTTGAAGTTAGCCACCAGCTCCATCGAAGTTCTGCTAACCAAGATAATTATTCTTTTCAACAATTTGGATTTGCTCCTGAAAAATCAAGGTCAAATATAAAATCTTACATTGGTTACTTGGCAGAACAAACCTACATGTATAGGACATTGCCTCTTGGCTTGGATCGCAGACATAACCGATACTGGCAGTTCATTACATCTGCTTCTCCAAATGATCCTGGTTGTGGCAGGATTTTTGTGGAGTTGCATGATGGTTGTTGGAAATTGATTGATTCTGAAAAGGTATTGCTTCTGTGAGATTGATGTCCATTATATGATTTCCAAGTGAGAACTGTGTGCATTGTGTGCCATATGGCGGCATTTTTATTTGTTTAAGTCGTCACACCCTGACCCTGTCTAGCCTGATTTATTTTATCCAAGAGATGTCTGTTACTGATGTTTTGCTTGTGGAAATGATCACCTCAGTGTTATGAAGTTTGTTGTTTATTGGAAGTTGTTCGATGTCTTCATTTCTTTAGCATTTAGATATTAAGTTTAATTCTCATTGATGTCATGAACTAATTCTTTCTGTTGCATGTCCATTTTTTTGTATCCTAAACATCTCTAGTTGGGTTCTTTTATGTATTCCATTTACTTACAGGGATTTGATTCCCTATTGGGTTCGTTGGATGTACGTGGGATCAGGGAGTCACACTTGCATATGATGTTGCAAAGTATCGAGATGGCGTTCAAGGAATCTATTAGAAGGAATGTCCATAATGGTGATGCAAGAATGGAGAATGGGGACACTGTCAAGAGGCTCAAGACAGAAGCTTTTGAAGTGGATACGAACAATTATTGTAGTGATATTCACCATCCTACATCTGTGTGCATCGATAATTCAGATGCTTCAAAGGTCTCGACATCTTTTGCAGTTCAGCTTGGAAGAAATGAAGCTGAAAACAGGGATGCTCTTCTGAGATATCAGGACTTTGAGAAATGGATGCTAAATGAATGCCTAAATTCGTCAATATTATGTGCCTTGAAGTTTGGGAAGAGGAGGCGTAGCAAACTGTTGACTGTGTGTGATTCATGTCATGATGTTTATTTCTTTGATAGAATCAAATGCCCTTCCTGCAATAGAACTCTCAATGCTCACGGCAAGGCAAAGATTGACACTGATTATTTTCATGTTTCATCTTATCTTCCTTTGAGAATGAGATTGCTGAAGGTCTTATTGTCAATTGTTGAGGTGATGACCTACTTTTATTTTGTTGGCAATGATTTTTAGCATTTAGATAATGTGTTTCCTTATTGTTTGTTTCTGTTTCTTGTTCACTGGAAGTCTGCAACTGATCATATTTAGCCATGGTGGTAGGTTTCTGTTCCCGAAGAAGCTTTTCACGGTATTTGGACCAACAGTTATAGGAAATCATGGTGTACAAAACTGGATGCTTGCTCATCAACTGAAGACCTCCTGGAGGTTATATTTCAACATATCTTGATAGAGCATGCTTTGGAACTTAAACTTGTTTTGCTACTTGTTAAGCATTTTTATACTGGCCTGTCATATAGTTGTCATCATATTGTCAATGATAAATCCTTGATCTTCCTTTCTCATTACAAAAAGTATAATTAATGCTAAATTGATGGTTGGTTTTGAAGACTCTTTAAGTGTTAATAATTGAATTTGTAGCTGCCAAATGTTTTTTGAAGATTACAGGAGGAAATCTAGGTGATTACTATGGTTGATAGATTTGCCATGTTTTGAATACTGGTACCCGGAGGAAATAACATAGCCTTAAATGTAAAATTGTGGACAATAATCTCTTAAATTTTCCCTATTGCAATTTTATGGTGTATACAAGTTAACACTTTCTTCTGACATAGTAATCTGTATATGTGTAGTTATTCTGACCTAACTAAAAGGGTATATGTCTAGTTATTTGTAAGTTAAGCATCTCAAAGATTTGGGTTTTTTTTAATCCAAATCACTTTGTCCTCCTTTTTAATACCCTGAAGCTACTTGAGTATCTGTGATGTATTCTTTTATTCTAAGCTTGTTATTTACCAGTTAATAATGTGTTACACTTTCAGATATTAACTGTATTAGAAAGCGCTATAAAGAGGGAGTATTTGGATTCAAACTATGAAACTACCTCTGAGCTGCTGGGTTCGTTTAGTTCTTCTGGATGTCCTCCAACTAATGATTTTGTAGGTGCTGAAAGGATACTTCCATGGGTGCCGTGCACAACAGCTGCGGTGGCTCTGAGACTCATGGAACTCGATGCATGCACCTCTTACACCTTTCAGCAGAAGATGGAGTCTGAAAAGGATAAAAGAATTGGAATTGTTATGGTGGGTATTTCTGATTCAATAGTAAACTTTTATATGAATTTAGACATATTTATTTGATAGGAACCATATTTGAGTTTCTGAGTTAGAGTTGGTTGGCATGCCATCAATAGAATTTTTTGATCAAATTATGTTTTCTCGTTGAAAAATTTACGCCAGTCCTTGTCACTTTCAGAAGCTTCCGACAAAATATGCTTCTGCCAAATCATCCTGCCGTGATAGTGCAATTGAAGAAAGAGGACAAACGTCCCAACAGGGACAAAGATCCCAGCAGGGACAAAGCATGCATAAGGTTAAGCATACTGTTGAAAACATGGTTGGTCTTGGTGCTGGCCTTGCAAGTTACAGCAGAGGACAAAGGTCCCGACAGGGCTGGAGCCATTCTTGTGTGAGTGGGAGATCACAAGGACGGATTCTTAGTTCAAGACATGATTCTAGAAAGAGAAGCACGACCTCTAGCAGCATGAAAATAGGAAATTTACTTGGATGGAAAGGGAGACCATGTAGGCATGCAGAACAAAATGTACGTGGTCGTCGGAGTGTTCGAAGTAGGCAGAAACCGGCTGTCAAGGTCTGTGTCACCGGTGTTGAGAAGGACACTCCAGATGATATCACAGGGTATACAGCTGGTATCTTTATCAATGAAAAGATGAATGGAAGTGAAGTGGAAGCTGCTGCTAGAAGTGTTAGCAGCTCAGAAAAATCGGCCTATGAAAATGATATTTATCAGTCAACAGTTGATGCGTATGAATATCTAATTGATGATAATAATAATGATGGATATGAGGGTGGATTTAGTGGAAAATCTGAGAACTTTGTAGAGGGGAGCAACCGTAATGTGGATGATGATGAAAATGAGGACGTTGATGACAATGATGATGAAGACGGACAAGTTGATGTTGAAGATTATATAAGCCACAAATCAGATACTGACGCCGGAGAAAATGCCGACCAGAACATGGATCCTAATGGAACAGATTCAACTTAATCGGAGTACAGTGATTAAAGAAACATGCCATGAATAAAGTGACACCATAGTGTTTGTAGGATCATTCTGAATATATATATATGCGCAAGTAATGTAGGAATAGGTAAATGGGTAGGTACTCGGGATAGAATTTGTAGAATACAAAAATGATGCAAGGAAATTTGTTCTCCCCTCTCGTTAAATGATGGCATCGCTGGGAGAAATTAGATTCGTGGACAGCAAAATCATCTCATAGACTTTGATTTGTATTATTTGAGTGAGTTTGGTCATGTCAATCTGAGAATGATAACGTGTTAATACTTAAATATAGTGTACAGAGAGTTGGGAAATTAAATCATTTCTCGCCTCTCCATAAAATTTTTATACCATTTGATCCTATTAAAGTTGAATTTCTCAACCAAACCACCGAATTCAATTCACACAATTGACAGTTTGCATTAGACGTTTTCATGTCTAGAAAAAATTTATTATATTAATGTTCCTAAACTTCATAGAAAGAAGATATATAAATTTTTTTGGTCATATTTTTAAAGATTTATTTGTTCAAATAATTTGATTAAAATAAGAACTTAATATATATATATATATATATATTGTAAATTTCAAGAATGTAGACGTAAAAAATACGAAAAATATTTTAGAGATCTATTTATATTTATAACATGAAAAATGTTAAAAGAAAGACAAAAATAATACGTATAATATTTCTCTAAATAGCTTGTATACGATTGTCATCAATATATATTTTAATTTTTATTCTCATGCTGATGCAGCCAAGAGTTTCCTAATTCCTGATTTCTGTTCGTCAGTGAGCCTGGTTGGGAACTTGATGTTGAATCTTATTCTCAAGTTCCCCTTCTTTGATGGATCCTTTGGTAATGGCATGCCTTCTCTCGGTACAAGCTCCTCATAGTTGGGATGAATCACGGTGTTGATTGGTATGTTTAAGGTTCTGCCATCCAGTGTGGTGAGGCGCACTGTGTAACCGGTCAAGGCTTCCACGAGGGTGATCTTCTGCGTCACGATGAGATCGTTTCCGTCACGAGTGAAGACGCCGTGCGGCTTTTCCTCGATGACGAAGACGAGGTCTGCTGGCGTCACGTTCACCTGTTCGTTTCCCTTCTCCGGGAAGGTGATCTTCGTCCCCTTCTTCCAACCAGGCTTCACGTTGATGGTCAATATCTCCTCTACCGGCATGGTTTTCCTGCACACATCATTACATAACAGAAAATTAGGAAAGAGAGAGTTCTTGGTGATGAAATAAAGTGGAAACTCATATGCAGAAGTTGATAACTAAGAGCTATTAAATGATTTGATTGACTTCACTAAATTTTTATCTGAGTTTTCACCGTGAATAATCCATAATTGAGAAGCAACCATGTAAAAATGCAGTTAATTTCTTCTTCAATGATTCCATGCATGCTCTAATTAATACCACATATTAGAAAATGTTATTACGTACCCACTAGCATCCACAATTTCTCTAGAAATCTTCATCTTCTTGGTGGTCCCTCTGTATATCTCCTCCAGGGTACAGGGCAACTTGTTCTCAATGGTAGCCGCCTTGCGAGGTGCGCCATGGCTCACATGCACCCCTCCTCCTTCGCCAAAGGATCCAAACATATCATCTCCAAACATTCCACTAGAAAATCCTCTCGACCTCATGCCACTTCCTCTCCCACCGGAGCCACCAAACGGGCTTGAAAACCCAAAGAATTCTGCGAAAATGTCGTCTGCACTCCGGGGATTGAACCGAAATGATCCTCCCGGGAAATCTCCGGTTGAAAAGAAAGTAGTTCCAGCACCTCCACCAGGTCCACCGGCATCAGGAGGGGGTACCTGTCCCTTAAGCCCCTCCTCCCCATACTGATCATAGATAGCTCTCTTCTGAGGATCACTAAGAACCTATGATATTCATAATGGGAACAAAGTAAGCATTACTATCATGAAACTTTTTTTTGAATCCAACTCCTTTTCTCCTACAATTTGGTAAAAGCTACAAAATTTGCTCTACCCTTTGAGATAGGAAAAACCATCAGCTGTTTAGCATCACATAGAATTACAAGAAAATCCAAAACATAATAAGCATATTTCAGATTGCCCTGTTCTGATACTGGTTTCTGGAACAGGAAAAAATAAATAAAAATTATAAGAGTATTAAGAAGATAAAAGCACAATCCAGATAGATAAAATTGTTCATATTCACCATCCAACCATGATCTCAGGATAAAAGAAAGAATATCAGCAGTATCAACTGTAAGCATTACATACAAAAAAGTAAGCATGATCCGGGTTCAAAGTTCTACTCACTACTCAGTTCAGTTTTTCACTACAAATTCCGATTAAAAAAGATTAAAAGTTTGCAATAGCCATAAGAAGAAAGATACCTCGTAGGCTTCAGAAATCTGCTTGAACTTAGCTTCAGCATCTTTTTTGTTGTCGGGGTTCTTATCAGGGTGCCACTTCATGGCAAGTTTCCTATAAGCCTTCTTCAAGTCTTCATCTTTTGCATTCTTATCAACCTGCAAGATCTTGTAATAATCCACACCCATCTCTCTCTTTCTCTTCACTTTTGCTGTTTTTTCTGTTGTGTCAGATAATTGAACAAATGATATAATGGTATTGGCAAGGAAATAAGTGTGTATGAATGAACACTTTCGTTTTTAACTGTTTATAGTTCGTAGGTGTCAGTGAAGTGTATCTCGATCTCTGTGGAAATTTCCAGAAACGCACGTACACTTCTAGCCTTATACGTATGCTTAATGCTTATGGAATCAGTGACAAAAAATTTTAAGAGTGGAGTAAAAAATATATATATTAAAAAAAATTTGTTGAATACTATTAATTATAAAGAGATATAAAAATTTAAAAAGTTAGTGAATATTTTTATTTTTAAAATATTATTTATTATATATAATTTATAAAAAATATTTTTTATTTTTAAAATTTAAATTTAAATTTAAAATATTTTAATTAAATTATAGAAAATTTGTTATCCTAACTAATTTTTCATACATATTTAATAATAAAAACCTAAATCAATTAGCATATTAGCGGTTAATGATACACTAGTATTTATAATTTGAAACTAGAATTATATATAAATATTAAAAAAATTAAATTTGTATATAAAAAGTATATTTATATAAAATAGTAGAAATATAATTACAATTTTTTTCTTTCTTTAATTTTCTTTTAAAATAATCAAATTTGTTATATATTTTTTAATTTAATTTTGATATAATATTAGATGAAAGATTTTATGTATCTGTTTAATTATGTATTATAATTTAAATATATATTTTTTATTACTATTTCTAAAAATAAAAAATATTTTTAAATTAGTAAATTAATCAGTTCATTTTAAAATTTATATACAACATAGGTACATATAGTAGAACAAAAGATATAAAACAAGTAATAAGGATGAATAAATTGAGAATAAAATAAAATATATAAAGTCATGAAGAAAATAAAATATTAGATTAATACCTAAACTATAATTATTTGAATTAAAATTTGTAATTGAAATTTTCAAAAAGAGAAACAATACAATTGGAAGATACATAGAGTTATAGAGAACTATATTAAAAAAACATGAAGAATTTAAAATTTACCTTTTGATAAAAAGAAGATAATCACTAGACATGAAATAGAAAGAATGTTAAAAATATAAAAGTAAGAAGAATGTTTAAGAGAATAAAAGAGTGATGACACAAAAACTAAATTTGATTAGGTTAAATAATAGTCAAAATAATAAAAAAAAGTGAACTTAGAACTTTGGCCATTGAATTTAATTTATTTATAGTGGAGTCATTTAAAATTTGAAATAGGAGAACATTATATATAATTTTTTTTAGGGGTGAGCACGGGTAGCGGGTACCCGATTACCCACCCGAATCCGAACCAAACCAATCAAATTGGTTCTAGAACCGACGGGTAATCGGGTCCAACCCGAACCAAACCAATGACATTTGCTGATGATTGGTTCGGGTATCGGTTTTGGGGGTGCGGAACCCGAACTAACCCGTATACCCGATCATATATATATATATATATATATATATATGACTTTTTATGTGTTTTCTAACTCATAACGCTAATCCTATCTCACTAATGTTTAGATTTTAATGTGTTTTGGTTTTAGCTTCTTTCAAAGATTATTCACTAGACTTTTGTATTTAACTTCTAATATTTCTATTGCACTTTTATATTTTCATTAGACAAGATTATTTACTATTATTATGTTTGGATTTTGATGAGTTTAGTTTTTAATGTATTTCGTATTTAATATGTTTGCATTATTTCTGTTGATGTTACATGTTTATTGTATTTCTTGAATTTTTAAGATAAAAATTTGCCAATTTAGTTTTTTTTTTATGAATTTCAAAGTCATCGGGTACCCGCTACTCGAACCGAACCAATCCGCTCTTAATCGGTTTGGTTTGGTTCGGGTACAAGCACAAAAAAACGCAAATCCGAACCAAACCAAACCAATTACTTTTTGATCGGTTCGGTTCTAATTTTACCTTGAACCCGAACCAAACCGACCCGTGCTCACCCCTAAATTTTTTTTTTAAGAAAAGAAAAACACAGTAGAGTAAGTGTCCCTCATGCTTGTTACTTGGTCCGTGCATGTATGGATGCTATAGTGTCTAAAAGTATTTCTTAACTTATTATAAAGAGTTAAAAATTAATATTTAATTTTAAAAATATAAAAATAAAAAATTATTAAATATTTAAAATTCGTCATAAAATATAAGTTAGATAAAAAATTAGACACAAGTTATAGACATCATAAAATTTATTTTTTAATAAAAATATTGAAAACTAATTTTTTAAATAGTTGATATTATTAATTTTTAAAAATTTTTAATTTTGTAGAACTTAAAGTATAGGTTTATCAGTTTATGTTGAGTTTAGAAAAATAAATAATAAATTGATGATGACAAATACTCAAGTGGATTTAATATTATTGTTGATTTAGTGTTCAGGTTCAAATTATTTTTGTCGCAATCCAAACATATGAAACCAAATGCATTCAAGGCTACTGAATGAAAAATGATTTATCAGCCCAGCCTATTAGCTTTTAAGCAAAAGTAAAGCAATTTTAAGTTAAGTCTCAACCTTTGTTCATTTCGGGTGTTGGTTAGACATGAAAGAGAAGTTCACTTTTTAATTCAAATACCAAAATAAAAAAAAAGAAAAAATTAATCAAAGAAGCTAATGTCAAATCAAGTGCATCAAAAACAAACTGAGCAGAATTCAAATAAGTTAGAGGTAATTAATTTTTTTAAACATAGAAGTCAATTGCTTCACATTTTTTCTTTCTCCTATACCACTATTTTGGAAAAAATTAAAGAAAGTGGTGGTAAAATTTTTTTTATTGTAAATCAATGGTTGATATTGTTATTTGGAGCCAAAACACAAATTTAAGGATTTAGATTTGGGATCATCACTAAAGAAGTAAGTTTCTGCTGCTCTTCTCTCCTCGATCAAGCAATATTCAAATTTCTAATTTTTATAGTCTAATTTTATGGTCTGAATAAAAAAAAGGGAAAAGGAATTTTTAGCTGGTTATAAGACCAAGAATTTGACTTTTATAAAAAAAACCTTAGCCGTGGCTCAAGAAAAATACAAAAGAAAAAATTGCTTTTCATTTGAAGACAAGGAGAGAGAACCTAAAAGAAAGAGAAGAAAGAAACCTCATAAACTGAGTTTGAAGTCTTGAAAGAATTGCAACTACATTAAAGGGAGCACTTCACCAAGATGAAAAATAACATTTTGAGTTCAAAAGTTGAGTTTAGCGCATAAAGTCAAGGCTGTAAATCATCATCTCTTTCATGGTTTACTATTTGTATTTCTGTTTCAATGTTATATCTTTCTTTGTATTCAATTCAAATGTAAAAGACAAAAAAGAGAGGCATTGAGAGAAAAGGTTGAGAGAAATATTTAGAGAGAAATGTCAAGAGTTACTTCAGATTTTTTTTGGTTATATTTCTGTTTTGTATTATGTACTTGAGAGATATTCTTTGTTAAGTTGGGTAAGCACTTAGTATGTTGAATTTAGGTAGTTACATAGCCAAGTCAAGTTTATTTTGAAGCTTGTGTATCTTAGATAGGATTATGTTGAGTTCTAGGGATCGGAATTAGTGTATGTAATACTTGAAAAATAGTGAAAATTCTACTAACATTGTGGTGGAGACTGGATATATGTTGCATTATTGTACTAGACAACTGAATTAAGATATATGACTATGTCATCTTCTTTCTCTATGCTCTTATTCTATTTTTTACAATTTATGAGATAAAACAAAATTGTCTCATGCATAATCATATACAATGATCAAGCAGAAGCTAAGTTAAAAGATTTAATTTAAAGCTTTATTATTCAAGTTTTAAAGAAGGTTATAGATTCAACCCCTTTATCTAGATCATCAAAAATCTTTAATTTAAAATTTAGGATATAAATTTAAAATTTATAATTTAAAATTTGTCCAAATAAAAAATTATTTATAATATTGAATGAGAATGAGACACAGAGTCACCAGTGAGTCATTGCTTTGAGGTCAAATGAGGCGGGATCCTACAATGACTCTGAGATCAAGTCGGTCTAAGGTTCAAAAGGCACAAGAAATAGGATTAGAGACGTAGTTATTAGAGCTGAACCAATAATCGAACTAGTTAAATTATTGATTTATTGGTTTATTAATTTAACCAATGAGTTATTATTTGAATCGGTAGAATCGATCCTATGTAAATTAAAAATATAAAATAGTTAAAAATTTAAAATTAAATTTAAAATACATATTTTTACTAATATTAAAAAAATAAATTTTAACAAATTATAATCAACAAGTTATAATCCGATTAGGCAATTATTATTAAATAAGTATATAAAATTCTAGTATTTTTTCATAATAATTTTTTTAATTTTATTTTTATATACAAATATTTTTATATTTATTATTATTATATACTATATGTATTTATTAAAAAATAATATTAATAAATAACATATAATCATATCATAAAAAAGTAATTATATTGTAATTAATAAAAATATTTGATATTTTTATATTTATACATATTTAATAATATTTTTATTAATAATTATGAATAATAAAAATATAATTAATTTAAATATAAATGAGTATAAAACTAAAATAATATCTAAAAAGTTATTGTGCTGTTTTACTATATAACTAATAATTAGCATATAAAATATTAAGGAATAACATAGTTCAGTGACAAAGGAAATATACAGTAATAAAGACCCAAGTTCAAACCACACTTTTATCAATTTTAAAAATTTTTTTCAAGCGATTTAATTGAATCGATTTTTCACCAATTTTTATCGATTTTGATCGGTTTTCACTGACTTTGACCGATCACACCGATTCTTGTCCTTATGTAATCAGAGATTGAATCGAACGAATTGAGAATAATTTACTAATTTTTTAATCGAACCGATTGATCCGATTCGATTTTTACAACTATAGTTAGAAATTATACCTTGGACCATGGGTTGTTTACGCATTTCTCGACCTAGTTGGGGTGCTGGATCGTAACAAAATTAAATAAATAAGAATGCTATATATATTATCAAAATATTTTATTATGTTTGTTCGATATTTGGCCAATTATATACATTAAAAATTAATTTTTAAACCTTAAATACTAAACTTTAAATTATAATAGTATAAAAATAAGATGTTAATACTTAATACATACTTCAAATGTTCGTAATGTAAGGAGTTCAAGTATTATTTAAGAGTTATTAGTTTATATTTTTAACATGTTCAATTTAATTTGATATATTTGATTTTGTTTATTAGTTACTAAATTGAGTTTTATGTTTGTAGACTTAGTATTTTCTTTATTTCGACCTAATAAAGGTTATAAATACATCCTTAACTATTATAGTTGTAATATAGAGAAATCAGAGGAGTGTCAAAGCATTTTTTCGTTTCGTAATAAAATTATGGTTAGACAAGTGAGGTCGAATGTGTCTCTCTTGTTGCATCGAAAAATCGGATAGAAACTTGAGTGAGTCCATTCAATTTAATTTCCAAACTATTGGTTTAGATAAGTTAGGTTGAGTGAGTTCCTTTCTGTTTGCATCAAAAAATTTGATAAAAAAGAATTCTCTTTGTATTCAATTTTAACTTATCCCTTTCATTTTTTTTAATTTCAATTTATTTTTTTATTCAATTTCAATCTTTATCTTTTTGTTTATCCTTTTTTTCTTTATCATTTGTTATCATATTTCAGGTATTAGTTTAATCCTTATTAATCTATATTTATTTTTCTTGCGTCCTAAAAAAATGAGTTTCAATGTCTAATCTCTCGCGTTCTTCTTTAGGTTCTTGTCGTCTTTGTCTTCCATATTTGTGTTTTATTGTTGTTTTGTCGTTCTTGTTAATTTTATTATTTAAAAAGAGATAACAAAAAAATATATAATGCAAAAAAAAAAAAGAAAAATAATTATCTTTCTTGTATTTGTCATTTTCATATACTATTTTTTTTAATTACAAGATTCGAGAATGAATATTTTTTAAGAGGAGAAGAATGATACGTGTTTCAAATGTTAGTAATATAAAGCGTTCAAGTATTATTTAAAAATTATTAGTTTATACTTTTAGAATGTTTAATTTAATTTGATGTATTTTGATTTTTTTATTCAGATTCTAAATTGTGCTTTATGTTTGGAGGCTTACGATTTTTTTTTTATTTTAACCTAATAAGAGATTAGGGATAAGTATTGTTTTGGTCCCTCACATTGAGGGTCGGAATCAAACCCGTCCCTGATCTAATTTTTGATTTAGAATCATACTTAACGTTTTTTTTCGTATTAAAATCGTCCTTTTTATTTTTTTTAGACAAAAATACCCTTCCTCTTTCCCCCCAACCCCCACCCACCCCGGTCTCCCCTCCCCTCCCCTTCCCCTCCCCTTCTTGCCTCCCCCTCCCCTCCCACCACCACCAACCCACCCCCAAGCCCAGTCTCCCCCACCCCGCGTCCCAGTCCCCTCGCCTTCCCCGTATTTCCTTCCCCCATCGCCGTCCCCCTCCAACCTTTCCCCTTCCCCCAATAAATTCAGAAATAAAAATTCAACAAATCAACCCAAAATCAATCCAAATTCAATAAATTCAACAATCAAATCAAAAAATAACAAATCAAAATCAAAAACAGAGGCAATCACAAATGTAGAAGCAGAGACAGTCATAGAATCAGAAACAGAAATTCAAGCAGAAGCAGATGCAGAAGAAAAAGATGCATTCAAGCAGAAGCAGATGCAGAAGAAGAAACTGCAGAAGAAGAAGCTGAAGAAGCAGATGCAAAACCACCGCTGCTGCTATCCAAGAAGCCATCTCTTCTGCGAACCAGGACTGAGGTGAGAGAGGACTGCGAAGGAGGGAACTGCTCTGCCCATCGCCGCCTGTGCTGCCAGATCCGTCACTGTCAGCTGCCACAGGGTCGCCGTCAAGCTGCGTCGGAGGAGGGGTGTCGTCGCAGGGTCTCCTTTCTTCTTTCTTCCGGCGACGGCGACGGCAACTCCAAGCTTCGCCGGCGCCGTCCCCTCTACCCCCTTCCCCTTCCCCCTCTCCCTCCCCTCCCCCCTTCGCATTTCCTTTCAGCCCCCCACCCCCCCAAAACACGTTTCCTCTCCCCCTCCCCAACTTGTTCTTTTCTTTTTTTTATTTTATAAATTTTTTTATTATTAAAATAAGGGGTATTTTTGGAATAAAATTAAATTTTTTAAAAAAAAAGGACGATTTTAATACAAAAAAATACGTTAAGGATGATTTTAAATCAAAATATACACCAGGGACGGATTCGATTCCAACCCTCAACGCGAGGGACCAAAATAATACTTATCCCTAAGAAATTATAAATACCTTATTAACTATTGAAGTCGTAATATAGACAGATTAAAGGATAGTACCAAAGCACTTTTTAGTTGATGAAATCATAGTATGGACAAGTAAAATCGGGTGAGTCCCTCTCTTGTTACATCGGAGAATTTGGTAAAAGGTTGAGTGAGTCCATTCGATTCAATTTTCAAACTATGGTTTAGACAAGTTAGATTGATTGAGTCATTTTCTTATTGTATCAAGAAATTGGATAAAAAGTAGAATGCTTATCTTTGTATTCAATTTAAATATATTCTTTTTATTTTCTATTTCAATTTTAATTTATCTTTTTCATTCAATATAATTTGAGTACTTGTCTTCTTGTTTATCCTTTGAGTCATTTATCATTGATGATACGTTCGTGATATGAAGAGTTTAAGTATTATTTAAAAGTTATTAATTTATATTTTTAAAATGTTAAATTTCATTTGATGTATTTCGATTTTGTTTGTTTAGTTATCAAATTGGGTTTTATGTTTATGGGTTTAGGATTTTCTTTAATTTAAAGGTTATAAATATATCATTAACTATTATAGTCGCAATATAGCGAGATTAAAAGAGTGCCAAAACACTTTTTGGTTTCATGATAAAACTATATATAATGTGAACAAGTGAGATTGAGTGAGTCATTCTCTTGTTATATTGAAAAATTGGGTAGAAGATTGAGTGAGTTTTTTCGATTCAATTTTCAAATTATGGTGTGAATAAATTAGGTTGAGGAGTTCCTTTTTATTACATTAAAAAATTGAATAAAAAAGTAATTTTTTTATTTAATTTTAATTTATTATTTTATTTATTATTTGTTCTTTTTTTATCAAGTATTATTTTAAAATATTAATTAATATTAATAAAAAATATTAATCTCTAATATTTTTTAAATTGTTTAATGTTAGCTAAAATAAATTGGTTCCATAGTTAAACTTTTTCTTGGAAGTAATTTAATTAAAAAAGTCAAACTCATAAGTCGGTTTAAGCTTGAATTATTTTGTTCACAAATTTATGACTCGAGTTTGAGTTTGAATTTGAATGCATATATTAAATTTGATTATACATATTATAATTAATTAATATTATATATTATATATTTTTAATTCATAATGATTAATAAGATATGATTTTACACACATGCATATAATTATAATACTTATGTTTGTTGAATATATATAAGGCAAGGGTGCATTATTTCTTATTTTGTCATATTTAAATTACAATGTTTTTGTTTATTTTATCATAGGTTGAAAAGATGATAAATTAAAATGTGATAAGTCTAATTAGATTTATATAAGAGAAATTATTAGGGGTTAATAATTTTTAGTATTTTTTTATTATTATTTAATCAACATAAATATTGAATTATTTTTAACAAATAAATTTTATTAATTTATGTATATAAATTTTAAAAAATATAATTATAAATTATTTTAATTTATGTGCGTAAATTTTGATAAATATAAATATAAATAATATGTTTCTTATATACAAAAATTTTGTAAATATAAGTATAAATTATTATTGACTAAATATTGATAAAAGATAATAACATTTACTAATGTAATATCGCTCTTTTTATAATATAGAAGAGAACAACATATCTATATCTTAATATTTTGATATAAAATTTTACAATCATTTTTTATATATGATTTTGACAAAAGACATAAAATATAATTGATAAATATGTAATATATATTAATATATATATATATATATATATTATAATTTATTTAAATAAAATTATAAATTATATACTTATTATTTGAACTAATATGTGAACTCAAGCTAGTATCTCTCATTTGTAATTCATTCACCTAATCGATATTAATTCATTTGGTACATCTCCTCCATTTCTTTGCTTCTCCTGTTCTCTTTATATATATATATATATATATATATATATATATATATATATATATATATATATATATATATATATATATATATATATCACCACACTCTTATTAATTAATGGATATTGTAAATTATTCTCAAGTTTATAATTATTTTATTTTCAATATTTATTTTTTTATATTTATGTAATCACATTTTTATTTTAATAAAAATATGTGATCTCTTTATGTTGTATAACATTATCTCTAATAATATTTTGACATATGAGAGGACCATAATGAATACAATTATACAATATTTTAAGTTCGACAATGGATGATAATATTGAGTTATTCTATCAAATCTAATTCCAAAAAAGAAAAAATAATAATAATTTGAGTATCCAATTATTAAATGATAGATAAATTTAGATTTCAAGATAGATTTTCCATCATCCATATATATATATATATATATATATATATATATATATAAACAAATATAAATAAACCCAAATATAAACTAGAAATTGAGGAGAGGGAATCACAAATGCCATAGAAAAAGGATGCAACCTATTATACCGAGAAAAGAGTGTACTCATACTATAGGGCAAAATTTTTTTATTAAAAAAAGAAAAAAGATTAATATGCTACAAATATATTGATCTTCTTTTATCTTCTAAGTTCTAACAAGGAATTAGGTCAATGAACCATCTAAGAATTCGAACTGGGAGCTGCACAAGATCCATAGCTAGATTGGCCAATTCTGCTATGCATCCACAACATGGACAAAAACACCTCAATATTGCCCTGCATTTTCACAATTCAAGTTTAGAAAATTGAAAACAAATCAAACAAGAAAAAAAATAAAAAATAAAAAAGATAAGAGAGATATAATTAATAAAAAGGAGCTTTTCATATCTGACTATGAATATTAAACAATCATTTTTTGCCCCCCAAAAAAAATAACAAATATTACATGAGATTGTAGATATAATGTTGTAAATAAATAACAAAGAAACAAAGAATTTAAAAAGAAAATTGCAGAAGAAAGGAAGAAAATGAATACATACCCAAGAATCCAAACAATAGCACCCACAACAGATAAAACCAATGCCAACAAAGCGAAGGGTAATCCAAGAACGAAAGCCAATGGTCTGCATTCAAAGCAAAACCCAGCATCCTCATCAAATTTTTCTTTCTTTCTCTCTGAAGTCTTTGGAGATATTGATTTATCGGATGGCATTATGGTTTTCGTTCTGTGTTTTGAATACGAGGAAGAGATTAATCAAAGAATCAAGGTTCGTATAGTACATTTAATTCTATATGTGTTGTATAGATTACACATAATAGGAAAATATATATTGGAAAACCAAATGTGAGAAGAACTGCATTGACTTCTTTCTTCTCACAATGCAATGACTTTGGATTGAGACTTCCCTTATGGGTTTTTTCTTTTCCCAAAAGAATTATCTCCATATTTAACTAGATTTAGCTTATGTCTTTTTATCTTCTATTTTTAATCTGACATGGAACATCTTTTTATTGAGTATTTTAAATTTGGAGGATTTCAAAACCTAAGAACTCTAAATACTAAACTTTAGTTTATTTAAATTCTAAACCCTAAATCTAATAAACTATCTAAAGGTTGTGTCTTTTGCTTCCTTGTCACCTGTATTTCCCTATTTTTTTTTTAATTTTCCTTTTTTATCTTAAATCTCTCCGTATGCCTAGTTGTACGCGTTTTCCAACTATATGTTCTTTGACAACATTCAATTCTTACCAACTCATTGCTCCTTAGAGTCCTCTTTTACGGTGTTCAAACCCTTCATCTCGTTACTCTGAATGCTATCGAATCCTTGCCACTCTTCTTGCTTCTCATTTTCTATTATCTTTTTTTTTTTAATTTTAATTTTTATATTATAAATTTATTATTATTATTTGGTTTTAGCTTTAATAAGTTAATATAAGTTTTGTGTCCAGCTCTTTAGGTTTTGAAGATGGCGCTAAGGACTACGTGAAGGAAGAGGATCTTGATGCTGAGTCTCCCACCTCCATCCTTGAAGATGACGTATTTTTCATTTCTTTGCTTCGCCGTCCTCTTTTATCTTTTTAATTATTTTTTTAAATTTTCTATTTATTTATTGACAACAAAATTCTTAATAATTTGTGTACAACCAGATGACAAACACATCATTGACCCATCAAACGACGACCTTCCATCTGAGTACAACAACTCAATCACATGCTCCCTTACTATATATTAGTGTTACAAAATAATCGATTTTGATGGATTTTCAATCGAATCGAACTCATGGATCACTATAAATAATCCCTGATTCATCTCTTACTGAAAAATTCAACGACAGGCCACCTTGGGGGTTCTCTTGCTGGATCTGGGTTTTCCTTGGCTTATTCTCTTGTTGTAGGGTTGGTCTTGTATGTTATGCATCATAACCAAAATGAAGATGAGGACAAATATTTTTTTGGAAATAAATTAGGATGCATCTTCGCTGTTTGATCATTTGTTTACGTTTTTTGGTCACGAATTTTAAAAATTTTGTAGGGTTTGATTGTGAAAGGATTTATGGTCGTAGCTTAGATAATCTCTAATATTTAGTTTTAATTTATTATTTTTGAATCTTATAAAATGTCATATAAATATTTGTAGAATTATATATTATAAAAGTTAATTTAATATTTAATATAAAATTTATGACTCTAATGTTTGATTTCATTTTAATTTATTAATAATATTATAATGTTCATTTAATAAGGCTAATAAAAATATAAATAACTGTATTTTATTAGTCATTCTTAAAATTAATACGATATCTTCTTATTTATCAGTATTATTTTAAAAATTATATTTAATATAAATTTTAATTTTAAATTAATTTAATTATAATATAAAAGTTAAAATTGATACGCAGAAGTATCCTATTAAAGTTGCTTTTAATTTCATTGTTAACTTGGTAGTTATTTTTTATTATTTCTTCTTTTTGTTTTGAGAAAGCATAAAAAGTTAATGAAATATTTGTACAATATATATAATAAAGATTTAGGAGGTATTAGAGATATATTCATTAGTATTACTTTTTTTTATCAGTAAATGATTTTACGACATAAAATGTTTATTATCCCTAAGTATCAAATAATTATTCTGAATATTTATAAATAATATTTATTTTTTAACTCATATAATCAATTATACACATTATATAAATATCCTATTCGCTTCCTAATAAAACTCTTTTGCTTTTTAACTTCTTGGTAATTGAATTCCTGATATTTTTTCTCACTCCCAATCAATTGCGCTTTGTACCTGAGTAGTGTTGGAAATAGGAAAATAGCAGTTGATACTTATTGTTGAAATTTTTGGAGCAGTTAAAAATTTTGTTATACGAAATGGTCCGATTCATAAATATTTTACACAATTTCATTAAGAGACTTCTATCAAATATTTTTCCTTGATTGTATGGAATCACGTCACTATTTGGCTCATGAAAAATATGATTCGTTCAACATCAATTTAGCCTTTAAACATTTTTTAAATTTAATTATTGTGTTATTAAAACCGATTCGACCCATCGATTGTCTCGAAAATCTAGTAAATCAGTGATTAAGTCAATCCCAATAAATTTACTGATCGAACAAAAAAATAATTGACAAAACTCGATTTAAATCGATCGATTTAATTAAAACCGATAAACCAAGAAGTCTAATTTAACTCGAACCAGTTCAAATTCTTATTTTTTTCTATATGTGAAACGACGTTGTTTCAATTAAAAAATAAAACTAAATTGAACTAAAAAAAATCCTAGCTCGAAGCCTCCATCCCTTTTCCTGTTTTTTAATCTCATTCCCTTTCGACCATGAGAAAGACTACTTGAGAGTTGACAGTCTGAGACTGAGAGTGTGAGAGTGTGAGAGAGTGAGAAAGACCCGTTGAGCTGGCGCGATGATGCATTACTGTACTGAGTTGGTGACCAGTGACTTCGAAAGTGAGAAGGAAAAATTTTAGCGGTGAGAGATAGGTGAAGGTAGAAGACGATGAGAAGACGCAGCAAGGTAGTGTCTTTTTTTTTGTTGCTTAACTTCAAAAATTCATTATATGTCCAGAAATATCTCATATTGTCTTACGAGATAAAATTCTCACAAAAGGAACATTGGTAAAATTATATCAATGATTTAGAGTTAATGATTCCTAAAGTTATTCTTAATTTTCAGAATCTGTACTCAACTAACGGTTTAGTGAATATATTAACAAGTTGATCTTCTAATTTTATAAATTAAATGTTAATATTACTTTTTTAATATATTTTTTAATTGAGTGATATCTCACTTTAATACATTTTGTTTTTGAATATAAAATATAATTTTTAAAAATATTTATAACATTTATATTATCACAAAATAAGAATATATTATTGACTTTTAATTTATAATCGGCCAATTGAATTTTCAACCAAAAGAAATTGAGAACAGCAAAAAGATAGAACTATATGCTCAGTCTCAACAATTGATAGAACTATGATAATTTACTTTTTGTTTGACTACACGTTTAGATATTTTTTTTAAAAAAAATAACAGATTCTAAAAGTGTTTTTTGATCAATTTTATTTTTTTTTATAAATAATCAATTACAAAAAATTCATTATTTCAGATTGAGGATTCAGACAATATAATTACAGGAATTATGTTGACGTCTTGATTTCACAATCTTGCACATAAATAACATATATATAATTTTTTTATTTAATTTTTTAATTAGAAATTACTTTCAAATATATATATGGGAACGGACATATATACGCCCCTAACTTTTTGAAAAAAAAAAGTTAATAATAATAAATTATTAAATATATAAAATTATTATATATTATATATTTTTATTTTTTGTTTAAAAAGTTATAAAAAAATTATAATCTATAAGAGTAAAATTATTTTGGACTTTTCCTCAACCTTTGATCTTCTCATTGCAAATACATGTTTTAAAAAGAGAGACGAACATCTTATAACCTATAAGAGTGGCATGACAAGCTCTCAAATCGACTTCTTCTTGTTGAGGAAAGTCGACCGGAAATTTTGCATTAACTGTAAAATTATCCCGGGAGAGAGTTTGACAACACAACATAGGGTGCTTGTCATGGATTTTCGCGTTGAGCAAAAGTTGAGAAAAAGACATCATACGAAGAACCCAACGACGAGGTGATGGAGGATGAAAGGTGAGGAATAAAGAAGTTTCCTAAGACGTGTAGGAGAAGAGGAAAAGTGGGATGAGAATGGAAGCGCAGAAGAGATGTGGAGGGAGATGGCAGAAGTTATTAGAAGAACAGCAAAAGAAAGTTTTGGTGAATCTAAAAGAATAAGACCAAGAGACAATGAGTCCTGGTGGTGGAATGCGAGTATACAAGAAAATATAAAGATAAAAAGGGAATACTTTAAAGAGTGGTCTTTATGCCGCAATGCAGATAACTGGGAAAAATATAAGGCGGCTAAGAAAGAGACAAAAGTGGCTGTAAGTGAAGCAAAAACAAGAGCATATGAGGGTCTCTACCAGTCTTTGGCACGAAAGAAGGAGAAAAAGGTATATATAGAATCGCAAAGAGTCGGGAAAGAAGAACGAGAGATTTGGATCAGGTTAAGTGCATAAAAGATAAGGATGGAGAGGTGTTGGCTCAAGAGGAGAAGATTAATGAAAGGTGTAAGAGTTACTTCTACGAGTTATTTAATGAGGGACATAAGACTTTTCCGAGCCTTGGTCGATTCTGCACAAGGGAAGAAGATCAAAACTTTGACTACTATCGAAGGATTCGAGACTTTGAGATAAAAGAGGCTCTAAAGCAGATGAAAAATGGTAGGGCAGTAGGACCTGATAATATCCCGATTGAGGTTTGGAAGGGTCTTGGAGAAAAAGGCATCAACTGGTTAACCAAGCTTTTTAATGAGATTTTAATGTCAAAGAAGATTCCTGATGAGTGGAGAAAGAGCACCTTGGTACCTATCTACAAGAATAAGGGGGATATACAAAGTTGCGAAAACTATAGAGGGATTAAGCTTATGAGTCATACTATGAAGTTATGGGAAATGGTGATAGAATGGAGGTTGAGAAAAGAGACACAAGTAACAGAGAACCAATTTGGATTTATGCCAGGAAAATCTACCACTGAAGCGATATACCTATTAAGAAGAATGATGGAGAGGTATCGTAGTAATAAAAGGGATCCACATATGGTGTTTATTGATTTGGAAAAAGCGTATGATAGGGTACCAAGGGAGGTCTTATGGAAGGTTTTAGAAAAAAGGAGAGTAAGGATCGCATATATTCGGGCAATTAAAGACATGTATGATGGGGGGCACAACTAGTGTGAAGACTCAAGGTGGTGTGACGGAGGAATTCCCTATTGGTATAGGATTACACCAGGGATCATCCTTAAGTCCATACATTTTCACATTAGTCTTGGAAGTACTCACAGAGTACATCCAAGAGCCTGTGCCATGGTGCATGCTTTTTGCCGATGATATCGTCCTTATGGGAGAGTCAAGGGAAGACCTAAATAAGAAGTTGAAGTTATGGAGAGAAGCTTTAGAAGTGTATGGTCTACGCATAAGCCGTAGCAAGACGGAATATATGGAATGTAAGTTCAGTCTGAGAAGGGAAAACCCCAATATAGAGGTGAAGATTGGAGAAAACATTCTAGGAAAAGTTAAAAGTTTTAAGTATCTTGGGTGCATCATACAGGATAATGAAGAGATTGAACAGGATGTAAATCATAGGATCCAAGCAGGTTGGTCAAAATGGCGGAGTGCATCTGGTTTTATATGCGACAAAAAAGTGCCTTTAAAACTTAAAGGTAAATTCTATCGCACCGCTATAAGACCGGCTATGCTGTATGGTACGGAGTGTTGGGCGGCTAAAGGGGAGCACGAACATAAGCTGAGTGTGGCAGCGATGAAGATGTTGAGATGGATGAGTGGTCATACGCGATTGGATAAAATAAGGAATGAAGATATAAGGGAGAGAGTTGGAGTAGCACCCATTGTAGAAAAGATAGTTGAATCGCGTCTCAGGTGGTTTGGACATATGAGAAGAAGACCAATAAAATATCCAGTCAGGAGGGTGGATGAGATGGAAGATGAACAAAGGGCGAAAGGCAGATGAAGACCTAAGAAGACCATCAATGAGATGGTCAAACGAGATCTACATGTAAACGGTCTCTCTATAGACATGATACATGACATAGCACAATTGCGTCGTTTGATTCATGTAGCCGACCCCACTTAGTGAGACAAGACTTTGTTATTGTTGTTTAAAAAGTTATATTTAATATTTAGTTTAATATAAATAAAAGTCTAATTTAAATATTAAAACTTTTAATATTTAAAAAATAAGTGATAATATAAAAAAATATTATTATCAATCATTTTTTGATTAAATAAAATTTTTAAATTCTATAGAGTGAATTCTTTTTCCTTCTATGACGACCGTGTTCTTATGTTATGTGACTGATGGTCTAACGACGCATTCATAGCCTGAGCTTTCAATTTTATTAACTAAAGGTACTCACCTATATAGAATTATGAATCAATAAAGCTAAATATTTTCTGACCAAAAAACAGTAAAATTTTGTTTCTTATGTTATTATCTCACGTAGATAATATCTTTCTATCTTTTTATTAAATAATTATTTAACAAATTTTGCTATTTAATTGTAAAGCTGAAACTTTATTAAATTTATGGTGGATGTTTGTTTGACGAAAAAAATTATTATATACAAAGCTAAAACTAAATTAAATAAAATAATAAAACAAATAAATAATATATAATATTAAATAATACATTTATTTATGCTTAAAAATCTAGACTTGGTTTCACATAATTAACCAATTGAATTATTATTATTATTATTATTGTTATTATTATTTTTTATTTTTTAATACAAGTCAATTTAATTTTTTTCATTTCAAAAAATTAAATTTATAAATAATTTTTTTATTGTATTGATATTTAATAATATAAATTTTTAACAGACATAATTAAAAAAATAAATATGAGACAAATACAATGATATAATAGGACATTATATATTTTTATGTATATTTATTATTCAAAAATATTATTTATAAACTAAAATTAGTCATTAAAATTAGTCACCAATATA
This sequence comes from Arachis hypogaea, assembly GCF_003086295.3. Lineage (NCBI taxonomy): Eukaryota > Viridiplantae > Streptophyta > Magnoliopsida > Fabales > Fabaceae > Arachis > Arachis hypogaea. The sequence continues at coordinate 22,205,607 of NC_092038.1, read as the reverse complement.
TTTGTGTATAAATATATATGTAATCTAATTTATTTTCAATGTGTATTTATATTTTAACATATATTTTATACTAATAATTTATTTTTATGACTAATTTTAATATACATATAACATTATTTTTTTATTATATTTTTTATAATTCGATCTTTTAATTCGTATGTGGGTCCGTTCCTAATATATATATATATAATTTGCAAACGTGAATTAGATTGAAAAAAGGAACACAGCAGAGACAGTGTACGTGAACACGTGATGGTGATTATTCTCGAGCTTTATAAGATTCGTCACATTCTTCAGTTCAATTAATAAAACCTTTGATAAGATCTAACTGGTAAATAGTAAGAAATGAGGGGCCAACTTGTCATATATAATCTTAAACCCTGTTTCATGCCCTACACAAAGCAATAAGGACCTTTGCTAAACTACGTAGTGGTGTGGTGATGCTGCTATTGTAGATTTGTAGTCTTCTCCTTCTTGCATACGCGAATATATAACATGCATACACAGTAAAGTATACAAAGATTATTATTAAAAGGAGAAGTATATATTGTCCATCTATGAACTACGAATATGTTGTTGAGCCATCGTACATGTCGGATAAATTTTGAACATAACACTCTCATTCAATATTTATATATGTGTTCTATTTTCAACTTATCTTAATAAAAAATATAAATTATTTTTTCGAATATGTATACACTTAAATATTACTGTATATCAACGTATTTAATTTTAATTTATTCTTAATTTATATAATTAAAATAAATTTAAAAATAATATATAATTTTATTTATATAAATAAATATTATTTTAAATATTTTATATAATTAAAAAATTATTTAAAATAGTTAAAATATTAATTTATATTTTAATATCAATAAAATATTAATTTTTTTATAATTTATTTAAAAAATATTTTATATTTTATATATATGTCGTGTCTTTATGTCTTATACAAATTTAAATTTTATGTATTTGTGTATTCTGTGTCGTATCGATGTTAATATTTGTGTTTTATAAGTATCTATAATTACAGTGTTTTTGATGACTAAAGAATTTTTGCAACACTTAAAAGTATTGCTAAAATTAATATAATATTTTTTTATTTTTATTTTTGAAATTAAAAACTTTGTTAAATAGTAAAAAATTGTTATTTTAATAACATTTTTTAAATATTACTAAAACCATATATAGCTACTATAATGACTGTAATCAGAATCATTATAGCATGCACTTATATTAGAACTAATTTAATTGTCATCATTGTTATAAGAACTTTTAATAAGTAAATATTAATACATGACTTCATTTAAAAAAAAAAAAACAAGAGTTAACAGTGTTTTTGGATTATTTTAAAAAAAATTAAATAAAAATAATAGTTTTTTATTAAAAAAGTTATTGATATTTTAATAGAAAATATAAGAAGTGTTTTTAATAGATAATTCCTTTTTTTAAATTTAGCTCGCCTTTGAAAGCAAAATATATATTGCTTGTCAATAAAAGACTTTTTTTACTTTTTTTTATAAAAGTAATATTTTAAAACAAAAATTATCCAAACACCTTTATAATATATATCATTTTTTAAAAAAGTCAATCCAAAGAAATATTTATAATGTAATGTACACTCAATGAAAATCTACCACATATATAAGGCAATGTTTGGTTAGTGTCTTTTAGACATAAAAACAGAGACACGCATAAATATACAAAGATATATAGATACAAAATAGATAAAAAAAAATTTATTATGTTTATTTATAATGTACAAGACACACTTATTTAAATTAAATATTATTTTTATCTCTATACTATATCCACCGCTACATCACTTTCACTGCTGCCATCATTGCTTTTCACCATCACCATTGATTTTTCTACAATCCAAATTATTATAACCAATATCTCTAATTCATAATCAATTTAATAATTAAAAAAAGTTGGTCAAAAAAATAAAAAAATGAAAAGATGAGAAGGAGGTCGGAAAGAGAAGAGTTCTAATATCCAATTGGACTTTCTTGTGTTCCATTACTATTTTTATAAAATACAAATTTTTTAAAAAAAGTGGTGGAACATCCTAAATACTCAAGTCATGCTTTCGTTCAAAAAACAAGCTAAGATTTTGTTTTGAACATGAATTTTTTCTCAAATAAAAAAATTAAAAATTTTGAAAATATTTAATAAACTAATATTCGAACAATGCTTCATCCATCATTATTCAAAACTCTTATTTTGTGTGTGTTCTTGTATGGATACCTGAAGGGAGAGCTCAGTCCCTGGGAGTCGACGCCGAGTTGTTATCTTCGGTGCTGACCTTTGAGCTTTTGTGGAAGTCTGAGTTTTTCTCCAAGGAGATGTCCAATTGCGCAAAGCGTGAGCAAGGAACAAGGGGGGAGTGTACCTGCAAAGGCACTCCGAAGATTAAGTCAGTATTGAGAATTCAATGTCCCCTTTGAAGATAAAATATCATACCTTTATAGGTGAGATAAAATAGGTCGGTTACGTTTCTATTGATCATCTGAATTGAAGAGCGTATGTTTTAACAAGTGATAATGTCTGATTGTAACGTATAATGCCGAGTTATAACGTAAAGTGCCGAGTTATGGTGCATAATGCCGAGTTATTGTATATAATGCCGAATTATGACATCGGATTTGTAACGGTCGTATCATAGCCCCCAAGCTTAGCCTGGCTATATTTTGATAAAGCAGGTTGAGCTTTTTTTTTAGTTATAACTCGGCGATTTGAGTTATAGGTATGGAGCCCCCAGATCAACTTACTTTATTAAAATAATGAATAATTTGAATTTTCAGACGCAATTTGAAGTTAACGTGTATTGGAAAGTGTAGTAGTCTTGTCATTGATTGTGCCTTTGATTTTTCCAATGAAATTTTGAACCGTTGATTTAATAGATGCAACGGTTAGATTTTTTCATGGAACCGAGTAGTTAATTTGAATAGTTGCTGAGACGATGTTGATAAAAGTGAATTGGTTGGGCGAGAATATTGAGTTAATTCACCGTTGTTTGGTGATTTGATTGCGCATGTGTAAATGATGCGACTTTGAATTAAAGAGTTGTCGCGAATGGATAAGTGTTTGTACTTGTATGATATGTGATTGAGTTTGTTGACTGTTTATAGTCATAGTTCGGAATTGAAGACTGAGTTTGATTGCGCATGTGTAAACGATGGGACTTTGAATTGAAGAATTATCGCGAATGGATAATTGATTGAAGATTGTGTTTGATTGCGCATGTGTAAACGATGCGACTTTGAATTGAAGATTTATCGCGAATGGATAATTGATTGAAGATCGTTGATAGTCATAGTTCGGAAGATAGTTGATATAGATTTGACAAAGAGTGATAATGATTGATATAGCTCGGATAATTATTGATATAAATCTGAAAATAAAGATAATAGATATAGATTTGAAAATAGAAAAACAGATATAGGTCAGCGAATAGGGATAACAGATATAGGTCGACAAATAGAGATGACAGATATAGGTCGGCAAATAGAGATGACAGATATGGATCGAAAAATAGAGATAACAGATGTTGATCGACAATTAGAGATAACAGATATGCAAATAGAGATGATAGATATGGATCGAAAAATAGATATAACAGATATAGATTGGCAAATAGAGATAACAGATATAAATCGGCAAATAGAGATGACAGATTTAGATCGGCAAATAGATATAACAGATGTAGATCAGAAAATCAGATATAGATCGGCAAATAGAGAGATCAGATATAAATTGGCAAATAGATATAAGAGATGTAGATCGGAAAATCAGATATAGATCGGCAAATAGAGAGATCAGATATAAATTGGTAAATAGAGATATCAGATATAAATTGGCAACTAGAGATAGCTGATAAAGATCGGCAAATACAGATAACATATATAAATTGGAAAGTAGAAATGACATATAGATCAGAAAATCAGATAACAGATATAGATCGGCAAATAGGGATAACGGATATAAATCGAAAAATAGAGATGACATATAGATCAGAAAAATAGAGATAACAGATATAGATCGGCAAATAGATATATCAGATACAAATTGAAAAATAGAGACGACAGATATAGAATTAAAAAATAGAGATAACAGATATAAGTTGAAAATAGAGATGACAGATATATATTAGAAAAACATTATAGATCGACAAATAGATATAACAGATATAAATGGACAAATAGGGATAACAGATATAAATCGGAAAATAGAGATGACTGATATAAATCGGAAAATAGAGATGACTGATATAAATCGGATAATAGAGTGACTGTTATAGATCGGCAAATAGAGATTTTTAATATGAATCGGCAATTAGAGATGATTGATATAAATTGGATAATAGATATAACAGATATAAGTTGGCAAATAGGGATCACAGATATAAATTGGAATATAGAGATGATTGATATAAATCGAAAAATAGAGATGACTGATATAAATCGGATAATAGAGATGACTGTTATAGATCGGCAAATAGAGATTTTTTATATAAATTGGCAAATAAAGATGATTGATATAAATCAGACAATAGATATAGATCGGCAAATAGAGATGACTGATATATAAATTGAAAAATAGAGATGACTGATATAAATCGGCAAATAGAGATGACTGATATAAATTAAAAAATAAAGATGACAGATATAGATCAGAAAACAGATATAGATCGGCAAAACAGATATAGATCGGCAAATAGATAAACCAGAGATGAATTGAAAAATAGAGAGATGATAGATAATGATCGGAAAAACAGATATAGATCGTAAAAACAGATAAAGATCGGCAAATAGATATACCATAGATGAATCAAAAAATAAAGATGACAGATATTGATCGAAAAAGCAGATATAAATCGGCAAATAAATATATCAGATGATTTGAAAAATACAGAGATGATAGATAATGATCGAAAAAGCAGATATAGATCGGCAAAACAGATATAGATCGACAAAACAGATATAGATCGGCAAATAGATAAACCAGAGATGAATTGAAAAATAGAGAGATGACAAATAATGATCAGAAAAACAGATATAGACTGAAAAAACAGATATAGATCGGGAAATAGATATACCAGAGATGAATTGAAAAATAAAGATGACAGATATTGATTGGAAAAGCAGATATAGATCGGCAAATAAATATATCAGATGATTTGAAAAATATAGAGATGACAGATGAGGATCGAAAAAGCAGATATAGATCAGAAAAACAGATATAGATCAACAAAACAGATATAGATCAGCAAAACAGATATAGATCGGCAAATAGATAAATCATAGATGAATTGAAAAATAGAGAGATGACAGATAATGATCGAAAAAACAGATATAGATCGGCAAAACAGATATAGATCGGCAAATAGATAAACCATAGATGAATTGAAAAATAGAGAGATGATAGATAATGATCGGAAAAATAGATATAGATCGTAAAAACAGATAAAGATCGGCAAATAGATATACGATAGATGAATCAAAAAATAAAGATGACAGATATTGATCGAAAAAGCATATATAAATCGGCAAATAAATATATCAGATGATTTGAAAAATACAGAGATGACAGATAATGATCAAAAAAGCAGATATAGATCGGAAAAACAGATATAGATCGCCAAAACAGATATAGATCGACAAATAGATAAACCAGAGATGAATTGAAAAATAGAGAGATGACAGATAATGATCGGAAAAACAGATATAGATCGGCCTTTTTTGGGCCTTAATGATTTACTATATGACCTTTGTTTACAAAGGTGCAGGTAAGTTTGAAGCCATTGGAAGGAAATGGGGCCTATAGAAAGAAGGGTGTTTATTTCGAGGCCCCACGGTGGGCGCCAATTGTTCTTGTATGGATACCTGAAGGGAGAGCTCAGTCCCTGGGAGTCGACGCCGAGTTGTTATCTTCGGTGCTGACCTTTGAGCTTTTGTGGAAGTCTGAGTTTTTCTCCAAGGAGATGTCCAATTGCGCAAAGCGTGAGCAAGGAACAAGGGGGGAGTGTACCTGCAAAGGCACTCCGAAGATTAAGTCAGTATTGAGAATTCAATGTCCCCTTTGAAGATAAAATATCATACCTTTATAGGTGAGATAAAATAGGTCGGTTACGTTTCTATTGATCATCTGAATTGAAGAGCGTATGTTTTAACAAGTGATAATGTCTGATTGTAACGTATAATGCCGAGTTATAACGTAAAGTGCCGAGTTATGGTGCATAATGCCGAGTTATTGTATATAATGCCGAATTATGACATCGGATTTGTAACGGTCGTATCAGTGTGATTTTTTTTATCATCTAAATTTATTGTTATCATGGCTGGAGAAGAGGCAAATCTAAAGGTGGCACAATCTGAAAAACACAAAAGCGGAAGCACATGGAAGAGACAGATAAGAGACATCGACACGAAAATCAGATCTGTCCTCTGAGACATGAAGAAGATGATGGGTAAAAGAAGAAGGAAGAAGAAAAGAGAGAAGAGAAAGAAAAATAATAATAACGATTAAATTTGTCATCTGGAACGCGAAGAAGAAGATGATGGGTTAGAAGAAGATGAAGAAAGAATAAAAAGAGAGAAGAGAAAATAAGGGATTAGAAAAGAAGAGAGAGGGCGTTAATAGTATAGAATAATTATGGAGTTTTCAAAAAATAATAAGGATAGAATTGTCCAAAACTGTAATTTAATCTGTGTCTCAAGCCAAAAATTTGTGTCTCAACATAGAAAGACACAAAATACACGTCTTTTGTGGGTAACCGTGTCTTAAAAAAATTATGTCTCAACAAGCAAACGATGAACATGTATCACCGTGTCCATGTCTCTTATGGACATGGACAATAACCAAACGGTGCCTAGTATACATTCTCTATCCCAAACAAGACATAAGTTATCGGTGACAGTGTTAGTTTGGTTCAAAGAAAAAAATTACTGGTAAAAAAAATCGTTTTAAAACTGCTAACTCGGTTAAAATGAGCTAATCAAACCTAATTGAGATTCTGCCGGTTTATTCTAAACGATGTTGTTTTGAAATTTTATTTAAAAAAAAAAGTGTTTCTGAATTGAATTGAGAAACTAGAAATACAGTCTCTCTCTCTTCTTTCACTCACGCACAGAGTTGTCTCAAAGCTCTTCCATCTCAATCTCATCTCTTGTTTGAAAACCCTAGCCTCCATTATACTGCCGTTCATTTCAACTATGGGTGACAAACAGAAAAGTCTGACCTACCAAAAGCTCACTATCTGGCGGGTTAGCCCGCTCCACCCCGCCTAGTGAGGTGGTTCTAAATTCTTCTCCCGCCTTGCCTAACGGCGGATTGGTGGGCCAATCCTGCCAAATATTTTTTTTATAATTTTACAATCATTTCAATAATATTATAATTTCTAAAGACATAAAATATTTATAATTTTTAAATTCACAAATATTAAAGTCTTTATAATTATAAATATGTAATAAACATAATCATAAACCAAGTTTTTTGAAACAAAATAATAAAACCAACATTATCCAAAGCGAAACAAACATTATCCAAAATATATATTTAAACATCTTCAAGTTCATAATCAATCAAACATAAAATATAATCCAAAATATAACTTAGAACATCTTCAATTATCATCTTTATCCGCTTATAGATCAGTAACATCATAGAAATTTGTCAAAAAATGGCCCTGACAAAAAAAAATGCCTGGCCTACCAGGGAAGCCCGTCTCGCCCCACCAAAGCCCACGGATTGGGCGGTGCAGGTTAAGCGGGCTTTTTAAGTTTAAAAAATTTCAAATTTCCAATCCAGCCCACTATTTTTGGCGGGTTACGCAGACCGGCCCTACGGGTTTTGCCCCGTTTTCCATCCTTAATATTGACATCGCTGCTGCTTCGTCGTGGTCATTCGCCAATCGTCCTGGTTTGTTGTGCTCGAACGCCGCCCTCCCCTTGTTCGCCCAACACCAACGTCTCCAGGTCCCGCTCTGCAGCTCTATGCCCAATGTTAGTCTGTCGTGTTCATCGCCAGCTCATCAGTGTTTGTCGCCATCTCCTTGTCATCTGCCGCCAACTCGCTAATGTTCGTCGCCAATTCCTGTCATCCTTTGCTCTCCCTCAAATCTCTGCTCACTGCCCTCGCTAAAGGTAATGCCTCGAATGCTCAGTCAGTGTTCATACTTGTTCTTGGTTGATTGGCTTTGCTCATTGCTTGAAGCTAAATTTCAATTTTGATAACTCTATTACTGGCTTACTGTTTGATGATAAATTACATATTCTATGTTACTAACTCACTGCTCAATCTTGCTCTATTTTTCTATTGTCAAAATTTGTTAAAAATTCTTGATGATAAATTTTGTGCTCATTTGGTGGTTTTTTTTGTTGTTATTCAATAACCATTATGTCGGGCTTGATAAAATTAGGTTAAACTTTTGTTAAATCATGTTAATTTTTGTGCTGACCTTGCTAAAATTATATTCAAAACTTTGTTAATGTTGGTTAAATGTTGTTAATTTTTGTTAAAGCTTGTTAATTTTGGTGCTAACATAAATTAGTCAGCTTTATTTTTTATTCAATAAAGAAAAGCATAAACTGAATTAAGTTAATTCGATGAATTTTTTTGTTTCTTGTAATTGGCTTAAAGAGATCAATAATGATTCAATGAACGTTAACTTGTTAATACTTAATAATTAATGAGATCAAAAGTTATTAATATCTTTCATGATTTTTCTTTTAGTTGTGGATAATGGTATCAATAAAAAAACACATGCTAATAATAATGTATTTGTAGATAATAATCTGATAGCTAATCCTCTCTATTTGAATGATACTACTAATCTTGCTGATTCCAATGATTGTTAATCACAAGCTTCTTCCAATATACAGGAAAAATAGATCTAGCTTGAAAATATATTATTTTACAAATAGTGAATGAAAAGTCACATTACTAACTTTTATTTTGTCTACAAACTTTTGGAGGAGGGAGATTCACATAATAAAGAAACATTGGATAAAGATAATTGGAGACATAAAAAATATTCTAAAATTTCTTGTGATGTAGAAAAAACAGATGAAAAGCTTATTGAAAGAAATTCAGAAAAATAAAAGCAAAAGAAAAGTAAGCTTTAGTAAAGAGGGTGGTGATGAGATTGAGGATGCAATCAATAAAGCAATAACACAATAAGAACAATAATGTACTTCGAGTCGGCTACCATCTAATAAGCAAGTGGTTGAAGGAAATCCAAAGAAAAAGGCAAAAGTCATTCTTCCTATGTTTGCACTGAGAACAACTTCAGGAACTCAACCAAGTCTTAAAATATTTTTTCAAAATAAAGAGACAATACTGAGGTTGTTAAGCAGTTTATTAGGTGGCTTTTAGATTGTAGAATTCTTTTTAATGTGATTATGGTGCCATATTTTTAAGATATATATGATAGATTGTGTTGCTAGTGTTGGACCTGGTTACAGGGATCCTTCTTAGAGTTAAACCCTAAAATGATCCCTTAGATTGGCGTCGTGCACTAAAATCGTCCCTGAGATTCCAATTGCACCAATTACGTCTATGAGAATGAAAAAAGTGCACCATATTAATTCTTGACCTATTTTCCGTTAACGACGCGATGACATGGCATGATGACGTGGACTGTAAGTGACACATGTCACTTCATGATTTGGCCACTTGTAATAGTGACGTGGATGGTTGTACCACGTGTCACAATGTTATTTGGCCACGTGTTCGTTTGTGCCACGTGTCGCAACAGTATTCGTCCACGTGTCGTCTATTATGTCATCATCGTAGATGCACCAGATTAGTCCCTCACTTTGCATTAAGTGACTCATTTTAGTCCCTAAAATTGAATGTCGTGCACCAAATTAGTCCTTTCACATGTTTTTGGTGAAGAAACTAGTTTGTGCATGACATTCAATTTCAGGAACTAAAATGAGACACTTAATACAAAGTGAGGGACTAATTTAGTGCATATACAACGATGACATAATGGATGATACATGGATGAATACTGTTGCAACACGTGACACAAATGGACACGTGACCAAATAACATTACGACACGTGGCACAACTATCCACGTCAGCATGCCACGTGTAACTAGTCACCACATTATCATACCATTACATGTGGCCAAATCATGAAGTGACACGTGTCACTTACAGTTGACGTCATCATGCCATGTCGTTGCGTCATTAATCGAAAATGGGTTAGTGATAGAGGATAATGCAGAATAATATGAAAATGTAACAATTAAGTTGTAGAAGAAAAGTGTATAGATTATTATTATTACTGAATGAAATTGGAAATAGATGGAAGAGAGAGTGTCAAAGATAATTCCCTTTTTGAGTCACGGATGAACTCCGTGAGTACCTCGAGAGTACATATCACAATACCTTCCCCTCTAACCGAAATTATTCTTTTTCTCTATAAAACCCCTCTAACTAATTCTCCAGCTCAGCCTTGAGAAATAATCCTCTGTTTTGCACCCTATTTCTCACTTACTAACAAAATCTTTCATCCAAGTCGGGGCTTTTCTGGTTCTCATTGGTTTGTACTCTGCTATGTGCACCAGTTCACTTTCATGAGTTGGCCCAATTTTTTCAATTGCAGCCTTATCAATAATTGGGCTTATTGTGGAGTTATCAACTAACCCACCCTCCAACACAACCTTGTCCTCAAGGTTGATCTCAAGAAACAACCTCGTCAACTCCTCCCAAGTCTTCCCACGTGGTCTCGTCCCAGGAAGCCCCTTCCCAATCCACCAAGATTTGAGTTCGGACACCCTTATCAGAAGCCATGGAACGCCTACCGAGTATGGCGACTGGACGCGGTTACATCGATGATGGGAGATCCGGCACCGTGAATGACTCAGTTGGAGGCTCCCCGTGGAATTGCTTCAACACCGCAACATGGAACAATGGGTGCAAGGTATAGCCAGTCGGCAAGGCCAAACAGTATGTGACTTTTCCAATCTTCTGAATAACCTGAAATGGACCATAGAAACGCTTTTGTAATTTGTTGTGGGTATTGTGGGTTAAGGATTTATGACGATAGGGACGAACGTTCAACAAAATCCGATCGCCAATCTCGAAGCTTTTCTCCAGGCGATGTTGATCCGCTTGTTTCTTATTTTTTCTTGTGCACGTTGAAGAGAATAACGCAGTTCCCGATGTAATGCTTCATGTACTCTCAAAAATTCATCAACGGCAAGGACAGTAGTGGCCCCTGGGTGGTATCCGGGCAGGGTTCTCATCGAAAACCCATAGAGTGCCTCATGTGGTGACATATCAAGAGAGGAGTGGTGAGAGCTATTGTAACAAAGTTCGTCTCACGAGAGAAAAGAGGACCACTGATTCGGGTAAGAGTGTGTGAAGACTCTAAGATATTGCTCCAATGTGCGATTCACTACCACGGTTTGACCGTCACTTTGTGGATGATAGGCAGTGCTGTAGATGAGCTTGGTACCATTAAATTCGAACAAATTTTTTCAAAACTTGCTTAGGAAAATAGGGTCTCTATCCGAAACCATAGTGACCGGGAATCCATGTAACTTGACCACAAAATTGATGAATGCCTTGGCTGCATCCTTCGCTATAAATCCTGGTTTAAGAGCAGTAAAATGTCTCACTTTAGTAAATCTTTCCACCACCACTAATATCGCATTATACTCAGCAGATTTCGATAATTGCACAATGAAATTGAGAGAGATCTCCATCCATGTTGTTCTGGCACTGGGAGTGGTTGCAACAGTCCCTGAGGACGTGCAGGAATATACTTGGTAACTTGACAATCCCAGCATTGTTCAACAAATTTCTGGACAGCAGTCCGCATTCCAGGCCAAAAGAACAATTCTGCCATGAATTTATACGTTTTTAGTAGTCCTCCATGACCCCCACGTACTGACTTGTGAAACTCATGTAAGAGTAATTCTTGTAACCCATTATAATCAGGAACCCAAAACTTTCCCCGATATAGGAGCAGTCCATCCCGTTCCCCATAATCCGTGCTAAGCTTGCCCTCTTTAAATTGCTAATGTAATTGTACCATGGTGGGGCAGTGAGCATTAACCCTCCTGAGAGAATCCCATAGATCTGTTTGAACCGTAGTGAGGCTGCGAAGTACAAATTGAGAGTCTGAAGTAAGTGACGGGAGAGGGCATCAGCAACCTGATTCATTCTGCCAGCTCTATATTCAATATCAAACTCATAGCCTAACAACTTTTCCATATAGTATTGTTGCTCTGGTGTTAAAATCACCTGCGACATGAGTTCCTTCAACCCTTGATGGTCAGTTTTTATAATAAACTTCTTTTCCAATAAATAGTGGCGCCACTTAGCCACAGATTGTGTAATTGCATAAAGCTCCTTGATATAAGCTGAAGCAAGACTCATTTTCTGTCTCAGTTTCTTACTAAAATAGGCTAGGGAATGTCCGTTCTGCGTTAACACTGCACCAATGCCCTTATGGGATGCATCTGTCTCTACCGTAAAAGGCATAGAAAAATCTAGTAACGCTAGGACTGGGTATGAATCAGCCTTCAACTGCTCGGAGGCTCTATCCGCCTCTTCACCGCAATGGAAATTATTTTTCTTGTGTAACTCAGTCAAGGGATGAACAATTTGGGCATACTTAGCCACAAACGTGCGATAATACCCTATTAACCCAAGAAAGCCCCTAAGTTGTTTGAGAGAGCTTGACTTTGGCCATACTTGAATTACTTCTATTTTAGATAGGTCAACTTTCACTCCATCTGCCCCAACAATATGGCTCAAGTACTTCACTTGTCTTTGACCAAAGAGGCACTTTGATCTCTTAGCGAATAGTTGGTGCTGGGATAGGACAGTGAGGGTAAGCCTGAGGTGGTGCAAGTGATCCTCCCAAGTCTTGCTATAGACAAGAATATCATCGAAGAAAACAGCAACAAACCTTCTCAAATAAGGCTGAAAAACCTTATTCATAGTAGCCTGAAAAGTTGAAGAGGCATTAGTGAGATCGAAAGGCGTGACTACAAACTCATAATGCCCTTGGTGGGTGCGAAAAGCCGTCATGTGAACCGAATCTCATTCATTCGAATTTGGTGGTAACCTGATCTCAAATCAATCTTAGAGAAGTATTCTGCACCAAAGAGTTCATCAAGTATCTCATCAATGGTCGGAATGGGAAACTTATCCCGAATAGTAATAGCGTTTAATGCTCTATAATCGACACAGAATCTCCAGCTCCTGTCCTTCTTCTTGACTAGTAAAACGGGGCTGAAAAATGCACTTTGACTCTCCTGGATTACTCCTGTCTCGAACATCTCTGCTACCAAACGTTCAATTTCCTCCTTCTGAAAATAAGGGTACCAATATGGTCGAACACACACTGGTTGTGAACCCAGTAGTAGGGTGATAGCATGGTCTATGTCTCGGTTGGGTGGCCGCTGAGTTGGTTCGTTGAAAACCTCTCAAAATTCTTCTAAAACTCGTTGTAATTCTGGCTGCACCAAAGTGTCTCCCTCGTCGCCCTCTGTCACCACCTTAAGATGGTAGAGAGTGGTGACAACCTCCGATGAGAACATCTTTTGAAACATTTTGTTACTCATAACGCCAGCTTGAAGCAACCGTTCCCCCTATAGCTTTACTGCAACACCATTCACCACAATTTTCATGGTAAGCAATCCATAATATGTGGTAACATAGTCGAGGCACATCAGCCACTGAACTCCGAGAACTACATCAGCCCCTTGAAGATCCAACACAAAAGTGTTAATGGAGAATTGGTACCCCTGCATTACCAAGGGAATATTTGGTACCCCTACATTACCAAGGAAATATTCTCGCAGTATGCTTTGCAACCAATTACATTTCCATTGCCTACGAGTACCTGAAGTGGTGTGGTCTGCTGAATCAGAAAGTGGAGTCTTTCCACTACACTTGCCTTCACAAAATTATGAGAACTTCCCCGTCAATCAATACCATAACCGGCTGCCCATTGTAAGTGTCCTTCACGCAAAAGGTGGTGGGCTGGTATTGACCTAGCATGGCATTCAGACTAATTTCTGGTTGCACAGCATCCACTACAATCGGCGCCTCAACACTAGAGGTTGAATCAATTTAGGCTCAGGTTCCTTCAGTATCTCATGCATTTCTTCCTCTCCAATCAATAAGTAATAAGAAGTTTTACATTTATGTCCTGGTGACCATTTTTCTTCACAATAGTAAGAGAGACCCTTGTTTCTCTTCATCTTAATTTCAGCTGCTGACAATTTCTTAAAAGGGGGGTTTGATGTAGGGTTTCTAGTATTAGTGTTTGGCTGTGTGTGGGAGAAGGAAATGGGAATAAGGTTGGATGGCTTGTTTGTCGAGTATCGATTTAAGGAGGGATTATTGGGGCTAGTTTGGATATGTTTGGTGAAGTTTGGCACAGTGTGACTAATAGATTTCATATTCGAATTGGCTACATACTTCTATTCATATATCTTTGCTAACGAAATGGCATGAATATATGATGTCGGTTTAGCTAACAATAATTCACAATTCAGGTACTCTTGAAGGCCAGCAATGAATAATGACACTACCCAGTCCTCACTAAGTCCAGTAACCTAATTTGTAAGATCTTCAAACTGTCTTTGATATTCTGCTATGGTATTGGTTTGCTTCAACTCTTTGAGGGCGGCCTTGGGTTATAGTACGGGTTCTGTCCAAACCTGACAAGTAATGCATCTAAAAAAGACTCCCAAGTATATGCAATGTTATTATTGATCTCCCAATGATGCCAGACATAAGCAGTTCCAAACAAATGGAAGGAAATCATTCTTAGTCTCATCTTCTTAGGTACCACAATCCATTCAAAATACTCTTTCACTTTAAAAATTCATTCATCTACATTACTATCACCATAAAAAATGGATAAATCAACTTTTGTACCTCTAGGTTGGTAGAATTGCTGCTGATGTCGAGGATGTGAAGAGCCTTCATCACCGAATGGTGTTACTTGCTTCAGTTTTAGTGCTCCAGACGATTTCTCTCACTGAATCCTCTAGTCCGTCCATACGTGATGCCGTCATGGAGATGTGACTTGCAACCTCCACGTGATTCCGTTGCCAGAGCTCATTGGAAGCCATGCTTCCTCTCAACGAAAACACCAAATGATAGAGGATAATGCAGAATAATATGAAAATGTAACAATTAAGTTGTAGAAAAAAAGTCTATAAATTATTATTATTACTGAATAAAATCTGAAATAGATGGAAGAGAGAGTGTCAAAGATAAGTCCTTTTTTGAGTCAGGGATGAACTACGGGAGTACCTCGAGTGTACATATCACAATACCTTCCTCTCTAACCGAAATGATTTTTTTTCTCTATAAAACCCCTCTAACTAATTCTCCAGCTCAGCCTTGAGAAATAATCCTCTGTTTTGCACCCTATTTCTCACTTACTAACAAAATCTTTCATCAAAGTCGGGGCTTTTCTGGTTCTCATTGGTTTGGACTCTGCTGTGTGCACCAGTTCACTTTCATGAGTTGGCCCAATTTTCTCAATTGCAACCTCATCAATAATTGAGATTATTGTGGAGCTATCAGTCAGGGACTAATATAGTCACTTTTTTCAATCTCAAGGACGTAATTGGTGCAATTGGAATCTCATGGACGATTTTAGTGCACGGCGCCAATATCAGAGACCATTTTGGGGTTTATTCATCCTTCTTATGATAACTTAAGAGTTCATTTATTGGTTGATCTTAAAAGAGAATGTCAAATGCTAATTGATAGTTATAAAAATTCTTGTAGAGAAACTAGATTCACCTTTATAACTCATGGTTGGACAGATCAAAAGTATACAATATTGATTAACTTTTTGGTGTATTATTTTAAAGGTTTGTACTTTGTTAAATCTGTAGATACTTAACTTATTTTCTGAAAAGCTTAAGAGCCAACATAATTGATTGTTTTTTGCTAGTATTTTTAGTTATTAGTCTACTTTTTTTAGTCTAACAATCTAATAATATATTTTTAACCCACACATTTAAACATTACTGACTAACTCCTTACTAAACTTAATAAATTTTGCTGTCTAGCATTCCTCGCTTGATATAACTCGCCACACACAAGCACAGAAGCTAACAATTAACATCTCCTAAATTACATTTGTTTATAAAGATAGGACACACTGAGATATGGATATAAAGACACAAAAATCGTATTTAGTAGGGTGAAACATAAACAGAGATATTGTATCTTAAAACATTGAATTAGTATATTTTGTGTTCTTTTTTATAAAAAAAACACAATAACAAGAATGACAATAATTAAAATACTAAACAGAGACATAATTTATTTTTTTATTTTTTCTTTTATTATTATTATCAATTTTTTATAATTATTTTATTTTTTATTTTAAATTTTGTGTAAAAAAAATAAAATAAATTAAACTTTTTATTATTTATTTTATTTTATATTTAATTTATCATTAAATAAAATATAAAAATACTAATTTTTATATTTTTATTATTTATATCATGTTTTTAATATTTTCTCTTATAGTGTTCTCAAAACTAAATCAGCTTTATGGACATGTGCGCTAAGAGTGTTAATTTTTTTTATCCCTTTTACTTGAATATAAAATTATTGTTTTATTTAATCTTCAGTTCTCTAAAGGCATATCACATGAGCTAACGAGTTATAGCTCTAATAATATAATCTTTTTATTCTCATGAGGTTTGAAATTTTAATCTTACTCTTAATTTTTATAAAAAAAAAATTAACGGCATATCACATGAGAAATAAGAGTTGAGAAATAATATGAGAGGCGCCAATAATTTTGGCCGTGTAATCATCTCATCATCGGTATGAAAAACATAAAATCAAATTAATTTATTAAGTCAGCCTTTAAAGTGTTGGTAACTTTTAAATAAAAGAGAAATATTATCTCTAGCTAAACAAGTAATTTTGTTAACTATACAAAAGAGAAAAAGGATATATATCCTAATGTATAATATTTGAGAATTATAGTTTCAGAATCATAAGAAAGTATAATTTTTTTATTTTTTTAATAGATAATTTTTTATTTTATATTCTTTAATTATGATACTGAAATAAATTATAACCGTTAAGTTAAATAAAATAATTTTGTTATGTGAAGTCCATAATACACATTCCTTTGTAATAATTATCATGTATAGTTAACGAAGTTAAATTGTTTACCTAACATTTTTGTATATATTATATAGACACAAATTAAACGGATTCATATATATAGAGAGATCAGAGAGATGGAAGTGCAGACAAAATATTTGGCACCACACAAGTCCCATAGAATATTTCCATTAGTGAAAGACAAAGTGTTCTTCTCCACATATACATACCTTTGGACTTGTTTAAAATATCGTTTATTTAGATCCAATAATGTGGTGTGCCCCTACATATCTTGTATCCTTTCTGATTTCAAATAATTATTACTCCTTTTATGAGTTATTGGATGTTTCTCCAAAACTGAGTCTTCAATCATTTCTATCTCTGCTAATCTTTGATTGATAATAATATTCACGCGCACTCACATCACACACACGGAATATTTAACTTCAAAAAATTAAAAATCTAATTTTATAATTTATTTTTACTTGACACTTTGCTAGTTTTCTGTTAAATTACATAAGTTTTATAATCAAATTTTATCTAATTTAGTTTTATTAATCATCATTATATTTATTTAAAACCTTTTATCAAATAATAAATACTAATTCATATTTATTGCAATCTAGTGCCTCTTTTACTATATTTTATTTTAGTTTTATTGAAATTTTATATATTATGAATTACATCTATAAATTTTTAGATCAATAGAAAATCATTAAGTAACATACATTTTTAATTTATAAATCAAATGTACGATAATATAAAAGTTTAAAACATATATATGAATATGATTTAAAAGGATAAAGAATACTTTTTCTCTCTGAAATTTGGTAAAAATTTTAAAAATATTCTTAAGTTTTATTTTGTTTTAATTTTGTTCCAAAAGTTTTCAATTTGCATTAAATATACTCTTGAGGGCTAAGTTTTCAAAAAATTTAAGACCAATATATAACAATAATACATGAAAATTATGCTTGATTTGCTTGTGACGAGGGTTGTTCTTATGAAATTGTCATTAACTCGGTCTTAAATTTTTTGAAAAAGTAGCCGACAGGGGTATATTTGATGCAAATCGAAAATTTATAAGATAAAATTAAAACAAAATAAAACTTAGGAATACTTTTAAAATTTTTGTCAAATTTCAAGAAAAAAAATATATTTTGCTCTTTATTAAGTTATAGTCTTATATGATTTAAAACATATACATCAATTCAGGTATTGTTTCTTTCTTGCGTATATTATTTGCATATTTCTATCGTTCTTTCATGCGTATAAGTAGGTATCTATTTTTTGCTTCATTTAAATTTTTTTTATTTGAATAAAATTACATTAAATAAAAAAATAAAAATCAAATCAATACAATTGAAATTGTGATAATTAAATTATATCGACTAATACAATCCAAATTATAATAAATTATATCGATTTTCGATATAACTATCTAAATTTTTATATATCTCAAATGTTATAGCTTCAAGATGAATAAATACACTGCATATGAAATATATTTTTTTCGGCAACATTACACATTTCGATTGCACTCGAGATCAAATCAAATAAACTTTTTACACATCTAAGTTGCATTGTATCCGAAATATGTCTTAATTTATATACAATGTATCCGATACTTGATTAGATATTTAAATACGTAAATTTATCTAATGTTTTGTTTTGTTTTTTTTTTTTTTTTTGGTGAACATCTAATGTTTTGTTTATTAGTATATAAAACATTTATTTTATTCTGTATAAAAGAAATCCAGTAGTGGTCGTAGTTGAATTATTGATCGAGTACATATAGTAGTGGGTCAATGTCATCATCACCGCTATGGTTTTGGATTGTTTTAATCAATCGGTGAAAAACTCATCAGGGGTCCCGGGGGACCTATTTTTGATCGAGAAATTCAGATTCTTGATTACAGGAAGTAAGATCATCATAAACAGTAATATAATTATCGTAATTTTTTCAGGACCTTATTTCAAACTAATTTAGAACGAGCATGTATTAATGTCACGTTCATCATGCATCTGGACCATCAATAAATTAATATACTTGTGCTTTGTTCCAATTAACACACAGAAGAATTAAATGATTCCTCCTACTTTAATTTGTCCCTTCGATCATCCACATGCGTTGAGTTCATGTTTAAACTAAAGACCCATCACCTTCTTAGGAATAATGTAATACATACATGAATACTTAATAAAATTATTATAAATTCTTATTTGTCTTATTTTATCGGGGATAGATAAGGCCCATTCACTGTACCTTTTTGAAATCGTTACATCTAGGTTAATAAAATTATTATAAATTTTTTTATTGAGATTAAATCTATCAAATGGAAGTTATATTATTTAATTTATTTGATAGTATTATGAAACTATTTTTTCTAAAAATTTAAGTTAACAAGAAGAGGCATGTAAACGATTATATCTCTAATATATTTTCTCACGTAAAAATATTTTTAATTTTTGAATTGTATGAATTTTTGTAAAAAAAATTTTCCTTTATCATAATTATGCTGAAATTTTTGCTTTTAAGATTAATAAAAATCAAATACATAAATGATACACAAATGATTATATCTATAATCAGAAATTACAATATTCACTCTTTATTTTATATATACAATCAAGATTTACTAGTCAACCAATAAATTATATATATTAGAGCCAAAATTTTGATAAAATTAAAAACCTATAAGTTAAACTAATTTAATGACCAAAGAAAGAATTACGATTGTTTTCTATTTCTCTAATATAGATATCTTAGTTCAATTATTTATTATATTTTTCTGTCATGAAATTATTTCCTTTTTTATGTTAAAATTCTTTTTATGTGAAAAATGGAACCAACAATAATATTATGTCATAAAATTATTTATTTCAAAAGTTTAAATTATTAAAAATAGAGAATAAAAACACGTTACATTATATATGTAACACTTTCATCATTAGCACTTATTTTTGTTATATAGGATCTTTTCGTTAAACTTCATGAAATCCTACCAATTAATAATTAAACATAATTATCATAAAATAATCATGAAGAAAAAATAAACGTTAGCATGATTATGAAATCTTCATGCAACATGCATGTGATGAAAAACGATAAAGGAATTACATTCCAAGTATATGTTGAAAACTGAAAAGGAAGAAAGGGGATATACACCGTCAAATTATTATCTTGAGAGGTGAAGCGGCATTTTGATCGATCCATATAAGCGAATTTGACACATCGGAATGAGACAACATTTTAATTTGTTGAAGATCAGATCTGAAAGAAACTAGTCATGTATTTGTTGTCTGATATACTTGTGCTATTTAGATAAATACGTCTAAAATATCTTTTTTTAAAGATGTTTCATGTTGTGTTTTAATTGGTTTCTGTATAATTTATTCGGTGTTTCTCATCACATATTATTAAATTCTTCAAAAGATTTTCTTTCCAAAAATAATAAAAAATATTTAATTTGGACTAAAACAAAAAAAATAATAGATTAATTATTAGATTTTTTAAAAAAATTATTTACATAAAAAAAATATCACATTCATCAATATATATATATATATAACAAGCTTAAGTCTCTTAAAATTTTTATAAATAAAAAAATAATTAATTTATATTCATACAATATATAAAATAATTACTATATTATTATTATTATATTATAGATTAAAATTCACTAATTTAATTTTTTTTTATTTTTAATATAAGCATTAGAAATAAATAAAATTTTTATAACTAAATGTAGTGTAACAAAATATATATAATATTAATTAGTTCTTAAAAAATTCTAAAAAAATAGTTTCTTTCATTTTAGTAAAATAACTATTTATTAAAGTAGATAAATTAATCATTTTTTTCTCATATACAGTTTTTTTAAGACATAAAAGTAATTAATTAGGACATTGGTTAAGATAATTAATGTCACTATTTCATTAAATTTTTAATTTAAAGAAAAATCCTAGTTAATTTTGGTATAGAAATTTCGAATTTGAAAACATTGATAAAAATTATGTTGAATTTTGATTTATTTGATTCTCATTTAAATTAATCACTACATAAGTTAAAGTTCTGTTTTGAAGTTATATTCGAGTTTTAATCTGATTTTTAAAATTTCAATTTACTTAGTTTGATTTTTTAACTTAGGTATCCGTAACTCATATTAGGGTTTTAAGTGTTTAGTTGAAAAAAAATAAGGTAAAAAAAACTTTAATTGTCACATCAAATAGTCGCTAGAATGTATAATGTAGCAGTCGTTAGTCCATCTCAACATGTCGTTAACGATTTTGTGAGACAATGACAAAAATAAAATTAGGAACCAATGTGAGTCATAACTATTAAGTTGGGAGACTAAATTGAGTAAATCGAAATTTTTGAAAGTGCAATGGCTAAGTGGTAAGTAAAGGTTGCTTTTGCTCAAAGGTTCTTGGTTCAAGACCTTATGGAGACATTTTAAAATTTTTTTCAAGTAGACCAGTTCGGTTAGACCGGTTTACACCGGTTCTTACCGGTTCACATCAGTTTTATTCCTTAAACGGTCTAAGGAGTAAACCGAACCGAACTAGGATCCTAGGATTCGGTTCTAGTCCGATTCACTAGTTTTTCGGTTGAACCAGCCGATCCAGTTTGGTTTTTACAACTATGGATTGAAATACGAACATAATTTCAAACACCAATAAATATTATCTCTTTGTTGACAATTAAATTGTTTTAATGGTAATTAAGATCTAATAATGGTTTATAATAAAAGAAGCATTCTTTTGCAACAATGAACCTATAGTAGTAGTTAGGGGTGTTCATAGATTAGATCATATCCATATAAATCCACAGTATTTATCCGTATCTGATCTGTAATTTGAGGATATGATCTGATTTGTAAGATGATCGGATTGGATCGAATCGGATCCACACTCTAATCAGATAGAAGTAAATATGTTTAAAAAAGTAAACAAAAAAATTATTGACTTTTTTTATAAAAATAAATTTTTTTAATATTTTTTATTTTATGGATATATTTGATATCTGATCCAAACATAAAAAGTGCGAATATCGAATTTGATCTAATGAGTTTAGCCCTCATATTATCAATTAGATTCATATATAATTCGGATGATAAATTATTTGGTGACGTGCTTCCTTTTTACTGTGATATACTTGTTTATTATTATTATTATTATTATTATTATTATTATTATTATTATTATTATTATTATTATTATTATTATTATTATTATTATTATGTACATTAAAAAATAATAGGCCAAATTACTACAATAACATAATAGAAGTATGGAAGTTTATCATCTTCTCTAATGGAGGAAACAAAGTTCTTTTCAATAGTTTATTTAACGTTTAGTAGAATAAAAATAAATTTTATTAAAATAAATTTTAGTACGAGTTTAATATTTTTATTCATCATAAAATATTTATAGAATTACTCGTAGATAAATTTTGGAAAAAAAACCATGATTTTTAATTTTATTTTTAAATAAACTTTATTTTTAATTTTAAAATAAATTTTAATTTTATTTTTTAATAATATTAATTTTTTACCGTATATAATTATTTCAATTATTTTTTAATCATATATAAATAAATTACTCTTAATAAGACTTTTTTGTGTTATTTAATTATCTTTTTTAAAAAGTAATTAATTATTAAAATAATTAAACTTTTCACAACAAGAATAATAAAAAAATTATGAACGAAAAAAATTAACGATCCTAATAATTTTTTGTATTTTTATTCATATTTTAATTATAAGCATAAATATAATTTAATTATATTATTTATGAAATGTGACTATAGATGTAGATAAAATTTAGTTATATTACTTATATATAGTTTTATTGTATTGTATTGTTTATAAAGTTAGATTATAATTATGACAATAGAATTGTTCTTGTATTTTTATATGTGTGACTAATTGGTGGTGTTAAAACATTACTCTTAATTATAAATAAGGTTTATAATTTAAAAAATCAAAGACTCAATTAAAAAGATACGAAAAAAATGATGTTAAAATATTCTAACTCTTTAAAATAAAAATATTTGAAATTCAATTAAAAATTATTTAAATTTAAACTCAATAAAAATTTATATTCAATGTGTTTTGTATTAAATATATTTAATGACTTATTATATCATATTGGTTGAAATTAGTTTTTATAATATTAATTTTTTAATAACACTTTATTAGAAAAAACCATCTTTTCAGAATTTTTTAAAAACTAATTAATATTATATATATTTTGTTACATTACATCTTGTTATAAAAAATTTATTTATTTCTAATGCTTATATTAAAAATAAAAATAAAATTTAATTTAGTAAATTTTAATCTATAATATAATAATAATATAGTAATTATTTTATATATTATACGAATAAAAATTAATTATTTTTTATTTATAAAAATTTTAAGAATTATATATATATATATATATATATATATATTGATGAATGTGATATATTTTTTTATGTAAATAATCTTTTAAAAAAATTTAATAGTTAATCTATTACCTTTTTTGTTTTAGTCTAAATTAAATGTTTTTTATTGTTTTTGGAAAGAAAATCTTTTGAGTATTTTAATAATATGTGATGAGGAATACCGAATAAATTATACAAAAACTAATTAAAACACAACATAAAAATATCTTTAAAAAAAAGACGTTTAAAAACGTTTTAAACGTCTTTATCTGAGTGGCCTTCTTGTAACAATTTACATAACTAAGCTAGTCCAAAATAATTGTGGGATTTGGTTTATTACAAATTAAGTTAATTCGAGATATATGTAGAATTATACTTGGGAATAGCCACCTGAAAATAGTACTGTATTACAATATTTGTTTTTAAGTATAACAAATAAAAAATATTCTCAAGTATATTAATTACTTTAGAAGAATAACTAATATTCCTATAATTTAATTAATGAATATTTGTTCGCATTACAGAGGGTGGGAATTAATATTTGTATTACATATACGAAGTATGAAACTTATGTTAAAAATATCAAAAAAAAAAATCAATTATAGTTTGATGGTTTCAATAGCTAAGAGAAGGGAGGGGTTGAATTTTAGCCAACTTTTTTGTTTGATTACACTTTCTGATCTTTGAGGAGACTTTTCTGTTTTTGTCTCGTCTCTAGTCACGAGACTTTTTATTTTTGTCTCGTCACTTGGCATGAGATATTTTTTGTTTTAGCTCCTGTGCAGCAGAAACAGAAATGGAGTAGTAGAGAGAGAAAATTACACCCAGATATATCCTGGTTCAGCTGCTAAGTGCAATGCAGCCTACATCCAGTCTCCATCACAATAATGATGGAATTTCACTATAATCATCCAGATTACAAACTGTAAAGTGCTAACCCAACTTACAAGGAGATTCCCACAGAATCATGAAACACAACATAGATGAACAAAGGAACTCTAAGACATCTATGATTTTTTCTTTTAATTTTGCACTCTCTGCCTTTTTCCACTCTATGCCTTTTTCATACAAACCTCACTGTTTGTCTTTTTTCATGAGACTCAAGACATGACAAAATTAAACAAAAAAATTACAAAATAGAATACATTGAAGGAGAAGAAAATCTGTAAGCTTAGGTAGCTATGAGATTTTTGTGCCTTGCACTCTCAAACTTTCTCCTTGAATCAAACCGTAACTGTTCACCCCTTTTATAGAGAGGAGAAGCCTTCACAGTTGAAACAAAAACCAAGTTTAACTTCTTTTCCTTCACACAAAACCAGTTCGGCCAGAGAGAGAGAAGAGGTAACTCATGCAAAACCCAACATGCAAATACCTCTAGTTCTTTCTTGGTCATCAGACTTCATCAATCCCAGCTCTCCATCCTTGGCTTGCTTTCCAAGATGGATTTCTGGCCCTTGATGCTTCATGATGATGATGACTTCATCTGCTCCAATCTCTGCCTCTTCCATCACGTAGCCACCCTAACTACCTTCTGTGGTGGTTGAGCATAATCAGAGACAAACCATGCCTCCAAGAATCTTCACCTTGCTGGCCGAATCTTCTTCTTCCATTTTTGGTATGGAGAAGCAAAGATCTCATCACCATATCTTTCCTTTCATGGTTGAAGATCTGAGCCACTACATTTTTTTATGTTTTCTTGCCATCATCATGATGGTCTTGAGACGTGCTCCATCTTCTTTTCGGTGAGTAGATGTAGCTTTCATGGCTTCTTGGACAATGATCGAAAGAGAAGAAAAGAGATGAGAGAGAAAAGATAAAGAAAGAAGAAAAACAATTAAGTGAATCAAATTAATTGAAATGGGATTGCTTTTACTTCCTTGAGAAGCGTGCTTCTTCAATGCAATCAATCATGTCAAACACACTTTCTCTCTCATAGTTTTCATGCATGTATTCATTTTACTTTAATGATATTTGAGTTCCATCACATATTTGAAATGGGTTCCGTTGGAAAGCATAAGACAAATGTTAACATTTGCTTTCCTCATGAATTGTATTCGGATCATGCATGAGTAACATTCATCAAAATTAAAATTTGGGCTTGTAACTATAATAGCTTCAATTTGGCCCAATTAAACAACACATTGTTTCAGCCACTATGATCACAACAAATAACATCAACGCTGAAAGTTTATAAGCATATTGGGCTTGCACTAAAAGTTTTTTTTCGATCCAAGCAAAACCTACATTTGCAAAAATTAATCTAATCAGCCCATATGAATTAATATTTTTGTAATTAATTAAGTTTATAATATTTAGTCATCACAAATGTTAATTTAGAGTTTTCCAAACTCATCATAGCTACTAATAATAATTAAATATGTTAGGAATATTTTCATAATTATATTTTATATCTTTGGAAATATATATTTTATATTTTTGGAATATCAAAAATCATTTTATAAATATGTTCAGAATATTTTTTTAAAGTTATATTGAATATTCTTACATTGAATTTTTTTGGTTTATGACTCTGTTTTATGCCTTAATTTCATCATAAAAAATTACTAGAATACATAGCGACCGATTTTAGCGACTGATTTAGTGATCGATATAGAATTTTTAGGATCAGAAAAAATTTGACCGCTAAATTATATTCAATGACCGATTTTAGTGACTAACAAAATTGGTCACTAACAGCAACCGAATTAGCGACCGATAAGTTTATTATATTATACAACTAAAATAAAATTGGTCGCTAAATCAGTCGCTGTTTTCAAATTTAGCGACCGGATTAGCAACCAAAATAAAAAAAGTAACGTCTTTTGGATTCTTGGTCACAAAATTGGTCGCTATTTTTTAGTTTAGCGACCAATTTTGCAACCGATAGAGAAATATAGGGTGAAAAATTGTTTGATCGTTGAGGCAATGGTCGCTAAATCGGTCACTAATAGTAACCAAATTAGCGACCGATAAGTTTTTATACAACCAAAACAAGGTTGGTAGCTATTTTTTGATTTAGTGACCGAATTAGCAACTAAAACAAAGAAGTAACGTATTTGGGACTCCTGGTCACAAAATCGATCGCTATTTTTTAATTTAGTGACTGATTTTGCAACTGATAGAGAAATAAGGTGAAAAATTGTTTGGTTGCTAAGGCTATGGTCTCTAAATCGGTTGCTAATTGTTAAGTTTGCAACCAACTAAAAAATACTGTTATAAACTAATTAGTCACTAAATCAGTCACTAATTTAAATAAAATAAGATAGTTATTGAGTTACTCTCATTAAACCTAACTCAAGTCACCCATCATTCTCATCTTCTCCAAATAATTACTGAGTTACCCGTCGGAAGCACAACACTGTCTTCTGAGTTACCCACACCATTGTCGTCTTCTTCGTCACAGCGCCGTCTTCGTCATCTTCTGAGGTCTCGGCGCCGTCGCCTTTGTCTTTAAGATCTCGACAGCGTTGGCATCGTCTGAGTTCGCAGATCATCTCATCACTGTCCAAATCTAAATTTCTCATTGTCGAGCCATTTTTTTCTCATTGTCGCCTCCTCTGGTCGCGCTACCTCCTCTGCTCACTCCTTTTTTCCAAATCATTGCCTTGCCGTCCAGATCCGCCGTTGCTCCTTGTCGCGTAGTTCATTTCTCACCACCACTTCCTCTAGTAACTTCTTCTCCGGCAACAACAATCTCTCCGATAACTTCTTCTCAAACTAATTTATTTGATCTTCTGAAGCCTCAAATAATGATAATTTTTTACTGGCAGAAGGATAATGTATCTAATCAGCGCGAGTACGTAATTCACTTTCTCGCGAATAAGCAATCTCAGCTTCGAATTTCAGATGCAATTGATCCTGTAATTTTTTGTTTCTTTCTTATATCTCGCCTTATCTTTTTCTAGTTCAGATTTTAAGTACGTCAATTTTTTTATTTGAATCTTAATTTTTATATAATTATTAGATTTTTGTTATTATGTTAGTTTATGATTAACACATTTCGAGAATCTAATCAAATTAGGTAACTATTTCTGATTGTGCTGATTTTTTATTTAGTTATGCTGTGATTGTGTCTCATTTCGAGAATCTAATCTAATTATATAAAACTATTGCATTTTCAATATTTCAAACCACAATCAACTATTGCAACTATTTTCAAACCACAGAGAATAATGGTGCAGCGCATGGTAGTTTTACAGAACTATTTGTAATTGATGGAGCTGCATATGATTCCATTTACCATTGTTTATTTGTTTTCCCTATTTACTAGGTCTTTTGTGCAATTTTGACTTTGGTTTAGAGTTTTAGTTTTGTTGCACTTTGAATTATGTTAGACGTTGTGTTGGGTGATTGTAGTTTAATTATTATATATGGAATTTGTTATTTTTCATTTGTGGATACACCAACTACGAATAGTAAGTATAGAATCGATTTGTTTTACGTGCTCGATATCTTGAAAATAAAAAAACCAAACCGATTCAATCTATTCTAATTCGGTTTGGTTGGAATATTTAGAAAAATCGATTAGATGGAAGATTGTGTGAACTGATGGCATTAGATCGGATGGCAATCTGCATCCAGAACAAACGCTAGTAGTAGTGATAATGAAATTATTATTATTATTATTATTATTATTATTTAGCTAGCATAGGCCATTTCTAGTGTTTTTCTTTTTCTTGATGTAGTTTAGTGAAAGAGCCTAACAGCGAAAACGACACAAATGTCCAACACAAGAATAATATAGAAGCACTCACAACACAATATGACAGCAACTATAACAAGCAAATATAGCAAGTAAAGCAATAACAAGAACACACCGAGATTTTAACGTGGAAAACCCTCTCAATGTGAGAGGTAAAAACCATGGGTCGTCCAGACCAATGAATTAGCTCCACTATAATCAAATGAGATACAAGAGAGTCTCAAACAAAGCACAAAAATATGCATATAACCAGGCAAAACATCAAAGCACCAAAGCTCACAAATAAGAAGCAAGAAGATGAAATATACCCAAAAATACAGAGCTGATGTCGAAGCCAATTTCTCCCACTGTAGACCTCCAATTAAAATCTTCACCATTCAGAATGAAGAACAAGATGTGAAGAATTTATAGTCCAAATTTTACGTCGATCCAACGGTGAAAGAATAAGAAACTGCCGTTCCAAGATTACTGCTCTGTATAAAAACGGAAAACCTAATTTCTCTCTTGCGAAGCCAATTTCTCCTACTGCAAACATTCAATCAACATCTCCACCGACCAGAATGAAGAAAAAGATGATAAGAACACGCAGTTTAAATTTCAAGCCGATCCAACGGTGAACAACTGAGAAACTGCCATTTAAAATTTACTACTTTGGGCAAAAATGGGAATTCTGTTTTCCCTCTTCTCTCTCACTTGGTGGCTATTCTCTCTTTCTCTCAAAAGACCTCAAAAACTGAATTAGAGTTGTGACACTAGGGTGCAAGAATATACCCCCAAAATATTGGGCTTGGGCCTCACAAAGGAGAGAAAAAACCCAACAAATCTCCCCCTTCTCGACTAGGTGGAGGCCCTCGCCATTCCGGCGATCAAACAACATGTTTCAAACTTTTCTCTTGACAATGCTTTTGTCATCATATCAGCACCATTGTCATCAGTGTGAACTTTCTCAAGTTCCAACAACTTGGAATCTAACACATCCCGTATCCAATGATACCTAACATCGATATGTTTAGATCTTGGATGAAAAGTAGAATTCTTGGCAAGATGAATAGCACTTTGGCTATCACACAACAAGACATAACGGTCTTGCTTAAAACCAAGTGCTGCAAGAAACTTCTTTATCCACAACAACTCTTTACATGCTTCAATTGCTGCAATAAACTCTGCCTCTGTGGTAGAAAGTGCAACACACTTCTGTAGCCTTGTCTGCCATGAAATAGCTCCCCCTGCAAACTTGACCAAATAACCTGAAGTAGACTTTCGAGAATCAATATCTCCTGCCATGTATGCATCAGTAAAGCCAACTAGCAAAGGTTTCTCACCACCAAAACTCAAACTCAAGTTAGTTGTACCTTTGAGATATCTCATAATCCATTTAACAGTATTCCAATGTTCTTTACCTGGATTAGAGAGAAAACGACTCACAGTACCAACCGCATGAGCAATGTCTGGTCTAGTACACACCATAGCATACATCAAGCTTCCAACAGCTGAGGCATAAGAAATTTCATCCATTGCTTGTTTCTCCTCATCAGTGGTTGGACACTGCTTGGTGCTCAACTTAAAATGAGGAGCAAAAGAACTAGCAACACATTTGGCATCATTCATGTCAAACCTTTGAAGCACCTTCTTTATATACTTCTCCTGTGACAAATAAAGCTTCTTGGAATCCCTATAACGAGTAATAGTCATGCCCAAAATCTGTTTGGCAGGACCCAAGTCCTTCATAGCAAAGAACATGCTCAACTGTTTCTTCAACTCATTAATCCTCAAAGCATTCTTGCCCACAATCAAAATATCATCCACATAAAGTAAAAGAATGATAAAATCATCATCAGAAAATTTTTGTACAAATACACAATGATCTGAAGTTGTCTTATGGTAACCATGCTTTCCCATAACAGATTCAAACTTCTTGTACCACTGTCTTGGAGCTTGCTTCAACCCATAAAGACTCTTCTTAAGCTTGCACATAAAATCTTCCTTTCCTTTAACAACAAAGCCTCCGGTTGCTCCATGTAAATTTCCTTATCTAAATCACCATGAAAAAAAGCTGTCTTCACATCCATTTTCTCAATCTTCAAATCAAGAGATGCTGCTAATCCAAGCACAGCACGAATGGATGACATCCTCACAACAGGAGAAAAGATCTCCTCATAATCAACACCTTTTCTCTGGCGAAAACCTCTAACAACCAATCTAGCCTTATACCGAGGCTTAGAATTGTGTTCTTCATTCTTGATTCTGAATACCCATTTGTTCTTCAAAACTCGCATACCTTTCGGTAGCTTCACCAACTCATAGGTATCATTCTCAAACAAGGACTTCATTTCTTCTTGCATAGCTTCAAGCCATTGAGCTTTGCTTTCAACTTCAATAGCCTCTCCAAAGCATTCAGGTTCTCCCCCATCAGTCAACAAAACAAAATCATGTGGAGAATACCTTGATGAAGGCTTCCTCTCTCTTGTAGACCTTCTGAGTGTATTTGCAGGAATTTCCAAAGCTGGTTCTTCATCTTGATCAACATAACCAACTTCATCAAGTATCGGATCAACTGTTCCATCTTCACCTATACTTGTATCATGCTCATTATTTTGAGCTTCAACTCTACCATCTTCTACCATAGGCATAGAGGGAGTAATATCCAAGTCAGAAAAATCATCACTAGGCTGAACCATTGGCTTCTCCGCATGATCAACATCCTTCAATGTTTGGTCTTCAACAAAGACAACATCTCTACTTCGAATTACCTTCTTGCTAACAGGATCATAAAACCTGTAACCAAACTCATCCATGCCATAGCCAATAAAAATACACTGCCTAGTCTTTACATCAAGCTTAGATCTCTCATCTTTGGGAATATGAACAAAAGCTTTACATCCAAAGACTCTTAAATGATCATAAGAAACACTTTACCTGACCATACCTTCTCTGGCACTTCAAATTGCAAGGGAACACATGGTGTCCGGTTCAAGACATGAACAACAGTGCTCAAAGCTTCACCCCAAAAGGATTTTGTCAATCCAGATTGTGACAACAAGCACCTAACTCTTTCAACCAATGTTCTGTTCATCCTTTCAGCCAAGCCATTCAACTGAGGGGTCTTTGGAGGAGTCTTCTGATGTCTTATACCATGTTCTTTACAATAAGCATCAAATGGACTTGAGTACTCACCACCATTGTCAGTACGAATACATTTTAACTTCTTCCCAGTTTCTCTTTCAACAGAAGCTTGAAATTGCTTGAACACATTCAAAACTTGATCTTTGGTCTTCAAAGTGTAAACCCATAATTTCCTAGAATGATCATCAATAAAGGTTACAAAATAGATAGACCCTCCAAGTGTTCTTGTCTTCATCGGCCCACATACATCAGAATGCAAGTCAAGTATCTCCGGCTTCCTTGAAGGTGGATGGCTCTTAAAAGAAACTCTATTTTGTTTTCCAGCAAAACAATGGTTGCACTTTTGCAAAGCAACCTTACAACCAGATAAAAGATTCCTCTTGGACAATATATTCATACCCTTCTCACTCATATGACATAATCTCTTATGCCACAAATCAGATTTATCAACAAACTCAGCAGCATTAACAACATCTTTCACAATATTTGCTTGAGTTAAATAAAGAGTAGAGTGTCTTATACCTCTAGCAACAACCATGGAACCCTTGGTGATCTTCCAACTATCACGAGAAAATGAGCTATCCAATTCTTCATCACATAACTTACCAATAGAAAGTAAGTTCAATCGAATATCTAGAACATGCTTCACACGCTTCAAAGTCAACTTGGTACCGTTGGAGGTTTCTAAGCAAACCTGTCCAACACCAGCACATTTTGCAATACCTTGATGAGCCATTTTCACATCACCAAAATCACCAGGAGTATAAGATGTAAATAAATCCCTCCTAGATGTAACATGAATAGAAGCACTACTATCAATCACCCAACTAGTGCTATTATCAACAAGGTTAACAGATTCAAACTCCTCAACAACAAGAAAATCATCATGAGTTACATTTACCTTGTATTCCTTGCTACCATCATCTTTATTTGTGCTCTTGTCTTTACTTGCCTTGGCTTTCTCCTTCTTTAGCTGCCAACAAAATCTCTTCACATGTTCCTTTTGACCACAATGATGACACTCGATATTCTTATACTTTTCTCGAGACTTGCTTCTGCTTTGATCTCTACCTTTAGGACCTCGACTTTTGCTTCTCCCCCTAGACTCAGAAACAAGAACATCTGAATGTGTAGTCGATGTACCTTGTGACTTTCTTCTCATCTCTTCATTCAAAACACTGCTCTTGGCAAGATCCATAGAGATTACACCATCAGGAGCAGAATTAGACAATGACATTCTGAGAATTTCCCACGAGTCTGGTAAGGAGCCAAGAAGTAACAATCCTTGAACCTCTTCATCAAACTTGATACCCATGGAAGATAACTAATTCATAATTCCTTGGAAATTATTCAAGTGATCTGTCATTGATGTCCCATCTGTATACTTCAAAGCCAACAACTGCTTGATCAAAAACATCTTGTTATTCCCAATTTTTCGAGCATACAACTGTTCAAGCTTAATCCAAAGGGTCCGAGCATGTGTCTCTCCAATAATATGGTTCAACACATTATCGTCAACCCATTGCCTAATATATCCACAGACTTGTCTATGCAACAAAGTCCAATCATCATCAGATTTATCATTAGGCTTCTCTGTACCAAAAACTGGTTGATGAAAATTTTTGACATAAAGCAAATCTTCCATCTTTGACTTCCACAAATCATAATTAGGACATTAAGAGTGATCATCCTACTAGTATTAGTATTAGCTTCCATTGTTCACAGAATCACAAGCCCAGAAAAATACCAACAAGCTCTGATGCCAGTATGAAAGAGCCTAGCAGCGAAAACGACACAAATGTCCAACACAAGAACAATATGGAAGTACTCACAACACAATATGACAGCAACTATAACAAGCAAATATAGCAAGTAAAGCAATAACAAGAACACACCGAGATTTTAACGTGGAAAACCCTCTCAATGTGAGGGTAAAAACCACGGGTCGTCCAGACCAATGAAATAGCTTCACTATAATCAAATGAGGTACAAAAGAGTCTCAAACAAAGCACAAAAATGTGCATATAACCAGCCAAAACATCAAAGCACCAAAGCTCACAAATAAGAAGCAAGAAGATGAAATATACCCAAAAAAACAGAGCTGATGTCGAAGCCAATTTCTCTCAATGCAGACCTCAGACCTCCAATTAAAATCTTCACCGTTCAGAATGAAGAACAAGATGTGAAAAATCTACAGTCCAAAGTTCACGTCGATCCAATGGTGAAAGAATGAGAAACTGCTGTTCCAAGATTGCTGCTCTGTGTAAAAACGGGAAACCTAATTTCTCTCTTGCGAAGCCAATTTCTCCTACTGCAAACATCCAATCAACATCTCCACCGACCAGAATGAAGAACAAGATGATAGGAACACGCAGTTTAAATTTCAAGCCGATCCAACGGTGAACAACTGAGAAACTGCCATTTAAAATTTACTACTTTTGGCAAAAACGGGAATTCTGTTTTCCCTCTTCTCTCTCACTTGGTGGCTATTCTCTCTTTCTCTCAAAAGACCTCAAAAACTGAATTGGGTTGCGACACTAGAGTGCAAGAATATACCCCAAAAATGTTGGGCTTGGATCTCACAAAGGAAAGAAAAAACCCAACATTTAATTCTTATAAAATGGATGCGGTAAAAACCTAAAATGAATGCATGAAGTACTTCCTCAATTTAAAAATATCAATAAAAGATATATTTAAAATATAAAAAATGCTAAATAAATAAATTATGTTTATAACTAAATTTAATCAAGTCTTTTTTTTCTGCCTCTCTTCCTTTTCATTATTTTTTTATCTAAATTTAATTTTTTTGTATTAATCTTTAAAAAATTAGATTAACTTAGTTATATAGTATTACCATTAAAATATTGTCCACTTTTAATGTTAAAATTACTTCAGTTATTTCTTTATGACACCTTTGATTTAACTGTGGTGTATAAACATGGACTATATCTGTTAATTAAGACTTTGTCATCTATAAAAAAGATAGTACTTTTTTATTTATACAATTTTAAACATTATCAAAATTCACTTATTAATTTTTTGTTATGTTTGTGTGATTTTGCTTTTCAATAATCATTTTAAAAGCAAAGGAGTAAATTGCATACATTACTATTTTTCAAAAGCTAAAATATTAAGAAAATCTTAAATAAATAATATATAATTTTACTATCAAACAAGAAAATATAACAACATAAAAAAAAAAAAAACTAGTACTTAAATTATTATATGGCTAGTCTAAGCCAGTTGTCCCGCCTATATCAAGCTACCTATAGAAAAAGAATATAGCCACCTTATCTGATTGTGGATATCCTAATTGTTAAAATTTAAGTCTCTATAGTTTGTATTTTCATTTGCTATATGTTTTGATGAAGTGGTGAAAATTTTGTTTTTATTACCGCCTCTATTTTCGCATGCCATATGCATGCACTTATGGAGAAAAGAGAGAACAAAAATCACGAAAGAAAACGAGTAAATATTAGACGTATTCAGAAATTTTTATGGAAGCATCATATATGCATCCAGTGAATAGGACAACACTACTAGTTCGTGGTGATAGCAAGTGTTGTAGCATCTTTTAAGCTGTAGGCATATTACTACTATGTAGTGTGGTATCTATCAGAGATTAGAGAATCTATAAAATGGCTCTGCAAAATAATAACCAAGTGCGTTGGGAAAATTTGGTTTGATTTTCCTACTAAAAAATTGTTAGTAATAAATAATACAGTTCAACTATCAGCCAATTTTTAAAATTTTTTATTTTAAATTTTAAAAAGATATATACGAGAAGATCATTAAAATTTATTATTTTTGTTCAACATTTTTAACCACTAATTCAATTTCTTTATTAATCTAGTAATTCAACAACACACGATAACCCACACTTTTAAACATTAATGACTAATTAATAGCCAAAAATAATAAATTTTAATGACTTTCTAACATTTCTCATTTTTAAACTCTAAATTTTATATCGTAATTATAAAGTCTAAACTCTTAAAATATATATAATTAAAATAATAATTTTAAAACAAAAAATTAGTCAATATCTGTTAACTAAAAATTAATTTTTTATACTTATTCATAATAATAAATATGAAAAAACACATACAACATTTAAGATTTATGCAAAAAAAATTTAAGAGTGTTACTACATGTACAAGTGTTTTTATAACTAATTTTAACAAGTTGGTACAAAGTCTAGCGAAAAAAAGCATTACTACTCTTTCTTTTTTACGTAATACTGCACACAAATTTTTGTTAAAAAGCACAAAAATTTGTTGATATAACATAAATTTTTGAAGTATAGCACAAAAAATTGTGTATATAGCATACAAATTTTTTCTGTGAATATATTTTGTTAGTTGGGTGAATTATTATTATTTTGGGTATGTAAACTAAAATTTTTATGCTATGCACCAAAATTTTTATACATCAAAATTTTTATATTATGCACCAAAATTTTTGTACAATAACAAAAAAAAATTATGTGTTGTGCGTATTTTATTAGTATACTATATAGATTTTTGCGTATAGCACATAAATATTTACATATATATAGCACACAAATTTTTGTACATAAACACAAATTTTTGCTGCGAATATATATTGTTAGTTGGGTGAATCAATATTTTGGGTATATAATCCTCGAAAAATTTATGTGTTGCACATCAAAATTTATGTGCTATGCGTATTTATTAGTATAATATACAAATTTCTGCATATAACAAACAAAATTTTGCCGAATATATTTTATTATTTGGGTACTATGTGTATTTCGTGGGTTAGGAGAAGAAGATGAAAATGACAAAGACAATGATGACGAGAAAGAAAAAAGAAATAAATAACAACAACATCAACAAGACAAAGAAGATAGCGGTGGTGATAGTGACGACGATGACCACAATGACAGCAGCGACAATGACAACGCCGTTAAAGAAAAAAAGAGAAGATAATGACAACAATAATAATAATGATAACGACGAAAGAGGAGGAGGAATAGGAGAAAGAGAAGAAGGAGAAGGAATAGGAGGAAGACGAAGGAGAAAAGAGAGAGGAAGAGAAAAAAAAAAGAAAAAGAAAAAAAAGAGAGAAAATGTGTCCATGTCTAAAAGAAAAAGAGTGCCAGAAGTTAATTAAAAACTTGATTCAAAATATACACATCTAGTATTTCTTAAATATTTAATTAAAAAACAACATATATAGTTCTCGCTACAAAATAACAAAGAAAATAATATTATTTAAAAAATTTATATAGTTTATGTACTATATTTAACAACTTATTTAATTTACTACACTCACACTCTCACAAATAAATTAATATCTAAACTAACATCTCAAACCCCTAAAAAATGAAAGAATAAAAAAAAATTAAATAAAATTTGAGTGTTTGTTGACTCAAGTAGTAAAATAAAGAAAGGGTAAAGTATATTTTTTATTCTTAAAATTTGGTAAAAATTTTAAAAATATTTTTAAGTTTTATTTTGTTTAAATTTTGTCCTAATATTTTTTGATTTGCATCAAATATATTTTTTATGGCTAAATTTTCAAAAAATTTAAGATCAATTCAACAATAATGCATGAAAATTATGCTTGATTTGTTTATGTTGAGAATTATTCTTATGAAATTATTGTTGAATTGGTCTTAAATTTTTTAAAAAATTAGCCGTTAAGAATATAGTTGATATAAATTAAAAACTTTTAAGACAAAATTAAAACAAAACAAAATTTAAGAATATTTTTAAAATTTGTATGAAACCTGAGGAACAAAAAGTATATTTTTGGCCATAAAAAAACCAAATCCTTATATACACGTGTGTGTGGCGCTTCTCACCATCATCCTTATTAGTACGTAGTTTTATTTGATGTGGAACTCGGACTTATTTATTTGAAGCAGACTATAATAGTGAGTTTTTTCTTTTATATATATAAACAACGGGGCGTAACCCAAAATGCAGAAGACTAACAAGGATCTATTTTAGGAAAATTAATGCCTGTAAAATCAACACGAAAATATAAAGTAATACAAGAAGAAACAGAGTATAAAAAATGACAGCTCAACTGAAAGCCATAACCATACTAAATCCATTACTGCAGGCATTTACTTCACGATACTAGTGATGTATGCTCCAGCGGCTGAATCTTTTACTCCTTTTTTTGATAGCCAAAACCACAACTCTTGTGGAATACAGGTCTATGGAGTTTTGATAACAAAGTATAACTGCTGCATGCTTTGGAGTCCACTCTTCCGTGCAAATATAAGTGTAATCTAGACTTTAATCCAAATTCATTCCGAATAGAATATTCTACAACTCTGCCATAGTTATAGTACACATGTCCAAGTTCTCACTAAAACAGGCAAAAAATTTGTCATCATAGTCTCTAAAAACACCTCCACAAGTTGCCTTACTCTCCTTGTGACAGAGTTATCGGAGTTCAATTTAATGTACGGATAAATCGAAGGAGTCCAATAAATTTATTTCTCAATGCTCTATAAAAAAATGTTGAATATCGTCGGATTTAATATTAGACGTTAGCAACAGATTTACCGGCATATTTGATAATAAATTCGTCGAGTAAAAAGGTTACCGTCGGATTTAATTTTCTTATGGTAAATTTGTCGGTAATAATTGAAAAAAAAAATTGGTGCGCACGTTTTACCGTCGGATTTACTAACCTTAATCAGTGTAATGCTGCGTTTTGATCACTTGAAGAGCATTACTGTCTATTAATTCGAGGTGATCTCACACTAAATTCGAATCACGAGTCCTCTCCTCCTTCATTTTCAAATTACTCTCTTTCTCTCTAACCTTTTCCTCACTCTCTCTCTCCCTGCAAACCACCTCCGGCAGCCGCCTTTCACCAGCGTTGGCCACTACCAAC
Organism: Arachis hypogaea; assembly: GCF_003086295.3. Classification (NCBI taxonomy): domain Eukaryota; kingdom Viridiplantae; phylum Streptophyta; class Magnoliopsida; order Fabales; family Fabaceae; genus Arachis; species Arachis hypogaea. Next base: position 22,167,342 of record NC_092038.1, on the reverse strand, counting down.
AGCGTCCAAAGACTGCGTAGACTCAATTGGTGCTCTTTGCGTCGCGTTGGTCGCTTTATCGCTGCCGTTTTGGTCGCTCTCACCACTGATGCCGCCGCCACTACTTTCTGCATTGCCAGAGCTGTCTCCTTCCTCAGTCCAAATAGGTTGTCCTCCTCTCTCTTCTTATTATTTTTTTAATTTTTTTTTAAAATCCTAATGCAGTCTGCTGGTTGGTCACCGCCGGCTCCACTAATACTGCACGCATCCGTATTGCCGCTACACTAGAAAAGTCCTCTTCGTCACCACTGTCTTCAAGTAATGCACTCATTAATTACTAATTAGTTTAGAGTAGTTAAACTCTTAACTCTAATTTACTATTAACTTGTAATAATTGATCAAATTTATTCAATACCTCATGTGATTATTTAATTCTGCTATTTTTAGTTGTAGCTGTTTAAATCTCTGAAGCTCCTTTCGTTATTAGGTAATTGTTTAACTCTGTTATATTAAAAATTTTAATTAATACCAATGTACACACGTAATAAAAATTAAATTGTCGTAGAAACTAAAAGAATTATATATCCAAATCAAAATCATTATACACTCAAAAGAATTAGATACTTTATCATAATTTCAATACATAAAATTGCACAAAATTGAATACTAATTTAAATGTGTTAATTTCTAAAATAATAATTTTTTTATTTTAAATGGACAATTTTAAATTACGTAATACCTAATTGCTCACTAACTCATCAGTGAGTTAAAACCGTCCACAAAATATATCAATTTTTATTTTTTAAATTAGTTTAAAATAAATTATTAATTTTTTTTATTATTTTTAAAAAATATATTTTTATATTTATAAATACACATATCTATTTATAGTGTAAATGAAATATGTATATTTTTTAATTTCTATATATTTCTGTTATAATGTAGACGAGATATAAATAATATTAATTTATTTACACAGTAAATAAAATATATAAAAAATAGAAATTAGTAAATATACTATAAAATATTTATATTTATAAATAAAATATTTAAATTATTTATTTAAAAAAATCCCCTTTCTTCCACCAGTATAAATTTTTGAGAAAAATGATGTTATCATGACATTATCCGTCCTCAACTCTCAATGGTTATATGTTAATTTATTGTTAGTTTTAATTTAACCAACATTAACTTTAGAATTCCATATGGATTTAACATCTAGGTCCATAATGCCTATAATGAATCTATTTTATATGCTAGATGTCGATTTCAAAAACTGCTAAAAGAAACTGCATAATTGCTGATAGCTTTTATATTATAGATTCATCAAGTGCATGTTTATTACTCGGCGAAGTACTACAGTGAAACTCCACTTAATTGCTTATTTCCTTTTTTTAGTTGCAGATCTAAAACACTATGCAATTAATAGATATTGAATACATTAAAATATTGTTAAAACACATATAAAATCTGCGCATTCCTCATAATGGATGAATAATGTAGCTAGTTAGTATGTTATTATTCATTTTAAAAACTTAAGATAGAAAGAATTATTATAAATAGTTATATTTTTAAAAATTTTTTTAAATAAAAGTCTTTTGGAATTTGTTTAATTTTAAATAATTTTTTATTTCATTTATCTTATACTATTTTTTTATTTTTAGAATTCACTAAAAATTAAATTTTAGACTTTTTGAATATAGAACTCTAATATCATCTTATGATATCACTCATCTAAAAAGTTTAAGTTGATAAAAAGAGATAACAGAAATAATTATATTTTTAACATAATAAAATACGTAATATATATTGAGTTCAACTAGAGAATTATTTTATTTTAATATCTACTAATACTTTTGAATTTTTTATTTTAAATTTTAAATGCTAAATTTTACATATTAAACACCTAAATCTTCAAAATATAACAGTTAAAATTAAAATATTTTAAAATAAAAAATTGACTAATAATAACTAATCAAAAGTTAATTTTCTATATTATTTATTCATTTATATTATGGCGGAGATTCAGATAAATATGTTTAATCTCGTCCATTAAATAGATCGTTATGTATTAAATTTTTGATACATGACATAAATTAAAAGTTTATTAAAAAATGTTGTTATATTCTTGAAATTGTTAATTTGACTCTTAACACTAAATTTTTAATTAATTTAAAATTTGAATTTTTAATAAAAATTTTATTAAAAGATTGTTTTATTTTTTATAAATTTTATAATATTATTTTTCTGCTTTTATTTCATTATCATCTTGGTATTTTTTCTCATTTTGCTAATTTGATCTTTTTTTCCGAGTTAAGTTTTTGTTTACAATTTATATATATATTTTTTTAAGATTTATATTTTAATCTATCCAGTATTATTCTTAATTCTTTTTTTTAGTCTAGTAATTCTTATTTATTTTTAAATTCTTTAAATAAAATTTATTGTGAAATTGAGATTTTAAAAAAATATATTTTATATTGAATTTAATTCAGTATCGTCTAAATTAATATTAATTAAAAAATTAATATAATTATTTATTTTTTTAGATATTTAATTTTATTTATAATTTATATTTTTATTATTAATTTATTTTTTAGAATATGTTTTTTACTATAGTTAAATAAAAATTAAAAAAAATATATTTTTACCATCTTTATATGAATGGTGTTTTTATATTGAATTTGAATCTTCTAAATTTCAATTTTTTTACTTTAGAAGATAAAGTGTGATCTTTTATAATTTATTTTATAGGTGAGACAAAAAAATATGAAAGAGAAACTATTTAAGAGTAAAAAATTATATTTTATTCTTTAAAATAAAATTCAAAATTTAAAGGATCTAAATCTCTTTATGAAAAAGTAGAAAAAATTTTCTATGAAAACACAATAAAGATTAATCTTAAAGTTATTCGTGTGAAAAAAAAGGATAAAGAGAAGAGATAATAATCTTGTCGTTTAATTTTGCTACTAATTAATCATATGTCGTGTATGTGATATATATTACGAAGGATTAATAGTTAAATTAATTCTTAAAAGGGATAAGTATTATTTTGGTCCCTCATGTTGAGGGTTGGAATCGAATTCGTCCCTGGTGTATATTTTGATTTAAAATCATCCTTAACGTATCTTTTTGTATTAAAATCGTCCTTTTTTAAAAAAAAATTAATTTTATTCCAAAAATACCCCTTATTTTAATAATAAAAAAATTTATAAAATAAAAAAAAAAGAAAAGAACACGTTGGGGAGGGGGGAGAGGAAACGCGTTTTGGGGGGGTGGGGGGCTGAAAGGAAATGCGAAAGGGGGAGGGGAGGGAGAGGGGGAAGGGGAAGGGGGGAGAGGGACGGCGTCGGCGAAGCTTGGAGTTGCCGTCGCCGTCGCCGGAAGAAAGAAGAAAGGAGACCCTGCGACGGCACCCCTCCTCCGAAGCAGCTTGACGGCGACCCTGTGGCAGCTGACAGTGACGGATCTGGCAGCACAGGCAGCGATGGGCGGAGCAGTTCTCTCTTTCGCAGTCCTCTCTCACCTCAGTCCTGGTTCGCAGAAGAGATGGCTTCTTGGATAGCAGCAGCGGTGGTTTTGCATCTGCTTCTTCAGCTTCTTCTTCTGCTACATCTGCTTCTGCAGTTTCTTCTTCTGCATCTGCTTCTGCTTGAATGCATCTTCTTCTTCTGCATCTGCTTCTGCTTGAGTTTCTGTTTCTGATTCTATGACTGTCTCTGCTTCTACATTTGTGATTGCCTCTGTTTTTTATTTTGATTTGTTATTTTTTGATTTGGTTGTTGAATTTGTTGATTTTGGATTGATTTTGGGTTGATTTGTTGAATTTTTTATTTCTGAATTTATTGGGGGAAGGGAAAGGTTGGAGGGAGACGGCGGTGGGGGAAGGAAATACGGGGAAGGCGAGGGAACGGGTGGGGACGCTGGGTGGGGGGAAGGGGGAGGCATTGAGGGGGAGGGGAGGAGACGCGGGGGTGGGGGTGGGGGGAAGGGAAAAGGTTGGAGGGGGACGGCGGTGCGTGGGGAAAGGGACGGGTGGGGACGCTGGGTGGGGGGAAGGGGGAGGCATTGAGGGGGAGGGGAGGGGACGTGGGGTGGGGGAGACTGGGGGTGGGGGTGGGTTGGTGGTGGTGGGAGGGGAGGGGGAGGCGGGAAGGGGAAGGGGAAGGGGAGGAGGAGGGGAGGGGGAGGCGAGAAGGGGAGGGGGAGGGGAGACCGGGGTGGGTGGGGGTTGGAGGGGAGAGAGGAAGGGTATTTTTGTCCAAAAAAAATAAAAAGGACGATTTTAATACGAAAAAAATGTTAAGTACGATTCTAAATCGAAAATTAGATAAGAGACGGGTTCGATTCCGACCCTCAACGTGAGGGACCAAAACAATACTTATCCCTTCTTAAAACATAATTTGTTTTTTAAATTTATTTTTAAAAAATATTATTAATTAAATTAATTTTTTAAAGATAATAAATTAATTATTTTTGTTATTCGATCACCCAATTAATTGTTTTCATAAATAATTAATTATATAAAACGTTAACTCACATTATACATATTACTTAACATATCTAATTAGACGCTAAATAAATATATATTGATGAAAAATTATCAATTTAGTATCGTATATTAAGATTAAGATTTATATAATTAAAAAATAGACTAAACTAATAGATTTTTATAAATATATTTATTCAGCATCTAATTAAACATGTTAAATGTCATATATGTTATAAGTGTATATTTATATCATCAATTATTAATAAAAATTATTAATTGAATAGAAAAAAGATAAAAATAATTTATAATCTTTAAAAAGATAAGTTAATTATAAAATTTTTAAAAATAAATTTAAAAGATAACCTATATTTCATAAACTAATTTAATCACTATCGCATATTATGAAACTCTTAGCAAAAGACAAACCACAACCATGAAGGTGGAACAATTATTCTCACCGCACATTGTGATTTTTTCTGGCGAATCAAAAGATCATATATAAATGTCAAATCATTTTCGCTAAAGTAAGGTAATAAATAATATCATTATTTTTGCGTTACACTGTAGTTTTAAGACAAAATTATTGCTCCTTTAAACTTTTAGGAGGCAAAAATGTGGAGTTGTTGGATTCGGAGCTGGCAAATATCTTATCTGGACCCTCGAACCCTCACCAAAAGTATGCTATTATTATTATTATTATTATTATTATTATTATTATTATTATTATTATTATTATTATTATTATTATTATAAAAGAAACATGCGTTAAATTTAAGTAACTTTATCTTTTGATTCATAAACTTTTGTGTTAAGGATGGTTGATGCCATTTTTGGGCTGAATATTCAATATATGATTGTCTGGTTTCAAGTTCTATCTATTTGAAAAAATTAACTCAGAGATTCACATCGTGGTGTAACCTGAGTTAGGAATAGGATTAAGCATTATGATTAAATAATTTCTGACCCAAGAATCATCTTTAATTTTGATTGAAAAAATTCTTTCCTACATCCTAAAAAATATCTTTTTCTTAAATCGTTCTATCTTTTATTATGAAGGATTAATAATTTAATACTAACTTTAGCCTTGGAAAAAGCAAAATACTATAGTACTTACTCTCATAAAATTTACTAATTAGGAACTGTGGTCTAAAAAGTAGTCTCCAACCTTATTTTGCTAGCATCTCAAGGTGGAAGGTTTTAAAATCTTTAAAATTAAGACCACCTTGAGCTTTTGGTATACAAGTAATCTTTTACCACACTAAAATTAAGGATTGCCCACTGAATTGCTTATATCAATGTCTAAAAGCTTGAAACAAATTAAAATATAAACAGGAATCACGTATGGCTACATCCTTAATTAGCAGTTTCCTACCACTTGAAGATAGGAGGGCTCTTTTCTAATGACTTAGTTTGTGGCAAACCTTGTCTTTAATGAAGTTGGATGTAGTCTTCTTTGATCTCTATATCACAGTTGGGAGCTCCAAATATAGTTGGTCTTTATATTTTTATTAAAATTATAAATTAATTTCTACTGTTAAATACGTGTAACTAACTCACATGTTTAAAATAATAAATATGTTGAAGAGTATTCTATTAAATTAAATGTGGTTTAAATGGTGGGATCTAAATTATAAAATTTAATTTTGTTTAAAAATCCAATTACAAATTTTTAAAATATAAGAACCAATTTGTAATTTCAATAAAAGTATAGGGACCAACTATGTAATTTAACCTTATAATAATATATGAGATCACCTATATAAGTTATATAATATGAAATAGTTAATGTGATTATGATCAATTATATGTATTATCCACAAATAGATTAGGAAATTATAATTTTCTAACAATCTGCCACTTAGACTATACATATATATATTTTTTTGAGTTAATTAATCACATCTTATAAACTTTATGTAATAATTTATCCGTCTCATATATCAGTTATGACTACATGTTATATCACATTAGTGTCGCGATAAAATCACGATGATCACCATACTAATATACTCACGACATAGATTAAACTTGGATGAGAAAATTCAGAAATTATATGCGAAAATGATCTTATACATGCCTATTTTCAACTGGTCAAACTTTAATAAACTTTAAGAAATCATCGGTCAAAGTGAAAATAAAACTGAATATTTTATTGTGTATATATATATTCGTAAATTTGTCTAAATCATATGAGCATCTAAATGTATCTACCCACTGAAATAATATATTATAAAATAATATGACACCTATATGAATAGCATCCACACAAAAGATCTTGGGCGTTTGTTTCTTATGAACCAAATATGCATGCATTTATGGAGTTTGTGCTAATTTGCTCGTTAGACATTTAAACACTTTGAATTCCCTTATTTAATAACAATTTAAAATATTAGACTACTAACACATTGTTACAAAATAACTCAAGCAGTCTTTCAAATTTATTTTTTCATAATTTGTGACAAGTATTCATTGTCATTAAAATAGATGCTTTCAAAAAGTGTTTTATATTCAATTACTTTAGTAGAAAGAGTAATAAATTTCTTCTTAACACCTTTCTAAAGAACTCTTTCAATGAATATATGAACATACCTGCAAGTGGATCAAAATTACCTAGACATCTAATAAAGTTAGAATTTGAATACTAAATGATCTCTAACTTTATTTTTTGACTTCATATGTGTGAACATTTAACATTTTGCTATAACAAAATTTGTTTATCTTTTATTTAGTCATCTATTCTTAACTGAATTAAATATCTGTCAAAGATACTAATAAAGTATACAACAATTGTATGTGTACAAATTCGTTTTCCATCAGAATACTGTCGAAGTATAATAAACCTTAAACACTTTTGAGTTTTATAACTTTCTTGACATACATAATAAAATTCTATATTAGTCTCCCATAGAGTTGAGTATATAATCTTATTTACAATTTTGCATGCCACTGATATACAAGAATAATGAAAATATACTTATTCTTATTAAATTGATATAAATCATCAACGACATTTATCTCAAAATGCCATATAAGATAATAATTTGATGAACCTAAGTTATTAATGACAAAAAGCGTCTCTTTTTTTTAATTTCAAAAAAAATCTATTTAAAAATAGACTAATATTGACACATATGACTTTAAAGTAAAATAATATATCCAAATAAGATACATAGTATATGAATAAAATTCATATAATGGTGGGCTTATCACAAATATCTAGCACAACATTAATATTCAGTTTTTGGATAAAAATACTAATTTGTAAGCGGTATTTTAATACAGTAATTAAATTTTGATAATAAATCCTGCCAAATAATAAATATTTTTGGACAAACTTATTATTCACATGAAACCAAATAAGTATCACATGTTTATTATCACAAATGCACATGTAATTTGACCAAATATAGAACTTTCTTTGGGTCGATTCTTATTACATAAACTACGTACATATAAATTTATTTAGTGTGGTTTACTAAATATTCTCAACAAAATTCTGTCAAATGTCTGGATGGACTCATTATTCACATAAAAACTTGAGAATTATACATATTTATTACTGCATATATTTTTTATTAATTGGCCAAACATCAACCTTAGCTTCCTTTGAGCCGATTAATGGTGATATAATTAAATAAAAAATAAACACAAGGTTCAATGTTTATTATTTGGCTAAATAATAAACTTTTTTTGTGCCAATTATTATTCGCATAAATAATAAACATTGATTTATTTTTAACTAGTTACTCAAATATATAAATATCATTGATATGTATTGTAACTTTGTCAAATATAAACCTTCTTTTTAATCGACCAATATTTTTATGAATTACATATCACCATATTCCTAATGTTTTAAAATAAATTAGTTTTCACAAAAAAATACTACTTTAATAGCATAATATTCAACTAATTTATTTCAAAACTCAACCTTATAAAATATATGAATATAACATGATTCGAACTGTAACTAATCTTCTAATGTAACTAGCTAATCCAAAATTTTTACATATAATAATAATAATAATAATAATAATAATAATAATAATAATAATAATAATAATAATAATAATAATAATAATAATAATAATAAGAGACAATATATAACAATATCATAATATTGTGAATTCTTATTAATTAATAAAAAATTAAATTCACAATAAAAAAATTCAAATAACAAAAAAATCATAATAATTATTTTTATATAGAAAATTAAATTATAAAATAATATTCATGCTATTATCTTCAATAAACCCTTACGAAGGCTTTTCAATCCAGATCAATAATAATATCCTTTTATTATTATTATTATTATTATTATTATTATTATTATTATTATTATTATTATTATTATTATCCAAATTACTCTATATAGCAATGAATTGATTCTGTGAATATATAAGGCAGAAAGCGCCGAAGGTTTTTGTTCTAAACTCCCAACATTAAATTCAAATATAATAATAATAAAAATTTTGAATTCTTTATTATCGAGTCAATATAAATACTACTCTCATTGGATAAAATATATATACAAAAAGATTTGATTTGAGTTTAATTTTATAAACTTAAATTAAGATTCAATTATAAATAAATAAAATTTATTGATTCAATCATAGATGATTCTAATACTATTTGTTGAAAAATTTATATTTTTTTAATTCAAAAACTATCCACATGTTAAATCATTAAAAAAAATTAATTGAGAGCAGAAATATATTTAAATTCATGAGCATGATTAGAACAATTTGATTTTTTGATCTTTTTCAACCAAAGTCTTCTATATATTTCTAATAGGGCTGAATAATAATTCTTTGATGGAGAAAGAATTACGGAAGTAATTTTGATATATTGGAGACCAAAATCTTAAAATCACTATTTATATTTAAGTGTGACATGCATTAAAGTCTTAAATCCAAATAAAATAATATTTTTAATTTTATTCTTATTTAATTTCAAATTAAAAGTAATAATAACTTATTCCATTAACATTTATAATAATAAATAAGATCACTTATATAAATCATAAATATAAATAGTTAATATAATTATAATTAATTATATATATTGCTCATAAATAAATTAAAAAATTATAGTTTCTTAACAATGTATTCTACTATATTAAACTAGAATCGATACATCATTTGTTCTTCTCTTGGAAATTATGGGGATATGTTCTTAAATCTGGGAGGTGAAGTGGTTGTGGCATGAGAAATTAAGAACATGATTTAAATTTTGGCTGTCTAGAAAGTATCGAAAGAAAGGAATGAATGTTGAAAAATTATGTTTTTTGGGATGATTTAGTGTATTTGGAGGTTAAAAAATAGTATTATTTTTAAAGGAAAGAAGTCTAATTGAATGGCTATGATGGAATGACACTCACATAGCTATAGAATACGATACGACACAGGACAGGACACGCGAATACGTGAATTTAAAATTCTTGTAAGACATGGGGATACAATATACATATATAATATAAAGTAATTTTTAGATAAATTATAATGATATTTTAGTATTTTATTGATATTAAAATATAAATTAATTTTTTATTATTTTAACATCTTTTTTTAATTATATAAAGTATTTAAAATATATTTTATTTTAATAATTCATAATATATACTAGTTCTAAACTCATTTCAAAAATACATGTTAAGAATAAGACTGGACACGTTGACACGTGATATTTTTTACGTGTGTCTAAAATTAAAAGAATTTTTTATTTTTTATTAAACATATAGTTGAATACAGAAGATACATGTGTTGGACGAGTATCGATGTATGTCATATCTAAAATATGCCCAATACAAAAACACGATAAATCAAAAAAGTATCTATCCTTAGTAGTGTTGCAAAATCAAATTATATATTGGTAGAAGACGTGGAGAACTCCAAGCATTGAAAAGAAAAAGAGAGATAACATTCATGAGATAAGACAAGAAAACTTTAATTAGAGTGGCATTCATTAGTGTTTTTTGGAATTTTTGATTTTGTTGGTATTTATATCTTTGTATTGTTAATTATGTTTACATTTTTAGTGGTGTTAATGTTTGTTAAGTTCTTATGAGGTTGAACTACACTCACTTTTTTTTGTTGAATTTTGGGAGTTGTTAATTATAGAAAGAACATAAAAAATATGTGCAAAAATAAGTGCTATCGTTATTCTCACTAACACTCGAATCATATTCCCATGCATCACTCTGTCTTTTAGCATTCACTATGTAGTTTGATATGCAAAAAATTGTAATGTTATATAACAATGATATTACTTTCAATTTTATTAAGTATTAGAATTCTTAGTAGCTCTACTGATGACTATACATGGTAAAAACAACTAATTCAAACAATTTTTTTATTATTAATTTCTTTCGATGGTTTATTTTTACCCACTATAGATGATACCATCCTTTTCAAAATCCAACTAGTCTTTTTATATACATTCAAGTGAGAACCTTAATTCTGTTTTTATTTTTTCCGTGCTCACTGAAAATAATTATCACTCTTGGAGTCACTTTTTTTCATGGCAGTTATCTCTAAAAACAAATATGGGGTTCTTATCGACACAATTTCTCCTTTCTGATGACCCTCTGTTTCATGTTCAGGAGAGATGCAACAATTTTATTCTCTCCTGACTCTTTCATTCTTTATCATCATCCATACTCAAAGTGTAATTTCTCTCTACTTCTTTTTCTATTTGGCAGAACGTCGTGAGAAATTTTTACAGACTGACCTTTTTCGCATTGCCAAACTCCAAGAGGAAATATATGGGTTGAAGTAAGTTCTCTGTCTGTTAGTAACTTCTATACAGCGTTCAAAATTTTATAGGAAGAGATAGAAAACTCTCGACTCCTTCCTGTTTGCTCGTGTTCTGCCAAATTTGTAATTGTTCGATCCTAATTACTTTTGCTCGATCCTCTTCTGGCATTCTTGATGAACTAAAAATTCTTACCGCTGCCATTGATAGCCGACGCCGTTCCTTAGGCTGCGACATGGTTCCTCCCTTACTGGCGCAGGATGCAGAGATGCTCGGTCAAAAATCTGTACTCATTATGGACGAACCGGTCACACCATTGACATATGTTATGCAAAGCACAGCTATCTGCCGGGTCATCCCTCTTTTCCTAGTCGACCGCGCCTCCCAGATCACACCACTACCTCTATCAATAGCGCAACTGCCGCACTTCCCCATTCCTTCAGTACTCAAAATCAACGTGAGAAAGATGCTAAGGGTAATCCACCATAAACGGTTCCAGACTTGTCACTGGCCCAGCATAACACTCTTATGACATTTCTGAAGAAAGCTGAGACTCATGCATCAGCAACCAAAGATGAGACAACTCTTCCTTCCTCTCAAATTGAACTTTTTTCAAGTCTAACTTTGGGTATCCATCATTTATGCTCTTCTTCAACTTTTTTTATTTTAAATCATTCTTTATCTTAATCATTATTTAATGATACTTGGATACAGTGCTACTGATCATGTTACTTTAAATTTGTCTAATTTTTTTTATCTTATTCTAAAATCAAACCCATCATCGTACACATGCCAAATGGATTTATCGTTATTGCTTCTTATGTTGATGGAGTTAAATTTTCAAATTCTTTCTCTCTCCAACGTTCTTTATTTGCCTCAATTTCATTTCAATCTAATTTTTGTATCTAAAATTACTTCTATGCTTCTCTATCAAATCACTTTTTCAAAATTTTTTTGTCTCTTTCAGGAATTGAATAACTTGAGAATCATTGATTTAGGTAGCTTTATGAGAAGGATTATATATTCTTACATAAACATCTTCTGTCAATAATTCGTTACAACCACATTCTATCGCCTCCACCTATACCACTCATCTCACGCCTTCCAAATTATGGCATCTCTATTTTGGACACATTGCTGATCACAGACTTGATATATTGCATAGAAATTTTTTTTATTCCATCATACCACGATGAAATTTGTGATGTATGTCATTTTTCCAAACAATTTTTTTTCATATTAGTATAAATAAATTAACTGCTAATTTTAAATTATTGCATTTAAATATTTGGGACCCTTCGCCAAAACTCTATTCATAATCATAAATATTTTTTAACTATTGTAGATAATTTTACCCGATTTACTTAGGTCACTTTACTAAAATCAAAGAGTGAGGTGTCACAACACATTAAGAATTTTATAGCTTTAGTAAAAACCTAATTTAATTCAATGGTTAAAATTATTCATTCTGACAATGGACATGAATTTCTTTTACATAATTTTTATTCATCTCAAGGCATCATTCATCAACGAAGTTGCATTGAACCTCCCCAATAAAATAAGAGCGTCGAACGTAAACATCAACACATTTTAAATATTACACGCGCTCTTATGTTTCAATCAAATTTACCTCTTATTTTTTGGTGATATGCCATTCATCGTATTTTTTATTTGATTAATAGATTTCTGTCTTCTATTCTCAAGTTTAAAACTCCTTTTGATATTTTATTTGATAAACAACCAAACTTTAATGATTTAAGAATTTTTAAATGTTTATGTTTTATTTCCACTAGCACTAATTAATATTCTAAATTTGATCCTTGAGCACACAAAGCTATATTTATAAGCTTTCAAAATGATTATATTGTCTACATTTTGGATCATAAGAAAATTGTCGTGTCCAAAAATATTATTTTTCATGGGCACATTTTTCATTTGATAAAAAATCTTTCCTAACTCACTATCCACGGTCCAAACACTCCCTCACTTCCAATTGGACCTAATACACTATTCTATGACCCAACACCTATTCCCTCTCCCTCATCTAACATGTCATTATCTTCATCTTCTCCAAATAGCATCCTTCCCCCTCATCACTTTTTCAATGCCACCATCTCCCCCATCACCACCCTGATCTCATGTCCCTTCCTTTCCCTCGTTTTCTGACCAAACCACCTCCCTAGCCACTTGTGTCTTCCCACCAACTCTGGTTCTTCACCTTTGTCGGAGGCAACGTAAAGCTAATCTCAGCCACCTTCTCTGATTTTATTTGCAATTCTTCTCTTAATGTTTAAACTTCTCACTCGTCAAGTTCTAGATATCCCATTTCACCCGTTTTCTCTCTTGATTTCCTTTCTTTTTCACAAAATAAATATATATCATATTTGCATTTTGGGTATGAGCCTAAAAATTTTTAGAAAGCACAAAAGGTTCCTCACTAGCAAAATACCATGAATGAGGAAATTGATGTCCTAACGTTGAACGGGACTTAAAAACTGGTAGACTGTCCTCCAAAAGGGCGACCCATTAGCTACAAATAGGTTTACAAGATTAAACACCGGCTGGATGGTTCTATTGAGAGATACAAGGCATGACCCGTAGCAAAGGGTTTCACACAAATAAAGGGGTTGATTTTCTTGAGACTCTCATCGATGGTGAAACCTGCAATGATCAGAATTGTTCTTGCCTTAGAATCAATGAAGAGATGGTCTATTCTGCAATTGGATATCAATAAAGCATTTTTACACGGCGATTTGATAGAAACAATTTAAATGGCACTTTCTCTTGGCATTACTCCATCCCGTCCCAATCAGTGTTACAAGATCCTTAAGTCTCTTTAGGGTTGCGACAGTCAAACAGAATGTGATATGAGAAACTTTCAACTCTTCTCCTTTCTTGTGGTTATTAGCAGACAACTTTTGATTATAGTTTGTTTGTCAAAATTTTAGGCAATGACATATGCATTCTGTTAGTTTATGTCGATGACATCATCGTTAATGGGAGTTTTTCTGCTGAAATTGCTTTTATTAAAAATTTAGACTGCAATTTTAATATTAAGAATCTTGGTACACTAAAGTATTTTTTAGAAATTGAAGTTGCTCACTCTTCAAAGGGTATTTCTCTTCCTCATCATAAATACTAACTTGATTTATTAGATGATTATAGATTACTTGGTCCTAAACATGTTGCTATCCGCATGGATACTACTGTTAAGCTTTACCAAGATGATGGCCCTCTTCTTTCGGATCCCTTTGTTTATTGCCGTCTTGCTTTGCCTACTACTCGATCAGATATTATGTATGCCACCTAGTAGTTTAGCCAATTCATGAGCTCTCCTTCTCAGGCTCATTATAAAGCTGTAATATGTGATTTTTTACTATCTCAAAAATAGTCCAGGCAAAGGTTGTATTTTCTAAAGACTCTACTATTTAGATATGTGAATTTTTAGTTATTTCGATTAGGCCGATACCTGATATCTGTGTTTCTTAACTGGCTATTATTTTTTTTTTGGGAGATTGTTTAGTGTCTTGAAAAACTAAGAAGCCAACCATTATTGCTCGTTCTTCTATAAAAGTTGAATATCTTGCTTTGTTTAATACAACTGGTGAGATTTTATGGATATTAAACCTGCTGCAATTTCTTCGCATTACTTGTGAAAGACCTCCAGTTCTATTTTGTGATAACTAGAGTACATCACATATAGCTGCCAATTCAGTTTTTCATTAGAGGACCGAATATCTAGAAGTTGATTACAAAACCCCGGACCATAAAATTACTTGCCATTCCTTGTTGAGGACAATTGGCATATATTTTTATCAAATCTTTGCCTACTCAATTGTTTCATGCTAATCTTTTTAAGTTGGGATTCTCGATATATATCATTTTCCAACTTCTAGACCGGATTTGGATCCTCTAAAGTTTGAATTTTATTTCAGAGAGTAAAGTGTGATTTTCTACCCTCGAATAGTTTCTCTTTCATATTTATTTTTTGTCCCACCTATGAAATAAATGGTGAGAAATCACACTTTACTCTTTAAAGTAAAATTCAAATTTTAGAAGATTCAAATCCGAATTAACCACCTTCTAAAATTATGAAAAAATTTAAAATTTAAAATTCTATTCGTTTGTTAGCGTAGTTTAAAATTCAAAGATCTGTTAGTTTATTTTGTATTTGTGTATATATATAGTTAGTTATTCTTTTTTATTTTTAATTAAATAAGAAATATACAAATTCTCTTCATGTATTCTAAGTATTTTCTCAATTTTATTAATTATAAAATAATATTTAGTTAACCTCTAATTTTTTAATTATAACAATTTTAATATTATATAATTAAATTATTTATTTCAAAAATTTAATTTATTATGCAAAAATAAATAATTATATATCAAACGTTAAGGAATTATAGACGTGCATGATATTTATGGTAAAAATATTAAATCTAATTATCAAATAGTATGATGATATATGTAAAAGATATGATGGTATTTATGTTTAAATTTCTTAACATATTAATAATAATGATTGAAGCATAAATCACCCAAAATATCCAAAAAAAAATTTAGGCATTGACAAGAAAACTCTTAATAAAATATTAAACTTAAAATGTCTTTAGAATATTTAAAAACCAATTAGATTATAGAAATATTAGAAACTATCAAAATTTATTATTTTTTAGTATCACTTGATTATCAATTTAATTTTTTTAATTTAGATCTTTTAGTTTATTAATCTAACAACATACTTTATTTTATATTTTTAAATATTAATGATTAACTGATAACAAAATAATAAATTCTGATGACTATCCAACATTTCTCTAAGATTAAACCAAAGATTTTTTTTCTACAAGCTTCAAATAAATTTTTATATTTGACAAATAACTTTTGTATGTTATCTTAATTTTAATGAGAATATTTAGATAATTATATAGAACGTGTACATTCGTTTTTTAGTTTTTCTTTATTTTTTTCTTATATATATTTTTTTTTAAATTTGGACCATTCACCAAAAACAAATTGCATAAAAAAAATTACTTTTCGTCAAATTACAAAAATTTAAAAATAAAATTGTTTTATTTTGTAATCCCATTTAAAAAATCATCAAAAAATCCAATTTTTGTAATTCTTTTTTAAACATATATCCAATATTTTTTTTGCCATATTTTTTAATTTTTTATAGCCATTTTTGTTATTTTGATCTTTCAAGAATAATTTTTTTGTCTAATTTTTTGAAAACATAAGAAAATTTGTCAAATAAAAAAAATTGAGAATTTAGGCATTGTTGATTTTATAATTAAATTATGTATAAAACTATCATCTTAATTTAATAATGATGATGATTAGAGACCAAATTCTTACTTTGTCATTTTTCATGGTTTAGTTATTATTTGATTTTCTTTGGAATGGAGATAGTATATATCCATATCTCCCAATTTTGCTTCACTCTTATGTGATTATTATTATGATTATGATGAAAAATAGAAATTAGTAAGTTGCTATCCATGGGGGAAAATCCATACAGGTCAATTTTACACTCTGACCAACATCAGCATGAATACCTACATAATGGCATGATGCAATGTATCCCTTTCATTCATGACTGGATCGCTGCTAATTCTCTTCCTCTCTCTTGCGCATATCCATTACAAATTTATACTATAATAATTACAAAAAGGTCACGAGCATTTCTGATCACAATCATAACTTTTCCAGAAAAAAAATTGATACATTTAAAAAACAAAACCATGACTATTCAAATTAAAAAAAAGGTGATACACTAATACTAAAATGAAATTAAATAGACTCAAGACTAACATTGTAACTTGCAAGTAGCACATACTCCCAAAAGGAAATACATGAAAACAAAATGTCTATTTTCCAAGAAAAATGAAAACAAAAATACACTACCAATTTAAAGTTGTGGCTGAGAAACAATTTGGTTCTCTCTCTCAGAAACACTCTTCTATCGCCACTACTTCAATAGAAGGCAACATAAAATGCCCTATATTATTTGAAGAGAACATCAACTCTTCATATTCACATGCCATAAGCAAAGTAACCCTTTTGGTGTAAAAACCAAACTCACATCTAAGTACTCTCTAGATCCCTTGACTATATTATCAAATTTTCATGCACCATAAGACACGTGGTATGAAGCAATTAATTTTTGATGAGATTTTCATATATTTATTTTTGTGAATACGGTATTATGTATATAGAAAAATAAATCTTTGATTAATGCTTGGTGTGTCATCACCTCCTGTGGGGAGTACAAGAAGAGATGAAAGAATGGAGAGCTTCAAGTCGATTGGGGTGTCATCAAAAGACGATGGATTTGGCGAACTGTCTGAAGGAAGCTTGTTGGAAAGCATCAATTTTGATGACCTCTTCGTCGGCATCAACATGGAAAGCGATGTGTTGCCAGATTTGGAGATGGAGGTTGATGTCTTTGCCCAATTTTTTGACAACCCTAAGGCAGGGGCATATCAATCTTCAATTCACAATAAACTTGCTTCCAATAAGAATGAGGAGTCTGTAGTTGTGAATCCTCCTGCGAAGAATGCTGGAAAAGGAAGAAAACCATCGTCTCAATCCAAGAGTAATAATCCTCAAGCCAAGATTAGAAAAGTCAAGGTACAACCTACATACTTCCTTGCTTTATTTTCAAATTAATTATAACTTGTTTTTCTAAACAAAGTAAAATGCCCACTAAATTTATTATCTTAAAAATACCACAACTTAAAGTTAATCTTTTTAAAAAAACTAAAAAATGATTCTTACAGAGAACATGTATGCCATTATTTATATTTATAAATTATTTTACCAATATAATTAGAGTTGCTAATAAAAATTATTCTTAGTTTATTTTCTAAATTCAATTTTTTCACAAAAATTATTTTTTATTTAATATTTATTAAATTTACTGGTAGTGTTTCTTTTACTTCATTAATTAGGAAGTTTAGATTTTCATTGAAGTTTATATCCATGTTAATATGTCAAAGCAAGTTTATATATCCATAATGTTCTTCTGAGTCTATCTCTTTGTCTCAATTATGTTGTCTACAAAGTTGAAAAAAAACTCACGGGTTCTATAAGTTGTATAGAGAGAAGAAAGAGAGAGAGTTTTATAAAAATAAATAAATAATTATAAAATAAATTGAGATGATAAAACCTTTCATTGACCTAAGAAATTTGATTTGAAAAAGTATTTGGTAGAGAAGGAATATTATTATTGATGTTGTTGTGTTATCTCTTGGGGTGTGTGAATGTATAGGTGGATTGGACCCCAGAGTTACATAGGAGATTTGTACAAGCCGTGGAACAACTTGGAGTGGATAAGGCAGTACCTTCTAGGATTTTGGAGATTATGGGAATTGATTGCCTCACTCGCCATAACATTGCAAGTCACCTTCAGGTAACTAATAATAATATTCTTTTTATTTCTTTCAATTTAATATCTATATAATCTTCGATAAAAAAATATTTTCGTAATTTAATGATAGGATATTTTTCCTCTTTCTAGTTTTAGTATTCAAACTTTTAGATTTTTCAAAGAAAAAGTTTCAAATTTTATGGAAAAAAATTGTATACATCACATTAATTTTTAACTATAACATTAGTTTTATTTTTTTTATTCTTATGTTTTTTTAATTTATATTAGTCTGAAAAAAATTAAACACATGTATTATTTCAGTAGTTAAAACTTTTTTTCTGAAAAAAGCATAATCGGTGTTAATAGAAGTAAAAAGTTAGATTACTATTAATCATATATGGTTGATAATACTACGATGATATTATGATAATTTAGACAAAATAGATTAAGAGAACTATTTGTAATAACAATAAATTGTTAGGGCTAAAAAAAATTACTGTCATTTTTATATAAAATTTAATGGGTTAAATTTATGCACTTTGTTTTTATATGAATTCACTCTTTTCCAGATCTCTCTCTCCTATGTTTGATTTTAGTAGATAATAACAGAGTTTGTTAAATTACTTTTAAAAAATGACAACTTAATTGAATTTTGATAATAGAGTTTATATGTGAGTAAAGAAGATTTTTTTAGTACCAAGTATATATAAATCTTAATCTATAAAACAAGTTGTCTAATATATTTTTCTATGTAAATGTATTTATTATATGAAAATTAAATTATTTTTTGTAAATGTACAAAATAATTTATATAAACTAAAAAAATAAAAAAAATATAAGACATATATATAATTAACAAGAAAAAAAATTATATTTCACCTCTTGTTTTAGTCTTTACTTATATTAGTATATATATTATCAAAGTTGGAAATCTAAAAAAATTGATATTTGAGAATTATTGCGTTTATTTAATAAATTTAATTAAATTATTAAAATTATAAATTTTTTAATTATCGACTATTAAGTATCATTTTACAAGCTTTTACCTTTTTCAAAACTTTTTAAATTTATTTTGCACCAGTATGTTTTTTTGTTGTCAATGTACTCGTATTTAGTACGCACTAGGTACATGTTTCTTTTACAAATGAGTTTAAAAGTATATTATTTCAAGTGAATTTTATTATTTTTTAATCTTTCATTCTAAATTATTTAAATGTACAATTTAAAATATTAAATTCATTATTTATACTGTTTAAATATTTATTTTTTAATTTAATATTAACTACTTAAATTAATATTAAATTTGATATAAAATATTTTATTAACTGAAAACCACTATTTACATTTACAACTTAGTTTGAATGTTTTTTTCATTGTGAGGCATGACATCCCATTGTTTATATGCTAACTGCCAACTTCCACCAAAATATATACATGGATAGAAATCTCTTGAAAGTTGTCTTTATTTAAAATTAGTAGTTAAAAATAGTTAGATTACAATTTAATTGCTTCATGGATTATGTAACTTAATAGTTTAAAGAAAAGGTGTAGGATTTTGTGATAGAGAACAATATGATTTGTTTTAATGCAGAAATATAGATCCCATAGGAAACATTTACTAGCGCGTGAAGCTGAAGCAGCAAATTGGAATCAAAGGAGACAAATGTATGGAGGAGGTATAGCAGGGAAGAGAGATATGAGTAGCCCATGGGTAGCACCTACCATGGGTTTCCCTCCAGTCACTTCAATGCACCATTTTAGACCATTACATGTATGGGGTCATCCCTCCATGGACCAATCTTTTATACACTCTCCGACTCATTCACTGTCGCGGCCGTGGGTGCAACCTGTTGCTCTCCCGTTCTGGCATCCTCACCACCAACTAGTTAACGCTCTAAACTAACTCCTTTAATTAAGCTTCCAACTCATAATTTGTTGATTTTCCTGGTTTAAACTGTGGTTGCATGTTGGTAACAAGAATTATATATAGTTGTGCTTTGATGTGAAAAATTATGAAAAAAATTTAGTAGAAAACATATGCATGTGATTATTGAAATTATTGCAATGCACATGTAGAATGCATCTTCATTGTAGATGCAAACCAGAATTCAAAACCATGCATGATATTAGGTAGCTATTTTTGAAGATATTTTTATCTGAAAATGATATTATTAGAATGTTAACACGTTTTGTTAAATAAATTAGTTAAATATATTAATTTTATTTAAAATGTTTAATTATTATTTTTGTACAAAAATATTTTTATGTGAGTAATGATCAAATATTAATTTGATACGTTGTTTGATTAATTTAATAACCTTGTAGCTAGCTAGTACTTATAAAGCTTAAACTTTCTTTAATAATTTTGTTCCAGTTATATAATAATTTGGAAATGTGTAGTTCTCGATCATTGATAGTGTTTTGTTTGTTTTATACTAAAGTTAGAATGAAAATTTGAATCTCAAGAATAACTCATCATGTTGCTTTCTTAATTTCTTTTTCTGAAAAAAAAGTATATATTTTTTTTTTCATGCAGGCTCAAAACATGCTAACCCCAGGATCACCGTGTTTTCCACAGCCTCTGACAACAAGGGTAACTGTTCGTTTACCTTACTATTTTGGAACCACCCATGTTGTCTTCTCTCTTTGTCTTTTAGATTATTATTATTCCCCCTTACCAAAACAATATCATATATTTATATATATCGTATACACAATTCTTGCCATATTTACCTACTCACAAACACAAACAAAACTTATTACACTTCGGTATTGTCTCGTGACACAAGAGACATGTTTAATTTGAAATTAGCAAACAAAAAAATTGTAAATCTAAAACATTTTAAAACTGTACATTATTTGAAATCTTGATCCATTGTTATCTATATTTTGAAAGCTTTTTAAATTTATTCTTATCATAAGAAATGCTAAACACCAACATATTTTATTAATATTAATTAATAATATTTCGGTTAATATTTTATTTTTATATTATTAAAATTTAACATTTAGAATTTAATTTTAGTATTTAAAATTAGTCAAATATTAATAAAAAATAATAAATTTTGATAATCTTTAAATATTTCTATTATTTTGTTAGTCTAACTAACTAACTAAAAGAGGAAACACAAAAAAAATGATGCAGAAATATGGATCAGGAGGTGTGGCAGGCAGTATTCCAGCAACATCACCACATCCACATGTTATGTACAAAGCAGCAGATCCTCCCATTAACGGCCTCTCCAGCCCCAACCCAAACCCCATCATTGACTTCCATCCGGTAAACTTCATTTCATTACTCTCCCTTTTCTTCCTTCCAACACACGCAAACATTTTTCACACTTGTCTAATAATGCAATAAAATTACACCAAATGCTACATATCTAAGTTTCCAATTAAATTAAACAATAAAAACTTGAATAAATGGATAAATGAGAATAATAAAAATAGTGTCTGTTGATGTTAGATTAATTTAATTAGATTTAATTGATAAAAAAAATTGTACGAGTAGTATTGAATGAGAGACTCTAAAACTTTTTGCTAGTATTACAGTACTTTTAATTTATTAGTGTAACAACATATTTTTAACCCTTATTTTTAAATATTATTAACTAATTACTAGACAAAAATGATAAATCTTACTAGTCTTCTAATAATATCATCCTATACTGAAATGTGTTTTGCAAACTTAATTAGTACTATTCAGATATATATTAACCAAAATATCACTCTCAATTGTCAAAATGTATAATTTAGGAAGTAATATTTTTCTACTTCATGTGAGGATCCATAAATTGCTTTGTTTTACATTATTGCTTTAACAAAAAACTAAACACGACAAACTATTAACAACATGAAAATATATATGGATTTAATTGCTTTGCATTGTTATTATTAAAAGAACACATCAATCATATATTATGTTGTTAAAAGTTAAAACATTTTATTAGGAAACCAATCTTATTTTAACTAACAATCACCAAACAAAGTAGGGAATATACAAATGTTAAAAGGAAAAAGATAAATCTAAAAAACAAGATAGGCATTGACTGATTTTGTTAAAAAAAAAGTTGGTTTCCCATTTTTATCAAAATAAAATTACTTTTCAGGCCTATTGAAATATTAAAAGGGAGACCAATTAAATTCATATATGGAAGAACAATGTACCTGATTTTATAATTCATTTTTTTATTATTATATATGGGCAGTCAAAGGAGAGCATAGATGCAGCTATTGGAGATGTTCTATCAAAGCCATGGCAGCCACTACCTCTTGGACTTAAAGCTCCAGCACTTGACAGTGTTCTAACTGAATTACAAAGACAAGGAATTTCAAATATTCCACCCTCTTGTGCTTGAGAATATAAAGGTTCTTTATCCCTTTATTGCACTTTCATGGCGGTGGCCACAACAAACCCTAATTTGACGACTTCTCTTATCGTTCATTATATATATGTTGCATGCATCGATCGCATCATATATATATAGTAATATTTTGCTTTTAAAAGCAAAAGGAAAAGAAGAATTAGAAAAGGGGAAAAAAAAGAAGAATATATCTTTCATTGCTTTTTAACTTTTTCCTCAGGTGCTGTAATCTTAATCGAGGTATTAGTTTGAAGACTCGATCATTAGCCATTTTGTGTATGTACCATTGTAATGGCAGTGATTTTTGTGTTACTATGAGACTAATAATATAAATAAGTTGAGGAATCCCAAGAAAGCATGTACTTTAAGGATTTTTTTTTCTCTCTCTCTCTTTTTTATTTTAATTCTGTTTTTCTTTTTTTTCAAGTTACACCGATAACACATACACACCTCTTTCCATTTCATATGGATTCTATATAACCATTTTTTAGTTACAGCTAAAATTTAAATTTGATGCACCTTCGAAACAAGACATATAGGCTGTGTTTGGTTATAGGCACACAACCCTGAAATAAAAAAAATAAAGACATAAAATTATATTTAATAGATGAGATATGAATAAAAATATTATATTCATAAACATTAAATTAAATTAATGTATTTTGTGTTTATTCTGATAAAAAAATACAAAAATATTAATAAAAAATATAATTTATTTTTTATTAAATTTTTTATTATTTTTATTAATTTTTTATAATTATATTTTTTATTATCATATTTTTTAATAAAATAATAAATTAAACTTTTATAATTTATTTTTATTTATAATATAAAATATAAGAATATTTACTTTTATATTTTTATCCCTTATTTTTAATATTTTATCTTATCATATTTGAATTTGGCTATAGTAAAAAAAATATAAAATGGTCCTTAAAGGACTTTTTAAAATGATTCTAAATGTATGATTGTAATTCAATCATACAAGTTAGTTTGTAAATTTATGTTTTCATCAAAAATTTATAATAAATTACAAAAAAGTCTGAATCATTAATAAAAGAATTTTTATTTGGACGTAATTAGGGAGGGATTAGATTTTTGGACTTTTTACAATTTGGACTTTTGATAGACATCCGTACAAAGAACTAACAATTTCAGCTTTATATATAAAATTAATATTGGACACAAGTAAAAAAAAATTGTTACGTTAATAGTTTATGAATTAAAACTCATAAAGCAAAGTATAAACAAGAAAAAAAAACTCCCAAGCAAAGTTTCTATTATAATAATAATAATAATAATAATAATAATAATAATAAGTATATATATATAATACTAAAATTTATTATTTAAAAATAATATAAAATGCTAATAAAAAGTTTTTTACGAGAACATTTTGTACTATATTTTTCATAAG
The DNA here is from genome assembly GCF_003086295.3 of Arachis hypogaea. Taxonomy (NCBI): domain Eukaryota; kingdom Viridiplantae; phylum Streptophyta; class Magnoliopsida; order Fabales; family Fabaceae; genus Arachis; species Arachis hypogaea. The sequence goes on along the minus strand of NC_092038.1, from coordinate 22,142,962 downwards.
CTATGTTGTATAACCTTTAAAAAAATTAATAATTTATATACTTGTTATATAACAAAGAAATGTTAAATCTTTTTTATTTTATAAACCGAATTTTTTTGTTGCAAAAATAAATGAATGTAACCTGTTTAAATTAAATTATTTTTTAAAATAGTTAAAAAAAGTTTACTATTACATAATAATAATAATAATAATAATAATAATAATAATAATAATAATAATAATAATAATAATAATAAGTTATTGTAAACATAGTAATTTTAATTTTAGTGAAATTTTTGTAGTTAAATAATTTTATTTTATAAAAGTATTATTCATGGTCAATTTGTTTTCAAAACTATTTGGTTAAAAAAGAATTTTGAATCAATCCCTACTACTTCTTTATTTAATAAAACCTCTTAGAGTCTCAGGTCCTTAAAGGACCACATTATGCTTTTCCCACTAGAACTAGCCATCATATTTTTACAACTAAATACAAAGTAATATAGATGCCATTAGACTAATCCTTCGAGGGCCTTTTTACTTCTTTCTTGAGAAGACACTTTAACGAATAAGGCCCAACTTTATTTTGAGAATTTTAGCTTGCATGCGGGAGTCTAATAAGAATATAACCATAGGTCTTGACCAAAAAAAAAAAAAAAACCATAGGTAAAGTAGCACTTCATTCCTATCTATTTGCACCCAAAAGTGAGATTATATTTCCCTATATGTATCTTTTATAGTCTTTAGTCTTATTTACCTCCAATCCAATCCCAAATATAAATATTCTTTTTATTTGGAAAGAATAATATGCTGAATTATATTTGAGAACACTATATTAGAGATATATTTTTTAAAAAAAATAAAAAAAGTTCAACACACTAAAGTGAATCAATCAGACATACACAAAAACAAATTCAAACATAAAAATTATCAACCTCAGTCATCTTTAGTATTACTATTAACAACTAATAAAATCAGTACCAATCCACTCTTTATAATTATTAATATTATCTTTTTCTATTAACTTAAATTTTTAGGATAAAAAATTTTATAATATAGTATCAGACTTTTATGTTTAAAAGATTAAGAGTTCAATATTTAGTGAATTTAAAAAAAAAATCTTACTTTAAAAAATTATTAATAATATAATTATTAATATTATCTTTTTCTATCCATTTAAACTTTTAGAATCAGTGATATATGTCATAAAATTGTATCCCAAAAATTTGCATTATTAGATAAAATATAAATATAAATAATAATTAAAGGCCATGCCTCTGGTGGTTGTACGTTACTTATTGGTGTGGTTAAATAGAGATAAAAATGGTTAAGCATTGTGTCTTGGTAATCATATTATTTTAATAATTTCGTTAGAAAATGAATAGGGATCTAGCCAATAAGTTAATAAGTATTTTTGAATTGCACTCTATTCTAATTAATTATTATTAATTAATAATTATTTAAATTTTATTTTAAAAAAAATACAAAATTAATAATTATTTTTTAATTCACCTCTTATCATTTATTAAGCAAATCCTAATTTCTCTTTCAAAAAAAAAATCTTCGAAACTCCAAAAATATAAACCAAAACATAAGATAGAATTATTCAAATCCTAAGAAAAAAACATGCAAAACATAAGGAAAAAGAACCATCCAAAACTAATAAAAAGAATCGTCCAAATCCTAAAAAAACATACAAAACATAGAGAAAAGAATCATCCAAAATTAATAAAAAGAATTATCCAAAATTTAAGAAGAAGAAACATAAAAAATTAGATAAAAAAACATTCAAAACCAAATAGGAGGAGGAGAAGAAGAGCCATAGGGTGGTAACAATATCTTGGATGGTGTTGCGTGGTTGGTGGAAACTTGCAGTGGCGTGTTGCAAGGAGAAAGCCACGGAGGCCACGCATCGATCGCGAGTGGAGGAGTTGCCATGGATTGGAGAAGTTGATCGCGCGTCACGAATGGGGCCTGGCAGTGGCTAGGTTGCGACGGATGGAGAGGCGTGGGGTGCATATTCTGCACTGTCTGGTGCAACAGATGGAGGCCGCGATGGTGTTTGGCGGTGTAGATGCGTCAGGATTATGACCCCGCGGCGGTGGAAGCGACTATGTCCAATGAAAAAGGACAGCGGCGGGACGCAAAAAGGAGGTCACGCGGCGCAACAAAAGACGCGACGGTAGTCGGTGGGCGACGGCGCTAAAAACTTCGTGGAGACGGTGGGTTTATGGAAGGAGAGATTTTGACTGTTTTCAATTAATAAAAAGGGATTAGATTTTTTATGGATTGTTTTTATTGTGTGCTATAAATGTGATTAAGATAGATATTGATAAAAATTTTTTAAATTTTTATTTATTTATAAAATTTAAATTATAATAGAATTAGTTTATGTTGATTTGTAGGAGAGTTGTTTTTCTATAATTTTTTTTATTTTAATAGTGTACATGGTTTGGAAATTTGATGATAAAACAAAGACCAGGTGAGATAGTAGTAATTTCATTTTTGTACGTGTCCTCAATTACAAACAGTTATTATTACGAGGAGTGTTAGGGGCAGTAGATTTTGTAATTTGTAGTTATTATTAATCATTTTGAGTGTTTTTAATGGTGTGATATTATATTTAATAGTGTGAAATTATTCATTTTTTTATGGTTAAATACTAGTCAGATTTTAATAAAAGTGCTGGCTCCTAAACTTTCTCTATTATTATTGTGGAGATACTGATCATTTACACATATTTAAGAGTTCTATTTATTATTTAATTATTGTCAATATTTAAATTTGAATATTATTTTAAAAATATCATATTTAGTCACTCAAGTAAAGTCTCAATTATTTTAATATGGAGATAAATATAGTATTTGAGTTAAATATTGATATTTAAAGTATATTACAATATTATAAATATGCAGAATTTAACCAGAATATTGACACGTATTCAACACGTCTACGTATTGACTTTCTACTTACAAAATTTAACCACCTATAATTACATCATATAATCTCATTTTTAACAAAAATATCAATATTTTTGATATATAAAAAAGGGATTTATGGGATTCTTGGAAGGAATAAAACCTATAGTATATTAATGCATTTACCCGGTGAATTAACGCATTTACTGCAACTTAATAGAATTATAAACACGGTCAACAAAGTAACAATTCGGTGGCCCCCAAAAAACGACACCATAATTATATATCTATCGGTATGCAAGTAAAAGTAAAACATCATTTAAAACTGAACATTGTGCAATTATAAAAAGTGTAACGAAAATATTTGGTAAGCAGAAAAGAAAAAAGAAGAGTTATGAGCGACAAAGGGGTGAGCGGCCGTAAGAGTGAGAAACATGGTGAGGCCACCGGCTCCGTTGGTAGAAGTAACAAAGGGGAGAGTGTGAGAGAGGGTGTATCTGATGGCATGGAGGGTTCCAAAGGGATGAGAGTCTCCTTTGAGGATAAAGTAGTTAGTGTATCTAATCGTAAACCTTTTGTAGTTGATGATTCACTGGACAGTGGTAGTCTAGTCATTGTGACTGGTAAGCAATGGGATCCAAAACCCGCCAACCATAACATTCTCGGAAGAGGCAAGGCGAGCTTTATCTGCATCGTATGAGAGTTCCATTGTCATTAAAGTGCTTGAAAAGCATGTGAGTTATATGGCCATGGTTCATCGTCACAGAAGCATTTGGCGCTGGGTGCGTGGCTATTATGAGGTTATGAACGTTGGCTATGGATATTTTCTTGTGAAATGTGATCTCATGGAGGATAGACATAAGATCCTCTTGGGTGTTCGTGGAGGTTAGGAGGGCACTATCTGGCGGTCAAGTCTTGGACATCTGATTTTTGTCGTTGGGAGGAATTTTTTGGATCAACTCTTGTGTGGATGCACATTGCGGGTTTGAATATATGGTACTATCAAGAAAGAGCAATGAAGATAATTGATGCGGCCATTGGCACACCCATGAAGATAGATATGGCAACAAAGGAGGCGGAATGCGAAAAATTTGCTAGAGTATGAGAACTTACAATTAGTATGCGAACAATGCAAGTGTTTTGGACATGAGAGGGCAGCTTCTACAAAAAAAAAAACAGGTACCACAAACTGTGGTGCAATCGACCAATGATGGAATGCTGAGTGAAAAGGTTGCACTGCCGACGCAAACGGTAAAAGTTTCAAAGGATAAAGAAGGCACTATTCAAATTCAAAATTCAAAAATCTTATTTGAATTTGGAAAGGAACAAGTTGTAATGAACCAAATATATATGGAAGGTGAGGATTTCTTGCATGAGGCGTTGCATGGGAGTAATGAGATCAAGTAAGACAATCATACAAAAAAGGAGTGAGTCCAAGTGAATTGAAAAAAAGAAAAAAAAAAGGATTGTTTGTCAAGGAACTGAAGGGAAGAGTACTAGACTAAAAGCATATAAGCCCAATGTTACAAAACGGTTTGCAATTCATGGTAGGCCAAAAACAAGGAATGGATTGGCAACGTATGGTTTGAATCAAAGGAATAAGGCTTTGACTTTTTTGAGAAAAGGAGGCATCAATAATTTAAATGGAGCATATGGTTATCATGAGGCTAGGACCGCTGATGTAAAGACCCCGAATTTTGCTTCTAATAGAAAACGCATAAGACTTAATTCTCTCCAAAATTCACCTATTGATATTGGGACAGCAAATGTGATGAAGCTGGAACGGAGGCCTCCCAAGAGTAAGAGGAGGTGGCGGCAGTGGTATAATTTTAATAGGTGCCCATTCCAAGCCATGATGCTAGTATACTCTATCCTCATCTTTATTATTCATATTTATTTTTTATGGATAGTTGTGATTTTAATATTTTTGCTTGAAATATTAGAAGAGCCTCTAATAAAATGACTCATAGTTACTATAAAAAGCTTGTCCGCAAATATCACCCATCTTTTATCTGTTTGTTGGAAATACATATTATTTTTGACAAACTAAAAATTTTTGGAGTGGTTTGGGTTATTCAACTGTAACCTTCTCTGAAGTGCAAGGTCAAAGAGGTGGTATTTGATTTTTATTCTCTGTCCCGGTTAATCATTGCAAAGTGATCGATCAGTATCATGGAGCAATGCATTACGGTGAAAATATCTTTAGGAAGTAAATTATAGTTGTGTAGTATTATGGTTTGATGTTTGGCATCCGGAGGCAAAATCTGTGATTATCTCTCTTTTATCCATGTCTTTGATACTCAATTGACTATCAAGAATGTTTGGAGTGAGTATGGATGATGTTTGGAGCGAATTACGACATCCTTATTATCAGAGTTAGTTCTCCACATGATGCAGTCAATTCCAACTGATTTTAGCAGCACATAGTTGAACCTGGATAGATTTGGACAGCAAATATTAGTAAAGGTTATTCAACCAACAAGGGATATGCATGATTATTGAAGAGGAGGATTCAGTGGAATGAGGAGAGAAGTTGGAAATGAATGTGGTAGGCGAACGCCCAGGAGAAAGCAAAGCTCCTGGCCATTCATGATTCTCTATCAACAGAGGCTTTCCGACACCGCCGTGGACTCTTCTAGTCGAATATGTGTCCTCGATGTGGCAAAAAGACAGAATCGGTGACACATTGCTTGGTACGTTGTCGATAGGCGCAAGACATTTGGATTAGATTAGATCCATCAATTCTTCAGGTCAGTAGAGATATGTTTTCTTTGATGCGAGCTACAATTTGTAACAAAAATCCTATTTTTTTCTAGTATTTGGTGGATCTGGAGACATCATAATCAAGAAATCTTTTTAATAATATGAAGTTTAGATGAAACATAAAGTGGTGACCTTGGCTAGAAGATGGAAGATGGAGTTAAAACAAGCTGGATTTCAACATCGTAAGTTCTCTTTGTTCAAAAACGTAAATTGAAAACTTCCTTAACTTGATTTTTTTAAAGTTAACTGTGAGGCTAGCATTTTTTTTGGAAGCTCAAAAATTAGTTTTTGGGTGTGCGATTAAAAATAATGAAGGTACTTGAGTAAAAGGTTGTTTGGAGAGGATTCCAATTTGGAGTATCAAAAGATCCAAACTCTTTGCAATATAGAAAGGAATGGTTTTAGTGAAGGAGTATGGGTTAAAAAAAACTGTGTGCGAAACAAATTCAAGGGAAGCATTCATTGCTGCTCAGAATGAACATGTTTCAGAAGACAGCAAAGATCGAAATCTGATGTTGCGTATTCATGAAATGCTTGTAGGAGGTTCATTTTAACCTAGTGCTTCGAGAGGGGAATAATGTGACCGATCTGATAACAAAGCTCAGAACGAGTACATTGAGTGGTTTGATCTTTCTAGTAATATTGTTAAAACTTTTTTTAAGATCGAGATGTTACTTGAATTATAGAGATTTTTCGTATGTCTTTCTTTTACTTTTTTAGTTTCTTTAATTTTTGTTCAAATACCAAAAATTTAATAACAAAAAAATTAATAAAAAATTGTTAAATTTTATTTATTTAATATTAATTAATTATTATATTTAATATTATTAATTATTATAATAATTAATAAATATTAAATAAAATAAATTCTGATGATTTTTTTGTCTTTCTAACCTTACTGAAAATATAATATTTCTCTAAAAACTATATTTTAACATACGTTAAAGAACTTTGTAGAAAATAACGCATGTAATGAAATTTAGTTGCTGCCACCACTGATATTATTTTATCTTATATTTGAACTTCATTTTCAGCACTCTAGTACGGTAACTATCTAGTGTGAGTATGTGACAAATTAAATACAGTTCAGCTCTTTGCCAATCTGATTCTTCGTAGTTGAACTAAACATTTTGACTTGGACTTACACTTTGTCCAAAAACAAGTTACTCAATATAAAAATGCATGTTATTCGTTCATATCTTGAGAATTGATCAAGTAGAAGATATATATGTATTAAGCTTCTATCCTTTCCTACGTCTAATATGTTATTCGTTTCTCTCAATCACTCTGCTTCACGAACCTTTCAGTATCACAAGTCTAAGTTAGCAATTATTATTTCTAAGTTAATTACTTTCAGAATTGATTCAAACACAACGTATTTATTTAATTAAGAACATATGTTACATCAAACTAGCTAGTTACCCAACTTGTCAGAATGACTAAGCAAACAGCATGAACATGTCCCATATCATGCTCTCTTTATTTAAAGACAACAAACCACATACAACGCAAGAAAAAACAAGGATAATTATTCTTATATTGGAACAGGATCTATAAGCAAATCCTCAATGTATTTCTTCATTATTCCATGGGCATGAGTGTAATTATCTTGATTTTTGTACATCACGCTTATAAATCGTGTCATGTTGAGAGAACGGATGAGAAATATCATTGGAACTTTGGTTGGCATAAGACATTCTTCATGTATATCCTTCCAAGCATCACTAACTCTCTTCTCTGCTTCTTTAATGGCTTCTTCTCTTGACACGTCATATTCCTTCATATAGCACTCTAGGAACGAGGCAACATGTCCTCTTTTCTGTTCAAACTGCTCAACAACATATCATTTATTTCAAACAACAATTCAGCTTAAAAATCAATCTTTTTAATTAACATTAGCTAACTATTTTAAATATATTTTTTATCTTAAATTTTAAACCTTTTAAAATTCAAGAAACAAAGGATTGTATTAAAGAAAAGGTTTGATTAGTTAAAAGTCAGTTAGTTATACTTATTCTTAAAAATAATTTTTGAATTCAATTAGGAAACTAATTATTTTTTAGTCAATATTAATTAAATTTTTTTAAAATTATTTTTTATTCTAAACTCTAAATCTAAAATTATAAATTATAAACCTTAAATTTTAAAGTTTAAATCCAAGCTCTAAATAAACATTTTAAAATGTGATAGCTAAAAAATAATGTAGCAATAAAAAAGTTTAGCCAATATTAATTAATTACAAGTTTGTTCTCTGTAGTTTTTTATCATTTTTGTTTTTTATTCGTGACAAAAGAATAAGAAAAACGTTACTAAAAATGACTATTAATCTACTATATTTCATACTCAAAATAGGTCGTCATGACAAACACGCTACTCTGTCATACTAAAAACATTTCTCTATCTTTTATTTATTTATTTTTTTTTTACATGGCTGACCCACCCATTTTTAAACTTGGTGAATTCTACTGTATCTGCATTTTTATTGTGATATCTAAGTTGACTAATTTATTTTTAAAAATAAAAAATAAAATATTTAAAATAAAAATAAAATATTAAAAATTTATTAAATATTATTTGTTTAAATTTTTTTAGTAAGTTAAACAAAATATTAAAAGTACCATAATATTTATTTTTATTTTTTTTGTATAAATTGACGTTTTTTAAAGATATTACATTTTTTTTTAAAGAAAGTTATTTATATGCTAACCACTAAATCAATCACGAGATATTCTATACGAACTACTGACTTTTTGTATATATATGCAGTATGTAGTATGGCTATATTTTTTCTATTTATTTAGGCTAAGTGAAAAAAAATAATAAAAAGCAATAATATTTTTTTGTTTTTTGGTTATATATAGTAGAGTTGTTTATTTGACTAATGTTATATTTAGGTTCAATTTGAGTAACCAACTTAATTAAGCTCCTTTTGATAAAATAACTTAAATAATAAATGACTTTATTAAAAGTAATTTATAAATACGTTATTTTGTGTTTAGATTTTTAATTCTAAAAGTGCTTATTTTATAGAAATGTGATGAAAAATAGAAGTATTATAACAAAAGTCATTTTTTTAAACTTCTCTATAAGCTCCTAAATAACTTCTTAAAAAGTTACAATTTAATTTTAAAAATTATACCAGATATTAATACTATTACTTTTCATAAATCAAAAATAAAAAAAAAATACTTCTAAAGTCCCAAACGGCCCTTACTAATACTACCTTTGTAACACTCTCTTTCGATAAGAAATGAGAGAAAATAAAAAATAAAATTGTCTTTTATACCATAAAAAATATAAAAAAGAAATATACACAAAAAATAGTATAAATATTATTTCTTTTTTTATTTAGATATTTTAGATACGCTAGTTAAAATTTTGCTTTAACTTTTAACTCCTGAAATTTTTAATATTAGATTTTAACTGAGTTAATTAATTCAAATCATTTGTATAATACAATTTTACAATTCATGTTTCACGTTTTGAGTTTATTTCTCTAATTTTATATGATGCATGTGTTGTGTACCTCATTGGAGACGATATCATCCATGAGCCTGCAAACAATTGCAGAAGCTGTAACAATTTTGGGTTCATTAGTGACCCATTTGAAGACGTCCTCGGTAGCCATGTCTCCCATGCCAATAAAACAAGTAGTTGTGAGTAATGGGTAAGTGGTTGATCGAGTACATGTCTGGAGATACTCCTCTGATTTTGCAACATAGTTACTCTTGAACCATTTCGCTTCAGTCATGTAAGCTTTCACTGTTTTCTTAAACTGCCATCAATAAAATGCATATGTCAACAAGGTTATATTTATTAAAACAAAAATATTATTTACACATTAAAATCAGATACTAAAATTAGTTATTATGTATTATATAGTTTAATTTATTTTTAATATGTATTCTATACTAATAGCTAATTTTAATGTACATCTAATATTATTATTATTATTAAAATTCAACCCATTTGTCTTTTATTTAAAAATATTATAAAAGTATATACATTAATTTTTTTTAATTTTAGATAATAAATATTAAAATTAATTATTAATAAAAAATTAAATTTTTTTTATATGAAAATAATAACTAAAAAATTATTTAATTTTTTAATATGTGGAGATTACGATCTTTTTATCTAACATAGACTTTTATCCCTTATGACATTTTATAAAAGTAATTTGATTCTATAAATATTTTCTGTTTGTTTCAAAAAATTTATATTCTCATATTAGTACATACTATTTTCAAATTTGTTTCAAATATAGACAAAATGAGAAGAGTTACTTCATTTATGCCATAGTCAATGCTATATCCTCTTCCTTCCTTCACCACTTGTTGTTTGGCTTTTTCAAAAGCTCCTAAGAGAGCCCTGTAAATTATTTTCATATATTCGGGTAGATCATCCAAGTAGCAAGCATCCCACCTAAAAATCATTGAATAACGTTACATAACTCAAAGTTTGTTATTTCAAGAAAGGAAATTAATTAAAGAAAGCAATATATATAAACCAACCTGTCAATTGCCATAGTAAAAAGCTCCAATTCATCAATGGTTCCATAGTTATCATATGTGTCATCAATGATTGATAACAAGGCGATTGTTTGTGTTAGTAATATTCTTGCTTGATAATATTTGGGCTCAAAATATACAGCCAAAATCCAACTGCAACATTCCACAATCCTATCCCTTGCATATGGTAGTTTTCTACTCACATCTAACTCCTCCCACCACCTAAAAAGTTCAAAAATAAAATAAGATAAATTAGTAATGAACTAATGATAATAATAAAAACGAGAAAATATCCGATTTTGTCTCTGAATTTCAATTTGCATCAAAACATTGATTTCTAAATTTACAAATTTTAAATCTCATTCATCTCTAATTCAATTGTCCTTAATACAGTATTGATATAGAATATTTAAATACAACGTAATATCCTCAATAATTATTAGATAATATGACTAAGATTTTAATATAATCAAATAAATGTCCTAAAATATATCAAATTAATTAATTTAAAATACCTATTTAATTATAATAAAATTTTAGTCGCATTACTTTATGGATAAAAATAGTACGATAATACTGTAATACTTCATGTCAACACTATATTAATGATAGCTAGTTGAATTATTAGGAACAAATGAGATTTATAATTTATAAATTTAAAGATTAATTTAATCATTTTCAAAAATAATAAACTATTTTAGTGAGCGATAAAAATTTCAAAAACTAAATTAAAAATTACCTCTAATAAAAACTAAAAAGATTAATTATTCTATAAAGTATATATAATCTCATTTAATTTTTAATTATGTCATGGTATAAAAGTTTATAATCAAATTTTATAATAACTTTAATTTTAAATACTGATAATATAAAAAAATTTTACATACACAAATTATTCAATCAAATTTATCAGATATATATTTAAATAATTTTTAAGTAATGTATATAAAAATAAATTAATTTTGTTATATTACAATATGTAATTGACTGCATGCGTAAACTGATTCATTAACTAAATTTTTTTTTTTATGCCTTATCCATTTTTGCCAGTATAGTACACACCCTCGCGTTTCATCCTTTTCATAATATATTTAAAATTAGAATCTTATCGGATTCTTTTTGGGGACAACACATCATCAACTCCATTAACCATGTCTGCCTTTTCATATATGTTCATTTATTTATATTGGAAGACTTCACTCAAGCCCCTAATTTTATCGATCATTGCAAAAACATCAACAGAACATTTCATGAATAAATATTCCTTGCCCCACCTATACAAAATGTACCTAATATATTGGGGAAATTGTGTATATATAATTTTAGAGAAAATTTTACTCTCTTTTTTTGAGATATGTTAAAATAATATTTTTTTATTTTTCATTTGTAAAAAATATTTTTTTCTTATAATGTTTAAAAAATTTTTCTTTAACCCATTTTAAAATTTGTATTAACTAACATTAACTTTATCTATTTTTTAAGAAAAAAATTTTACAAAAATATATTTCAGCAAAAAATTTATTTTTGTGATTAAATTTTATTTATTAAAATATTCTTGAACAAATTATTTTTTTAGTAATTAAATTATATTTTTATCAAAATATTCTTCAAAATATTTTTAAAAAACTTCAAAATATTTTAAAAAAATTAAAATATTTTTTTACTAAGATATTCTTTAATATTTTTTTAGTTACTAAATTGTGATTTTATTAAAGTTTCCTTTAATATTTTTTTAATATTTTACTGTTAATCTCACAATATCAATATATATTATTAAATATGGTTTTATAAGTTTTATTCAGTATTTTTTTTGGTTTACTATTATTTTTATAGGGAAATTTTTTTAATTTAATGTTAAAATATTATACATTGACATAGTGAGATTAATAGTAAGATATAAAAAAGGGGCATATTTAGTTTTTTTTATGAGATAAAAAATAAAACAACACTACTATTCTTTTCTCTTTCTTATTTTTGTAATTGATAGATGACAGTACAGGAAATGGATTTAAAACATAACTACAAACTTTTAACTTATAATAACTTTAATTTTGAGTAAAATTATAGGAACGCATGGTACTTAAAACCAAAATAAAAAGAGCAATTATTTAAATAATCATGGAAATATTCCATAATTTCTTTAAGAAAAAAAAAAGAGAACCAACTTTTAGTTAACTAATAATAACTATTTTTTAAAAAAAAATTTATAAAAGTTCTCATTTTTTGAAAGATCTAGAGTTTAGCATTTATAATTTAGATTTTAAAGTTGAAAATTTATGATTTAGGATCTAAGATTTAAGATAAATTAAATAAAATATTTTTTTAAATTAATTAATATTAACTAAAAAAATTAGTTCTATAACATTCTTTTTGGTTAATTAGAAAGAATATGTGGTTAAAGAACTTACTTGGTGAGGTTGCCAACTTCTTTTTTATGCAACTTTTGTAGATAATTGAAATCCAATTTAGCAAGAGTGAGTAAAACTTCATTTTGATTGGGATGTTGTTGGTAGATTGAAATATAATGCCTTGCCTCCCACCTTGGCAAGCCATGGTGGAGAGGCTGCCTTAAACTATGCTTAACTTGCGCTGCAAGAAAAGGGCTCAACTCATGATGAGTAGTAATAATGGACTCAAGCTGAGTGGAAGTGAATTTAAGAGCTTCTTCTAATATCTTCTCTCTATGAATTCTTAGGTGTGAAGCTTCATATAAACTTAGCATTCCTTCAACATCTTTCGTAAGGCTTTCATTAAAATTTCCATCTATATCCTTAAATTTGTTGACCACATCTGCATAACAACAAGTCCAAAATAGTGAAAAATAAAAATAAGTTAATATTATGATACCACTTTTTGATTTTGTTTGAATTTTTACATAATTTTTTTTTATTTTTGCCTTATACTAAATTTTTCGGTTATAGAAGTTCTAATATTATATTATGCCTACAAATTTAAGCTGATAAAAAAAAGTATACAAAAAATTATATATTTAACGGTTAAATAAAAACTACATTTCTGAATAAGGAAATCTTTTAAAAATATATATTGTGACCAAGTAGTGAAAGACTTTTTTCCCCTAATAATTTTAGTGTAAAATGGAGTATTAATAAAGAGAAATATAAATAAACAAGTTGATGTGTATACTAGATGAAACCCGAAATCCATGTTGCCTCAGTAACCTAAAGAGTAAAGCAATGGAGCGAAGATTGTCTTCAATAGTTATTTCTCCATTTTGGACATAACTCTTGTGAATCTGTTGCATCACTTCATCAATCTCACATTCAAAATGATAATGGATACCCAAACGACATATTGAATCAATCAAATCAAGTTTTGCTAAGGGCTTCTCAGATGTTGAGGTAAGCATTTTGGACACTTGTTTCTTCAGTTCATCAATTTGTGGCTCAGTTTTATAATCAAGTTCCTGCATGTGATGTTATTAGTGGAAGAACAAAGTACTCACTTATTTACATCAAACAACTGAGATAATACGTATTTTAACAATGAATTAAGGAACTTTGAACCATTTAACAATGAATTAAGGAGCTATGAACCATAGATCGGTAGTGCTATATGACCAAGTTATTTTAGTACTAAATTTGAATAAGTTGGTCTAATAGCACTTTGATAAAATTCAGTTTTAGTAGTAAATTTTGAGTGACAACAGCATACTAAGTATTATATATCTTAGTAAACTTATGTTTTTGAGACAATTATATAATTGTAGTTATTACGGTATATTATTATAGTGGCAATTATATTTTTGTGGTAATTAAAAATATTTTATTAACAATTATATAATTGTCACTAAAACTTTTTAATGATAAAATATAAGATATTTAATGTTTAATTATCAGTAAATATATTAGTTATTATTTTTATTGTCACTAAAAATAAAATAAGTGATCACTGAAAATTATTTTTCTTATAGTATAATTTATTGGCACAATAACTCAGTTAAAGAAAAAGGATATATATAAGAAGAAAAAAATGGTTATTTTACCAAAAAAATTGGTTAAACTTAGTTAAAAAAAAATAACTTATTCACCCAGTATTTTCCATCATCAAAATCCTAATCTCGAAATTAAAACGATATGTGAATATAAGTCCACAAAATGAACTCATATTAATGATTTTGTTAATTAAGGTAATATAAAATTTAGAATCTCATTTCATCTATTTATTTTTTATTTGTCACTTTAGTTAAATGAATAATTATTAACAAATTTAAATTAATATAATCTAAAAGTAATATTACCAAAAGAAATTGTTAATGAGGAGGGAGAAGAGTAGTTAAACAATTTTTTGGTAAAAATAGTAGTTAAACATTTTAATAGATTAAAAATAGGATTTAACTAATATGTATTTTGAAAGTATAAATTATCATTATTATTAATAAAAAATTTAAATATTTTATTTTAATAAATGCACAATAATTATATTAAGAATCAAAATTTGTACAATTTTTTATAATATATTTTTTTATTAATAAATTTAACATTGCATGTGTTCTAAGAGTTAGAATATATATTAGTTAAATTCTTAAAGTATAATTGATAATCTAACTTTGAATTTTCTATAAAAATGAGAATGATAGATAATTTTAAAAAGAAGTGAGAGATATTATGGAAAAAAAAAACGCGAAAAGAATGATGTAGCATCTACATGCATTAACTATTTTTTAGCTTCTTTGAGAGTTAAAGTTAATAGTTTTTAAGAGTATATATCTTTAACGAAATCCTATAGTAATTATGTGATTTCTGTTTTAGAAAAGTTAGCAATTTATTTTATAGGATATTTGGAAGATGTTGGAGTTGTGAGTTGAATAAAGTGACATGGAAATATATCATTTCAATTTTTTTTAATTATTTGATAAAATATGATCTCTTATCTTATATTTTTTAAGTATATAACTGAAGATATTTAATAATAAATTATATTTGACCAAACAATTTAAAAAATATATTGAGAAAGATTTACTCTCCAGTTTCATAGTGTACTTTAATGAGATATATAATAAAAGAGTAATCACTAAATTATTATGAGTTCAACTGCTAATTATGACGATGATTAATGCTAAAGTAATTTACAATTGCGAGTATTTATATACCTTGAATTCCGAAGCATATTGAAGGAAATAGTCCTTCCAAATGCTAGGGTGATATGCTGAAGTGCGTCGATGATCATGCAAACTAGAATTTGCATTTGGCTTGGGGAGATAATAATTAAGGGTTAAAGCTCCACTAGTAGACATGTTTCAATGTTTCTTTCTTTCTTTCTTTTTTGTCTTCTGTATGCTGAAAAATCTTTGATTTGCTTTGCAGGATTATTTGGACTCTCTGCGTTCATTATATATATAATGCTTAAAAGTTTATGTAAAGCTAAGCAATTAAAATTGATTAAATAATTAAGCAATATTTAATTATTTACCACTAACTTTACCCCATGAATTCTTAAATGCGGATTCGGTAATGATGATGAATATTTTATTATGAGCAATATTAGGAGCTAGCCATTTTAGTATTTTGTATCATTAATTAATCATCAATAATATTTTTAATGGTATGAGATTATATTCAATAGTGAGAAATCACTCACTTAGCTTGATTAAGTGATGCTCAGAAAACACAAAAATTATTAAATTTCTAGACTTTTCCTTTTATTATTTTTCATTTAGCACACTATATTCATTTAATGCATTGGAAACGATAAAAAAAATTAGCAGTATTTTGATTGGAAGAAGAATTATTTACATATTTATTTTATTTTATTTTATACCAGTGGATAAATACTTATTAAAATATAGAGTAACATGAGAAAGTTATTAGTTTAAATTTTAAAATATAGACGAGATATAAATTAATTAAGGTAGATCTAAAAAGTAATAACTATGTATCGTTTTTTTTTAATTGGTCAAAATCATATTTTTAATAATGTTTTATTATTTTAAAAATGATATTTTTATACCTATAAAAATTAAATTTTTTATAATTATATATACTCGTATTTCGTTTATACTGTAAACAAAATACGTGAAGTACATCAATTTTTACATATTATCTATACACCCATAATATGTATTTAAATTTTTTTTCATATTTTATTTACACCATAAACAAAATATAAAATACAATACATTTTAGTAAAAACATTAAAAAAAATATAAATCAATAACTAATATAATTATTTAATTTATATAAATTACCCCCCCTAATTTAACCCCCCTGGATCCGTCCCTGTTTAATATGGATTAGAATCAAATTTTTAGTAAGTCAATTTTTTTTTCTTCTTCTATTAAAATTACTATTTTAACCCTCATCACTTCTGATATCTCGATATATTCTTTTTCTTTATCCTCTTCCTCTCTTCATCCTTTCTTCTAAGATACGAAACTATGCTATACCTAAATTAAATAACCATTTCAACAGTAATTTTCTATTTCTTTAAGAAACATATACATATACATAGTCAGAGAATAAAAAGTTCGTTAAAAACTTTTCTTTGATTTTTGTCTCCAAATTCTTTAAAGCTAAGAGAAATAAAAGTTAAATTATTTTTAATTTATGTCAATATTTTTTACTAAAAAAAATTATATTGCAATTTATTCATGGGCATTTAATTCGATTCTATTTAATTAGGTAGGGTTGCTAATCTAATTTACAGTGAATAAAATGTCCAACTTGATCAACAATAGATAAAATCATATTGAATGTAGCTCAGCTATAATACGAGTTAAGTATTAATTCTATCCGATCAAAGTTAATGTTAAACTAAGAATTTTTTGTTTGGTGTAAAACATTTTTAGCCACAGAGCCAAAGTCATCAATTAATGACTTAGCACATTTCATCATGTTATATAATATTAAATTTTTTTAGTAACTCAAAGGTAGGATCGAATATTTGTAGAATAAAAACGGATAAAATTAGAGTTAATATACTTTTAATTTATAAATAAAATAAAATTAAATTTATATAAAAAAAATTCAACCTACATATAAAATTAAAATTAAATCTAAATTTTATTTTATTCTATCTATTATTACTCCTATTTATATATATATGAGTGCAAATACAAAATAAAAGCGAATAGTGACCTCGACCCTCAAAATTTCTAACAATTATATAAAATATGTATCTAAGGAAATAAAATATCTTATATGGTATAATAGTGGTTTCGTTTTATATGTAATAATGAGTTTATATATAATATTTTTATTTAATCAATTTAATATTATATATTTAAGTCCTCTTTTTTTTATATATATCTATTTCTCTATATTCATGTTTTAAAAATTTGTTTGATTTTTTAATAATATTAAAATATTAACATATTTAATGTTTATATTATTATATAAAAAATGAATATTGACTTATTAATTTTTTATTTTGGTCACCACGATATATATTTTAGATGTTTTTTCTTTCAAAAAAAATTATTTTTTTTAATTTATATTGTTAAAAGAAAAAATTTTTACCTTATTTTTTTATTATATCTTATTTTGATTATTATTTTATTTTGAGATTTATATATATCTTTATTTTATATGGGTATCAATATCTTTAAGATAATTAATAGTTTATAATTTGTTTTCAAGTTTTTAAAATTAAAAAAAAACTCATTTTAATCATTCAAATATTAATAATTTCTTAACTAAACACACTACAAAAATATTAGTATTTTATAATTTTTTAGAGTATTATTAATATTAATATTGTTGTGTTTTTTTTATATAGCAGTCATATAAAAACAAAATTATTGAAAAAAAAATTCTAAGAATTTGTTATTCATTGACAAAATTTTTAAAAATTAATGTAATTCAACAGCTACATATCATGTGTAAATTATTTTTATATAAAAAAATATAATACAAAAAAGGATAATTACAAAGTTTGTGTAAAATTTACCCTTTGCATATTGAAGTCTCTAGATCTTCCCTCAAGGAGGGAGAATGCACCATCACTGATGTTTCTTATGCACATCATCGTGTCATGCATGTGAATATTTTAATAAGAGCAAATTTATGTTTTAGTTTGTGGGATAAGTTTTAATTTTGTTTTTAAGGTTTGAAATATTTTATTTTTATTTTAATTTTTTGGTTAAAGTTTTTTGAAACATTTTTTTATTATGATTTTTTTAAATAACTGTAAAAGTTATAATTTTAGTGACTATTATAGTAATTTGAGAATAACAATGGCAATATAATAATTAAAAAAAAGATAATAATAAAAAAAGATATTTTTAAAAAAATTTAAATTTTGATTAAAAATTTAAAATAAGATAAAATAAAATATTTGAGATAAAATTAAAATAAAATATTTTAAATATTAAAAAATAAAATTAAGATTTAGTCTAAATATAAGAAATTAAATCAATATTTTTTTTAATAAAGATAAAAAATATAAAATAAATTGTGCCATTATTTATTCATGAATATAATATGATGGTGTATAAATCTAAAAGTATTATTTATCCTAAAAATTTAAATTAATAGAAAGAGATAACATGAATGAATATATTTCGAATACTCCTCTTTAAACAAAAATTTCTTTTAAATTTGCTTATTTTTTTGCATAACTTTTTGTATTTGTCTTAGCTTATGTTTTTTTTTTTAAGATTTACTAAAAATTAAACTCTAAATTTTTTAGATATAGAGCTCTTATACTATATCATAATACCATTTATCTTAAAACTTAAATTGATTTATAGAAGGAGACAATATAAACAATTTAAAAATTCTAAAAAACTAATTATAGCATAAGCGAACCCAAATCAATTATTCTTTATTTTTAATTTTAAAATTTTAGAAAATAAGAATTGTAAAAAATTATTTTTTTAATATATATAATTGGCTATAATTGATTATACTTCAAATTGGTATCTAGCAGAATCCAAATGATTATATCGCAAAAAAAAAAAAAAAAAAAACGCGAGACAAAACACTCCAGCTCACACTGGCTGGCGGATAACGAATTATGCATGATCAAGTATATATTGGCTTATTTATTCTTATCATTTTTGTTTTCTTTCATGTAATGGTATGATTCTATATTTATTTTTGGTAATTTCTTCTGGGGAAAATTATATCATCCATAGTGTCACTCCCACCATGCTTTTATTTTGTGTGGGCTGGGGGACTGCCATACTCGAATGAAAGAAACTAAAATAGGAAATAAGTCAAAATTATTTTCCTTCTTTTGTTACGATAAAAAATAAGTGATGAGATTGTAGCGTTGAAAATGTTGAGAAAAATATGAATGAACAAGAATGATAATGAATATATGAAAAGTGGTTAAAAATTTGTGATTAAAAATGACAGAAATAATATATATATATATATATATATATATATATATATATATATATATATATATATATATATATATATATATATATGAAATGTAAAGGTGGCGGAAGATGTGAATATAAAACAAGAAAAAAGAAAAAAATCGAATAAAGTAGGCTAAGAAAAAAAAAATAAAATAATGATGAATTTTGAAACCACATTAGGGCATTAGTAGAAAAATGATTAAGATATAATAAAATAATATTAACAAAATTAAATAAATCAGTTAAATTTTGAATTTAATAATAAATATTTTAGATATTAATATAATAAATAGATTTAAAAAATATAAAACTGGCTATTTGAAAATTTTCAAAGGAAAAAATGCCAAGAATCCAATATATTTACCGTGTATATTAAAACATAAAAAATTAGTTGGTGTTAATATAACCAAAAATAAAAATATTCATTTAACATTTTTTAAAAATGAAAAATGCAAACACACATATCAAAATGTTAGATTATTTTTAATAGAGAATTCATCTAAATTTTTATTTATAGTCATCTGTTATAAAAAGTAATTTCATATCAATTTTTGCATCCTAAACAATAAATAGAAACTCAAATTATTAAATAAAAATATAATTATTTAATATAATTAATTATTATAATTATTAATAAATTCATTATAATTTAATCACAAGCTCCATGATTTAGATCCTCTTTCAAATAATTAGTATTGGACTGAAAATATCAATACAATTTGTAGCTACAATGATGCAGTGGATACGGAAAGGGTATCAATTTCTAAAGTTTACATGTTTACTCACCGAATCGATTTTGAATTGAGTTTTACTATTTAAGTTTACCTAACTTCCACAATTAAAAAACCACCACTACATCATTTTTTAGCTATTGCAACATATATTACAAATAACACTAAAAAAATGTTGTCTAAACTAATTAAAGACAACACTTAATATTTGTTACATAAAAATAAAGCTGTTGCAACTTTCTTTTAGCAACAGATCATAAATGTTCCTTTTGATCAATTAAAAATACAAATAAAAAGTATTGCTTTTGTAAATTAAATAAGCAACATTTATGATATTTATATATTACACTTTATAAGTGTTATTCTTAAATTTTTAATAAACTTCTCATTATAAATGTTGCCAAAAATAAATTAAAATTTTTCTTCTAAAATTTTGACCTTTTCTCCAAATATTTTAACAAAAAATACTTTTTCTTTCTTTTAACTTAACACAAAATAATTCTTTTACTTATTCAAATTTTTAGAGTTCAAAACAAAATTGCAACCCTTATTTTCAATTAGAAACCTAACTCCAACAATTAAAAACGAAGAAAGAAGAAAGGGGGAGTCCGAGGGAGAAGGGAGATCGGGAAGGGAGGAGGGACCGTGCTGCGTCTTGCCGCCGCACCACCGTCACCGGAGAGATATATATATATATATATATATATATATATATATATATATATATATATATATATAGGAAAAGCAGGGGAGAGCAGAGAAGAAGACCGCGCCAGCGCGTTGGGCCTCACCGCCGTCGTCGCGTCGTTGTCGAACCGTGGAGAGAGAGAGAGCGTTCGCGGAGGGAGCCATGGGAAAGAGTGACGAGCGCAAGCCAGGACACCGTCGTGCATCCTCTTGCCGTCGCTAGAGATTTGGTCATCGCCACCGATCGTCCTTGAGCCGCGTCGGAAACAGAACTGCGAACGGAAGGGAGCGCGAGCCATAGCCACGGACGGAGAAGAAAGAGTGCGCGCGGAGGAGGTGAAGCCGTCATTGTCACCGTTGCGTGTGGAGTCGCCGCCGCGCTGGTCTCCGTTGCTGCTGAGCTTCGACCGCCGCCGTCAAGTCTCGATTAGCAACGCCGAAGCTCCTGCCACCACTGTCGTTGAGGAAGCTCACCGGAGTTGTTGGACGCTGCCGCCGCTCTTTCTGGTTCTGTTTTGAGTTGTTGGAGGCTGTCGCCGCTCTTCCAAAAATTTAACTCTGCTTGAGCCGTCTCTGCTGTAATCCTCACTGCTCGCTGCAATCATGTCTCAGGTTAGGGTTTTTTTTTCTCCGTAATCTTAGGAAGCTAATTCTATTCTCAGATTGGGAAAATTGAGGAATGTGTTTAGGATGTATATATGTTCTTTGAGAGGGTCAAGTGTATGTGCTTATTGAATATGCTTTTTCGAGTCGCTAGCATATAATGCTATGCTTTGAGGTTCGAGGCCTAAACATGTTCAGAAACAACTGTATGCACGGTGTATTTTTTTTCTTTCTATTTTCACTTTCATCATCATGTATGTACTATGCTAAATTTTCAGTATTTTTCCTAGCTTGTGGTTAGTACGGGCAACCGCAGAAGCTTTCAGAGTTGCTGATGCTCCTGCTAAGGTTTTCTTTCTTCTGATGGAAAATAATGAGAAAATTCTTCCATTTTGCACACAGATTCTCCAGTTCCAGGCTCAGTGGTATTAATTTTTTAAATTTAAGCTAAGTGATATACATATAGTGGTCTAATTTTTTTTGGTAATTAACTTAATTGAACATAACCTGCATAAAAAATGTATTGCTTTTGTAATGCCTAATTAAAATCTCCTGAATAGATTCCCAATTGGCCATGTCGTGTGCAATACTTAAATTCTTCAAATAAATTTGTCTTGTGCATATATAGGAAATTCTTATCGTCATGTAAGGAGCAGATGTAAGTTCAGTGGCACATACATAGTAATTAAACTAATTGTCATTATTCTGATAAATTCCCTCCTAATGAGTGGTTTTACTTTTTTTTAGTTTGCCAAATGTTTTGAATCAGTCTCAGACAGCCAATTTTTGCTGTACTATAAAGCTTTGGTTCATTTGATTTTGATTGTTGGATTGCCACTTCATTCTATTTCAAATAATCAGAATATGTAATAGTATGCAAGTGATACTCCTATTTTGCAGGCCACTATATGCCAGTAGTTTATTAGCGATGATTCGAACTCTTCTAGAACAGTCTCAAATAGATGAAATCAGGATATTAGGCTGCAACACTCTTGTTGATTTTATAGAATGCCAGGTATTTGGTTATTAAACCTTTCTTAAGGTTAACATCACTGTATGATTGGTTTCCGTGGATACTGTGCAGCGATATGCAATCCCTTTGAAAAGTATCTGTGTGGAAGTTAATTTTGGTGGTAAAAGTGGGTACCCCTTAGCTCAAAAAGAAAAACCAAAGTTCTTTTTATAGATATTGTATGTTTTAGCCCTATATATTTGCTTTCTTTACAATTTTTGTATCTCTGACTTTTTGAATTAAAAATAGACAGATGGTACATACGTGTTCAATTTAGAGGGTTTTATACTTAAACTATGCCAATTGGCTCAAGAAGTGGACAAAGATGAACGAGCTCTGCATCTACGTTCAGCAGGACTACAAGCTTTATCCTATATGGTACTGCTCCTTGCTTTGGTTCTTCCTTTGCTTCTGGAAATTGCTTAATTCTTGTTCCATTCCCATAATTCAATATATTTAGGACTATTCTTAATAAAATACACACAAGAAAATTTATTAAAGATATAGTAGCACATAAAAAATCCACCCTTTAACTATTTTTTATGAACACAACTTTTTATGGAGTAGGACATATTTGGGGTGAACTTATGGTTATAAGAAGGAGACATTTAAATCATTTGAGTCAGTTATTCATGCTTGAATACCATTTAGTACCTTTTGGTAGTTTCCTAAGGTCATTTGTACCATCCTATGTTCATACATTTTTCTCTTCTCTATGTTTCCATGGCTAGGTGTGTTTCATGGGTGAGCACTCACATCTTTCCATGGATTTCGATGATGTGAGTATATTTTTCATATTTTGACTCTTGGCTATGGCTCAATGATACAAACAGTTATATACGAGAAAGGAATGTTGTCTTCAACATTGTGATTCAGTTTGTTATTTATTTATTTTCTAAACTTCAAACCAAAACTTGGCTATTAAACTTCAAGATTACCTTGGACTCGTTGCAACAGCTTTTGTTTTTTCCCCCTTTAATCAGATGACTTCCTGTCTTGTTTTTTGTTTGGGTGATTGGCTTATATAATAGATTATATTAGTGACTTTGGAGAATTACATGAATCATCAATCTAACTCCAACAATGTCAAGGAAGATAACCTGAATTCAGAGTTCCTGGACTCAATGATGTATGTTCTATTTTACTCTTCTTTCTCCCCTCTATATCATGCACTACAACAGATAGGCTCCTTGCTTTACTCAATTTTGTTATGGCTGAAGTTGATGAGAAATTACTGTTTAATTAATTATGATCTTATTAATGATAATTTTTCTTCATTGATGAGAAATTACTCTTTAATTAATTATGATCCTATTAAATCACTGCAATGTTTTATTGTTATTGTGTATTTGCCGACTTGTGCTTTAATCACTAAATGATGTCAATTTTAGGGCTTGGAATTTAATTATTGTTGGTGGAATTTCAATTTAGGAAACTTAACATTAGATTCATAGTTGTTATAGGTGTTGGAGTTGGCTGAGAATGCTTCCGGTTCAATCAATTTGCTACTAGGTTTTTCACAATGCTTCCAATTATCTTCACTTTTTCTTTTACTCTGCTTAACTGAACTTACTTCTTCAGGAAGGAGAAAGAGGTTGATAGATTCAGCAAAGCTCAAGAGAGTTTCTTGACAAGTTCTTCAACTCTCAGTATACTTTGAATTCATGTTAGTGGTCAAAACTGTTATACTTAGAACTTTCATGAAAATAAAGCAATTAGTGATGTGTTGTGTGCAGTAGAAATTCTTTTTCTCTCCATTTTTAACATTGATAAATTCCTATCTATAAATTCTTTATGATATATCTTATCAAACTTCATAATTCTAATTAATTGATTAATTAATTAATTAATTATTGCTTTTTTACTTCTCAATATTCAGAAATTATGAGAAAATCAACCCTCGAATGTGCAGGAATTCTACAACATCACTAAAGATACATACACGAAATCACGGGTAAATTTTAAAAAATTAGTTTTTTTTTTCACTACGATTTTTTCTCTTTTACTAATTGTCTTTTTGTTTCCTATATTTGAGGGAAATGCCTCTATCACAGGCAAGTAATGACACCTCTCTTTATAGTTTATGTTGCATGAATATAAATACGAGTATCGAATACTATACAATGCACATATCTGGTACATAAGTGAGTAAATCTGAAGTATTTATGAAACTCTGATCAACAATTAAGTACTTACTAGTTGTGTTTTTCTCTGGTTATGTGTTATTTTACAATTTTGTAACTATACTCTAAATTTGGTGGTGAAGTGCTGTTTTCTCAGATCATCAATTAATAGTTTAATACACCATATCTGGAACATTGTCATTACTTTATCTCACACAAATATGGTACGTACTCTCCTCTGCCTCTTTTCACTCTCTAGCTATTTTGATTCAAAATGAATTCCTAGCCTTAGGCCAATTTTCAATTTTCAATTTTGATTTCACTTGATCACTAGCTTTTCTGTTCAACTTAATACCTTACTGTTAATGTAGTACATACATTAACTCATTGTTCTTCTCAATGAATTTTCTCAATCAAATCTAAATTTCTCATTGCCCAACCCTAATTGCTCCTCTTTTCCATTTTGTTTACTTTTAAGTCTTTAATCGTTTGAGCGAGAGACACAGCGAGTACAACATAGATTGTTCAACACAAAATTTACATATGCTTTTGATCATTGTTTATGGATCATTGATCATTGTTTATTGGTAAAGTAGCAGCTTTTGATCATTGTTTATTAATATCATAAAGAAATTTTTATTATAATTTTTCAGTTTTAATGATAAGTTGTTTATTTTTTGTTGTGTATTATTTGCAGATTTAGCATATGGGACAAGACAAGTCAAGCATGGATATAAAATATGCAAGTAGATTGACATCCTTTTGATAAATATTAATTACTATTTTGTTATGACAATTATTGTTAGACAAGAATTTTATTATTTTGTTGAGAATTATTGATGAACATGTATTTAAAATACTAATTGAACTTTTTAATATCTATTTTAATTAGAATTTTATTATTAATTATTTTGTCTCTTTTATAATTTTTTTCTATTGTGCACAAATTTATTTATTAATTAAAATAATTACACATGTATGAACAAACAATTTTATTATAAATTTTATTTTTTTGTATTTTTTATTACAAAAGTAATTTTTATTTTTATCAAAAAGGCAACCCTTTTATTAGTTGTATATTTTGAATATTAGACAACATTAAGAGGTTGCATATTCCAACTAAAAGGTTGCATATTCAAAATTAATAGGCAATACTTTAAAGTATTGCAAATTCCAACTTATAAGCAACACCTAAAAGAGTTGCATTTTATTGCAAATAGACAATATTTTTTAGTAGTGACCAAAAGACGAGAGAAGAAACAACACTGCAAAAGTGTTGTTTCAAACACACCTTTGAAGTTTGTTGTTTTTCAACCAAAAGCAACACTTACCAAGTGTTGCTCTCAAAAGCGTTGCTTTTGAAACAAAAAAGTGTTGTCTTGATCTAAGGCAACGGCTGCATATGCAACGCCACCCAAAAACGTTGTCTTAGGTCCAAAAGTGTTGCCATAGATCAAAAGCAACTTTTTGCCAACCTTTAAACAACACCTTTTAAATGTTGCCTCAACCTGAAAATGTTGTAGTGCACAACTAAAGATCTATTTTGCATATTCTAATTATCGAAAATGAATTCTTCTAGGTTGTTGATATTAGATAAAAGTACTAAACTAACATCTTCCTTTGAAAGAGTCATGGACAATCCCAATCAGAAAAGATTACTTTCAACCTATTTTTTCTTATTTCAAAAACATAAAAACACAAAGAATTAGTCTTCATCTCAAGGCATTGTTCTTACCAAAGCAGTTCACATACAAATCAGCGAGTGTTCAAGTCACTGTCTAAACCAGATGCTTCCATTTGTGGACTAAGCATTTTTTCTTCTCTTCTTTCAGCATAAAAATCCAAGGGGTCGCTTTTGTTTTGCAACAACAGCCGGAGAACATCCTAAACAAACTGTATCTGCAGCTTCAAAAATTAACGATAAAGAGTGAAAGTTTGAAATGATTCCACAATGGCACCAAAAACTCTAACTAAATGACACCCCATTTGTTCATACAAACAATCATAGAAAAAGAAAAAATAAACTCAAACAAACGAAACAAAACAAAAATAATTTAGAGAAAAGGGTGGGGAAAACAAACCGAAACCACTTGTCCGACCTGGTCGAACAAATCGTAGAGGTTCTCATCGACCTCAGGGTCCAGATCCCAATGTACAACGACGTCGTAACGAACTGCTTCGATGCATTTGCAGCGCCCGCCGCCGTCATCGGTAAAGAAGCGGCTGTGACGCTGCGTCGTGGCCTCCACCACCGTCGTCACCTCAATCCTCTTCCTTTCTCTCTCGGCGTAGCCTCCTTCTTTCTCAATCCATCACGGTCGTTGTCACTTTCTTCTCCTTCTTTGGTCGTGCTTCCTTTTGTCACTCTGTTATTTTCATCTTTTCTGCTTTGTTCTACATTTCCCTGTCTCTCTCTCCTTTTTGTATTATCAACAGTCACTGTTACTTCTTCCATTAGCAACGAGCTCTTTGCTTCTTCTTCCTCGCTTGTAATATCTCCATATATTTTGAACCACCATTCTATTTGTGTACTCAATCAGAGAGAAAGAGAATGCAAGAATAAAAGAAGAGAAAGAGACAGAGAGAATAAAAAAAGAATTAATTTTTAAACCTAAATGAAATCTATGCACTCAAAAAAGAAAGATAGCGTTTAAAATTTGTTTTCAAATTTTGATATCAAAAACAGAAAGATTGTGCTCAACTTGATCATTTTTTTTACGCAACGTATTGAAAACAATCCAACAAATAACCATTTACAGCATTAATTTTAAATTAATATTAGAATAATAAGAATAACTGAAATGGTTTTTAAATTCTTGTTTTATCTGTGCCATTTGTCAATTAAACAAAATTAATACTTGTCAAATATTTATTCATAACACTTGTCAATTAATTAACCATCTACTACATACTTATTATATATTAATAGATTTAATATAAATATTTAATTAATAATGAATTGTGTTAATGTATATAATGATTTAATATATTTATTAATAAATTATTAGTCACGTATGTTTAATTTTAGTTGGCATCTTTTCAAAGAAGTTTAATTCTTCTAAGCACGCTTCATTTGCCTAAAAAATGTGAAAAATCTCAAATTTATTTTCTTTTAACACTAAGTCTCCACTTTTTGTCCGAAAATAGTGAAGGGACCTTCATTTTATCACCATTGGACATACTCTTATAGTCTGACAGGAGCGAATTTAAAGGAGGATCAGTAGGGTCATAGTCCCTTCATAGTGTTAGATCAGTAAAGCAAACACAATGGTTTTTTCGCTAATAAAAACCTTATAATGAAAATATATGTTTGTCAAAACCTTATATTTTGTGACAGATTAGCTACCGTCTAACAACTAATGGTTTTCTCGCTAATTACAAGTGACAGATCAGTGAAACAAATACAACAGTCGCTAGTTCATCGAAAATTCTTTTTAGCTACCGAATAGATAGTCACAAATCAATCACTAAAGTAAAAGCTAATTCCATAGAAGAAATGAACTAAAAGGTAGTCGTTAATTAGCGATAAACTCTACTTTAGCAGATTCATCCTAAATGCAAGCTAACTACGCAGACAAAATGGAATAGTTAGTTGACGCTAATTAGTGAGGAATTTTTTCGAAGCTAACTCGTCGCAAGTTGTCCGCTAATATAGTCGCAAATCTGTCACATTTTGTAGCAAATCTATAGTTAATCTTTGAAAATCCATAATCAAAATTGTAGGAATTTTATCGCTAAACCAAAGCTATTCGAAATGATAAAGTAGAGTTATGAAATAGTTGCTAATTCACTAGAAAATAATATATAGTCAATTAGTTGCAATATTATCGCAAGATGTCATCGCAAATTCCTATTAAAATAGTAACTGATCGATAGGTATCTCACAAATGTTTCAGTCGCAATAGAGTCTTTAATTTGTCACCATCATCAATAGCGAGTATGTCGCTAATTTTACTAGAATATCGGTTAGAATTCCAATTTTTTCGTTACACTAAAATAAACATCATATTAATTTTTTTGTTTTAGTGATTGAACTAAAAGATTATAATGCATAAAAATAAAATTAGTTCATCAAAATTATAAATATTTTAAAAAAATCAAACCTTACATATTTATTAAAATAAAAGTCTAATGCAGCATCTCCAACATAGACACTTCACAAATAAAATATCAAAACAAGCTAAATCTAACAATATCAATAACTATAAAAATTAATCCAAATAATTATTTATCAATTAAGTAAACTATCAATAAAAATAAGATAGCTTCTATAAAACCTGAAAATGAAACAAATTGCTTAATCAATTATCTATCAAACAAATAAACTACGATAATAAGCTAAGCCTAACAAAATGCAATAACATAAGTCACCTAAACAAATATTATTCCTAGCAAAATCACTCTAATGGTTCTTCTCTTGGGGGAATCCTGGAATCTTAAAAAGGAGAGACAGTAAATTATTCTGTATAACTTCATTTACAACACTAGACAACACTACATTTATAGCACTAGGCAATGCTTCTTTAATAGTCTCAGTGATGTTTATTTGTGAAACTTGCTTGACTGTAGAAACACTTGTATCTTCGGATAATGGCACATCTCTATGATCATAAATACCAATATCTAGACTACGCCTAACTCATGAACTCGTCATTTCTTATTGGTTCCTGCAACTTCTGTCCACATATTAGGATCAACTTCAGGTTGATCTATTAAATCTTCTCCATATTTTTGTGATATTGCCTCTCCATATAAGTCCTACAGAAGAAAAATAAGGACATGTTATTAAGAAAACTAAAACTAAATTATACTACAAAATTAAAGACACTTACAATAATTTCCTTGGATACTTCAGAAACGTATTCTCCACTTTTTTCTTATGAACATCATCATATACTTCAAGAAAAGATACACGACGTTTCAACTTAGCTTCCTGCAACAACATTTATTAGAATATACTATAAAAAATCATTTGTTATAGAAAATATTTTTCTTTATACATTTCTTCTCTTGTGTTCGCTAAAACTGATAGATCCTGTAGTGTGTAGTTTATGAGGACACAGAGCGCAACGTCCTTGAGTCTAAAACGGTGAGTGATAGACCAAAAGAGATGTGAGCCACCGAATATGAGAGTGGCGTGAGAGAGGTGAGAGAGTTTGAGGGAGAGAGTGGCGAGAACGAGGCCCTTGGAAGAGAGACGTTAGGGCTCAGGGTTGGTGCTGGTTTAGCCCAGGAGAGAGAACTTGGGTTGGAACGACACCGTTTTTGCTATCTTTTTTTTTTCTTTGGGAAATTAATGTTTATGATTTTTAAATAATAAATTTAAGATCAAAAATAAAAATCTTGCAAATAATAAATTATTAATCAATAAAAAATAAAAATAAAAAATTTATAAATTATTTAATTTTAATAAAATTTGAATAAATTTAAGTATAATATTAAAATTATTACGTTGTTATTATATGTAACAATCAAGATGAACAATTTATAAATGTTTGTAAATTTATTTATTTACTCAATCTTATTTAATTTAATTTGAAGCAGATGTAAAATTTTAAATTTAATAAAATCTTTTTTTCGCATAATTTTAATTGCTAATTTTTTTAATTTTATATTTAATATCTTAAATCATTGTTAGTTTCATTATTCTTTCGAAATTTTTAATTTTTATTTTCATTATTTTCATTCTCCATACACATATCTATCATTATTTTTTTTATTAAATAGAAGAAAGATAGAAAAAGAGTACTACATGTACTCAGTAGAATAATAAAGAAGACAATAAGAAAATAAGTTATGTGTAAAATAAAAAGGTAATTGTAAAAGAAAGGAAAAAAAATTAATTGATAATTATATTTTTCACTAATTTTTAAAATGACAGTTATATTAAGCAGAGATAATAATAATTATACATGTATAAAGAATAAAAAGAAAAAAGAATAGTATATAATATGATTAGATGATATAATCAAAATAAAAATTAATAATCTAAAAAAATAATAAAATTAAAGATAACTAAAGAAGTTTAAGATAAAATTGAAGAAATACATTTTTTATCTATTAGAATTATGGACGGAGATAAAAAATGATTTGCATATAAATTTTTAAATTTACTTCTAATTAAATAGAATTGAGAAAATAAATAAATTTAATAATATTTATAGGTAACTAATCTTTAAGTAATATTAGTAAGTGTTTATATTAATTTTGTTACACATAATAATAACCTAATATTTTTTTTATCTTATTTTTAATTTAAATTTATTTATTTTATAGATTTTACATGTTAAATAATTTAATATATTTTATCTTTTTTATAATTTATTTTTAATTATTAATATCAAATTTATAATTTTTAAAATAAAAATATAAAATTAATTTCTTAAACTCAATAGAAAAGCGGCTGAACAGGCACGATAGTGTCTGGTGAGCCGCTAATTAAAGTAATGATGGAGTGAGGACTAACGTTTTTCTTCACAAATTAATAACAACATGAAATAAACAAGGAAAGTCTATCAGTTGTTAAGCGTCGCTAATTTCTCACTAAATAAGCTTTTGATTAGTGACTCAATTGCAACCAGTTACTTCTAATATTTTCTCAGTTAGCTTTGGATTTGTTATATTTCTGTGACGAATTTCCAACAAGATTAACGAGTAATTTGCTACAAAATAGGTAGGATATAGCGCTTCCTTTGCGACAGTATTGCCGTTTC
This sequence comes from Arachis hypogaea, assembly GCF_003086295.3. Lineage (NCBI taxonomy): Eukaryota > Viridiplantae > Streptophyta > Magnoliopsida > Fabales > Fabaceae > Arachis > Arachis hypogaea. Next base: position 22,111,594 of record NC_092038.1, on the reverse strand, counting down.
CAAGTCGCTTGCTAAATTAAACTTGTGACAACCTAGCAACAAATATATTTTACCTGCTAATCAGCGACTTGAAATCAGCGAACGAAGTGTATCAGTTGTTAAATAGTCACAAATTTCTCGCTGCTTAAGTCCTAGGCACTCAATATTCATATACTACTTTAGCGACTAATTAGCAAAGAACACTTCCCTAACTGAATGATTTATCCATTGAGAGTTAGCGACGACTGTTTTCTGTCACTATCCTAATTTTGAATTTTTACAATATTATGCGACAAATTAGTGAGAAACTAGTTGCTCGATAAAAATAAAAACTTGGTGACAAATTAGCTATGAATTTGTCCATCGCAGAATGCATTTCAAGTCTTGGTGACGGATTAGCTAGTAACATTGTTCCTCACTAATTAGCCTTTTCGCACAATGTTTATTTAGCGACGAACTAGTGTGTGAACTGTTTCTTGCTAATTGTATATCAAACACTTGCGATGGAATAGTGACAATAATATACCTTGCTACTTTACTTTTATTCGATTGAACCCCTAAATGACTGATTTGCTAGAACGTTGTCCTTCGTTAATTAATTTGTGACAAATTAGCGAGGAATTTTTTCTCGCTCTTTTTTATCTAGAAAAGTCAATCTGCCAGAAACAAACTTACTCGTAAATTTCTCGCTAATTAGTCGCTTTTCTCAAGTTTGGGTATTTTGTGACCGCTCATTAATTTTGTCGTTAGTGCGTTACTAATTTCTCGCAAATTAGTGATGGATTAATGACAAAAAATATTTCTTGCAAAAAATTGTCGCTAATTTATCAAATTCTTGTAGTGTAGTAACTAATTAAAATATTTTTTATTCTATAATATATTTTAAACATTAAAATATATTATATTTTTTGGCCAACCGTTTTGATCAATAATTTTTTTTAATTATTCCTTCTATTTTTTATTTTAATTTTTTATTAACTATTTATTTTGATGAATTCTTTTTTTATTATTTTTTTATCTTTTTATTTTTTAATTTTTAAATCCATTATCATATAAAAAATATTTTAATTTTTATAACAAATTTTAATTGAATAATAAAAATTATATATAAAAATTAAATTATTTTAACATTTATTTATTTTTTCATAATATTAAAATTATAACTAAGGTGGTTCGAACTGCATTTGTTAATAATTCGAACTGGAGCAGTTCGAATTAGCAGTTGACTTTTGTTAATAAATCGAACAAGGTTGGTTCGATTTATAAATGCATGTAATTCGAACCATGCTGGTTCGAATTATAGAGAGAGAAAACAGCCAAAGTAATTCGAACCAGGCTGATTCGAATTAAACAAACCATAATTCGATGGAGGCCGGTTCGAATTAGTTGGAGACTGAGCTCTACATATATGGGTGTAAACGTGAGTTGGTCTCATTAGAGGGAGTAAGATGGCTAGTGAGGAGAGTTTTGTTGTTTTGGTTCACCACAGAGGATCCGTTAAGAGGAAAACTCGTTCCGAAGTGAAGTTCACAGATAAGAATCCTCTCTGTATTGTCGTTACTCCTACGACGAGCTATGATGACCTTGTTAGAGCTGTACTGATGAAGCTCGGTCTGGAAGGTGCGAAGCGGGTTAAGAAGTTTTTCTATCGCATTCCAGTCACGGTGCTACAGGATACCGTGAAGTATGATTGCTTCACGATTAGTAGTGATGTGGACTTGCAAGTAATGTTTCTTTGTCGGCGGCAGTTTCCGGAGGTGAGGACACCAGAGTTGTTGGCACGGCTGGTTGATGTGGTATCCAACTCAGGGGGTTCGAACTGGAATACGACCAGTTTAGCCACCCCAGCAAGTTCTAGTTCCCGGCCTGCCGTTGCTTCTTCCTCTGTCCTTGTGTACCAGCCAGTGGTCCAACCTGTCGCCTCCCGTCTTTTGCTGTTGACCTCAATGGCAGCGTAGGCGATGAGGTAGGGGCAAGGAAAAATATGCCGAACGCTTTACTGGGTGTTGCACCGGTTGGCGTTGGAGACGGATTGTTGGGTGATGCAGAGGAGGATGACGTCGAGCCGGATATGATTGACGATGACAGTGGCGATGATATTGGAGCGAGTGAGCCTGCATTGGCGGTAGGTGGTTCTAGCTCTGGCACACAGCAGTATCCACCACATTTTTCCACTTTGGACTTGGATGCCATGAGGCAGGAGGGGGTTTCTAGGCACTCAGTTGGATTCGGAGCTAGAGATGCGGAAGGGACTGCTGGTCTGACAGAGTTCCAGGTTGGTCAGCAATTTCAGGATAAAGATGAGGCCCTATTAAGTGTCAAGACTTACAGCATCCGGCGAGGGGTATAGTACAAGGTTGTGGAGTCTGATTATCGTCGGTATGTGGGCAAGTGTTCTGAGTTTGGGAATGGGTGCACATGGTTGATTCAACTGAGTCTCTGGCAGCGCAAGGGCATTTGGGAGGTCAAACGATGCAATGGACCTCACACTTGTCTTGCCACCTCCATCTCGAGTGACCACAGGAGTTTGGATTATCATGTGATATCAGCGTTCATTATGCCAATGGTTAAGGCTGATGCATCCGTCAGCATCAAGGTGCTCCTGAATGCCACGACAGCACACTTTGGGTTTAGGCCGACTTACAGGAGGGTCTGGATGGCGAAGCAGAAGGCTATTGGCCTCATCTACGGTGATTGGGATGAGTCATACAACGAGCTGCCCAGGTGGGTGTTGGGAGTCCAGTTGACGATGCCTGGTACTGTTGCAGTCCTAAGGACTAGCCCCGTTCGAGTTGGAGGACAGCTAGACGAATCTCAATCTTATTTTCACAGACTTTTCTGGACGTTTCCACCTTGCATCGAGGCATTTCGCCATTGCAAGCCACTAATCAGCATCGACGGCACCCATCTGTATGGCAAGTACGGGGGAACATTGCTCATCGCAATTGCACAGGAAGGAAACTCCAACATTCTACCTGTTGCATTCGCACTAGTAGAGGGTGAGAATGCTGAGTCTTGGACATTCTTTCTCTCCCACCTTCGTCAGCACGTGACACCGCAGCCGGGTCTGCTGGTTATATCAGACAGGCATAACGGCATCAAGGCTGCGCTAGAGGCTCCTGACGGAGGTTGGTTACCTCCATCTGCATACCGCGCATTCTGCATTCGACACGTAGCTGCTAATTTTGCCCTTACCTTCAAGGGCAAAGATGCACGGAGGCTTCTTGTGAATGTGGCGTATGCCAAGACCGAGGTTGAGTTTGATTACTGGTTTGATATCCTGCGGTCTGAAGACCCGGCGATGTGTGAGTGGGCGAATCAGATTGATTATTCCTTGTGGACTCAGCATCGTGATGAGGGGCGGAGATTCGGTCACATGACGACAAATATCTCGGAGTGTGTGAACTCAATCCTCAAGGGTGTCAGAAACCTACCTGTATCCTCGCTGGTTAAGGCAACATATGGAAGGCTTGCCGAACTATTTGTTCGCAAGGGGAGAGAGGCTGAGGCCCAGATAGGAACCTGACAACAATTCAATCAACACTTGGTGAAGTGTATTGAGGCAAACTTGAAGACGGCGAGGTGCTTCACGGTGACTTTGTATGACAGGGATAATTCCGAGTTCACCGTAGCAGAAACCACTCCGACTGGTTCCTTCTCATTGGGTAGCTACAGAGTATCGCTTGCCTCTCGGACATGTGACTGCGGGTACTTCCAGGCGCTTCATTTCCTGTGTCAGCACGCACTTGCATGTTGTGCCTACTCACGGGTAAACTGGACCACTTATGTTCACAGCGTGTACCTGATTAGTTTGGTATTCAGTGTGTATCGAATGGGATTCACCCCTCCCATTCCAGAGGGTTTCTGGCCACCATACGACGGGCCCACTATGATACTGGACCCTGACAAGAGGTGTGCGAGAGAGGGTCATCCGAGGTCCACCAGGATACGAACAAATATGGACGAGGCAGATCCAAACCGTCCAAAGAGATGTGGCCTATGTCGCCAACCCGGACACACACGTCGGAGTTGCCCACAGCTGGGTGGAACGTCTCACACTGGGGGCCCTTAGTAGCCATGTTCTTAGCGTTAGTACTTATTTTAGTTAAGTTTTAATGTTGATTTTTTTACTTTCATGTATTGTGTATGCTGCGTTAAGTAATGAATATGTTATGTTTCACTTTAAGTCTTGTTACAAGTCCCCTAAATGCAAAATTTAATAAATAAATGTACATAATAGACTATTTAATGATGCAATGATAAAAAAATGTCACTAAGTAAAAAAGGTAAACATCATTTTTCAAAGTACAAATCGATGAACGAACAACAAAGGAAAACATCTCTAAAATAACAACAAAGGAACACAGCTCTAAAATAACAACAAAACTACACATGAATGAACTCTAAGGAAGAAAATACATGAAAAGTGAATCATCTAAACAGATGCGAGCCCGTAAAGCAACGACGGGGTACCCGTGCCCTCTGACCTCTGCGAATAAATGGCTCCTCATCCTCGATCTCATCGGCGTCCTCGTCCGGGGCAGGCTGTGCAGGTGGCGTAAAATGGACGGGTGCCGCAGACGACCTAGCAACAGACTCTGATGCCGCAGCGTAGGCGGATGGTGGGGTGCCTCCCAAACCAAAATGATCACCAACAGATGCCGTAGGAGGCTCGTTCAGATCAACATCTAAGGGTGCCTGAGTGCCGGAGGTCTCACCACGCCTCTGGGCCGGCACGTCCTCCTACATGATGGCGGTAATGTCCGCTAGAAACTGTGGACCCCCGAAGTCCGCATCAAGCGTATCTGAGCCAAGGAAATCTGACCACTGTGGTCCCGGAATAACCCAAGGGGTACCCTCCTGCTGAGGCTGGTCATGGGCGGGTACACCAACGAAGTAATCCCCAAGAGGCACAGGCCCAAGTCCAGTGTCACCAGGCTCAGCCCCATCACCCATACCTGACCCATACCACTCACCTCCATGTCTTCCATCATGGGTACTAACACCACCAACTGCACCAGCCCCTGCACCATTCCCGCCCACCGGACCATGCTGATCATCGTCATCGTCGTCGGCACCACGCCCTCTCCGTCTCCCTCCCTGGCCTCGTCGTCCGCCTCTAGCCGGACCAGCATCGTCATCATCGTCTATAGGCGCATCAAGCCACCTCCACTCACGCTGGCTTCGTCGTGTGCCCACACGAGCTCTCCTTTCAACCCTGCGCCTGTCAGGCACGTCCTCAGGACGATCCATGTCAGGAACTCGCCCGGCACCCCGCTGTGAGGCCTCAACTGGAATAGGAACGGCTCTCGGATCCACAACTGCATATCTGGAGACAAGAACCTCTTTCCATGCTGACTCCACCACTCGAGAAACAAATGCGATGGTCCAGGGTCGGCAACAACATCAAACCTCAGCACCGTGTCCGCACGGGACTCCCAATACAGATGCCACTTCTGAAGATCGTACGGAAACCATCGATCGCCGCCTCTGCCGTCCTTCCACATCAGAAAGTCGATGTTCAGTGCGGGATTCGGAAGGGGCTGCACCCCTCCGAACTGCGGAAGAACCATATCTATCTGATGCCACTCTATGACGACAAAGTAGATCAGCGACGTCACAGACTGCCACAACGCCATATTCCGAGGCTCCAAAACCTCTGGATGCACAACCTGAAGTACGTTGAGAGTGTTGTACGGCATCCAGATAAACTGCACGGAGAACTCTCCATTGTCAGGGCAACTCATAAAGTGTGGTTAAATAAAGAAACTTATTAAGTAGCGTACTCACCTCCCTGTCCTGTAACCGGTCTATCCTCAGCCTCCACATCTCCACTCTAGGACCCTTCTCGCTACCAGAAGGGTTGTATCCTGACCACCTGCATCATACATGTGTCTTATGGCAACTTAAATGTGTGTTTAGGGTTTCTAATACATTATTAATGAACATGAATTTATTTATATTAAAATGAAATAGAGAAGGCTGAGTAGAGTACCTCGACGCCAATGGCCAGCTGAACGTCTCATATCCAGAAGGCCTAAACCGAGGAAATCGCCAGAAGATCCAAGACTGAAGTAGCTGAAGTGGGCCCGCTAACTTGACCACATGTCTGTTCGCCACTCGGTACATGCACCGGTACAACCATGCCAGTGCTGCAGAACCCCAGCTATAGGTACCCATCTCCTCCAGCCTAGCTACGTAGAGAAGCCATCTGATGTGAATGCGGTTGCCAGACTTGTCCCCAAACAGCTGCGTACCCAACAACATCATGATGTACGCACGGGCATATCGCCGCACAGTCTCGTCATCGGCTCCATCGGGGCACTCACCAAAAGTCTCTAAAACCAGCTGCAGTTCACTGCGTACTTCTAAACCTGGCTGGGAGGTGGAACCACTCCAAGCAACTCCTGGAACCACACCCAGGCTGGACGGGCACCCTGGATATATAAATGAAACTCTGATAGGCAGCCGCTCACGTAATGCCCGTCCACTGGCAAACCCAACTGGTATGCCACGTCCTGCAGTGTGATGTGCACTCTCCGAACGGCATATGAAACGTGTGCGTCTCCGGACGCCATCGCTCGACGAATGCACTGACAAGGGCCTCGTCTAACCGGAACCATTTATCGTTCAGTCTTGCAAGATGGTATAGTCCAGCCATCTGCAAGTACGGAACGTATCTGTCATTGAGTCGCATGCCCTGCTGCCGCCGCATGCTCCTGATGCATCGCTGGGGCTGCACGTGACATACACTGCATTGTTAGAACCAGCTTCATAACCAACAACAAAGATAACCAAAACAATAAAGCACCAACTAAACATCATACTAAATAAAACCGCATAAAATTCCATGAAGGAGAAGCACATGCGAAACAACTAACATGGACCACACAGCTAAACCACTAACATAAAACAAATAACACAAACCACTAACACAAAACAACTAACACAAACCACTAACATAAAACAACTAACAGAAACCACTAACATAAAACAACTAACACAAACCACTAACACAAACCACTAACACAACCAAAACAAAACCACTAAGTCACATATACTGCTAGCACGAAGTTATTTATGTACTAACCTCCTCGTTGATGGCCCTGGCTATATGAGCGACTACGTCCAATCGATATAACCGTGCCGGATCGTCCCCATTCAGCAGAGTATTCCGTTCAGGTCTTCGTCGGAGAGAATCAGGGTCGTTTTCTCTGGGATTTGGTGGGGTAGGGGAAGGGAAGAATGGTTCGAATGAGGCTGATTCGAACTCCTTATATAGCCAAATCTTGAGTAATTCGAGCCAGGTGGGTTCGAATTACTAATGGAGCCACGAGAAGGGTAATTCGAACCAGGTTGGTTCGATTTATATGCTATGCTTTCCTATCTATAATTCGAACTAGCCTTGTTCGAATTATGTTCATATTGAGTTCGAACCACACTGGTTCGAATTATGTTGAAGCTTTTCTGACCCTATTTCAAACTGAGTTGATTCGATTTATTAACTATTGTAGTTCGAACCAGCTTAGTTCGAATTACATTAAAATATCCTTTGACTTATTACTGAAACAATTTTCGTTTTGACTTATTTACGTACCTTCAAACTGGCATTGACTTATTACGGTATTTTGCCCTAATTATAAATTAAGTTATTCACCTAATAACATTTCTTTCATATATATGTGGGAGAAAATTACATTGGCCATACCTAGCAAATAATTACATTGCCTAGTGGTTCATCATTCAAAAAAGTTAACTGATAATAACCTAGTAGCTCTAAGCTAGTACTTCTAAAGCTTAAATTAAACTTTCTTTAATAGTTCCACCAAAAAATTATATAATAATTTGAAAATTGGAAACTTATTGTTCTCGATCATTATAGATGGTGCTTTTGTTTTATACTAAAGTTAGAATGAAAATTTGAATATAGAATTATTCATCACGTTCCTTGGTTACTTTCTCTGAAAAAAAGCATATTCCTTTTCTTTTTCTTTTTTTTTCATGGAGGCTCCAAACGCGCTAATCCCAGGAACACTGTGTTTTCCACAGCCTCTCACAAGAAGGGTAACTGTTCATTTACCTTACTATTTTGGAACCACTCATGTTGTCTTCTCTCTTTGACTCTTTGTCCTTTAGATTATTATTATTTTCCTTTTACCAAAACAATATCATATATTTATCAAAAATATTAGGGCAAAACACTCAATTAAAAGAGTGGATTTATTTACAGAAATCCACCAAATCAAATTTTGATTCATGAATCAATCGATGTAGTTCAAATCAGGTTCATTCGAACTCTATTCACACATAATTTGAATAATGTTGATTCAAACTCTATACACAAACGTACACACTAATTCGAATCAACTTGATTCGAATTACACTCACACATACTGCACATAGTAATTCGAATTGGACAGATTTGAATTACTCATGATTTAATTCTGTCCATTTTTTATTAAAAAATTAATAATTAATTAAAAAAATTAATAATTTAAAAATTAAAAAATATATATTTTATTTCATGCATTAAAAAAAACTAACAAAATATTTAATTACGAGATTTTTTTAAAATATTAATGAACTATCAATTCGAATTTCATACAATACTCTTTTGCGCATTTTTAATAGCTCATGAATATTTTTTTATAAAATTTTTAATAAATTTATTTAAATTATACCACAAAAAAATATTTTATTCTATACAAAATAATTTAAAAAAATGGCTTAAAAAATGTTAGGAGTACTATAAAAATTTGTAATGTCCTAATGACTTAGGACATTAAAGAAATACTCTACATAGTCAATAATAATTTAGAAATTAAAAAAATATAATTATGACCAGTATTTATCTAAATTACTAGAACATTACAAACTTTTATAGTACTCCTAACATTTTTTAAGCCATTTTTTTATAGTACTCCTAAAATAGATTATAAAAATGTAATTTATTTTTTTATTAAAAAATTTAAAAAATATATAATAATAAAAAATATAATTATAAAAATTTAATGAGAATAATAAAAATAAAATAAAATAAAAAATAAGTTGTATTTTTATTAGTGTTTTTGTGTCTTTTTTGTTATGATAGACACAAAATACACTAATTTAGTATCTTTTAAACACAATATTTTTGTTCATGTCTTATCATTAAACATGATTTTATATCTTTGTGTTTTTGTCTCAATGTCCCGCTAAATAGCCTTAGAGACATAAACACGGTAGCACATGTCTATCATTTATTTGTTGAGACACAAAAGGATAAGAGAGTACATAAGGCTCCATTTAGTTCATGTCCATGTCCATCAGACACATAGATATATGTATACCGTTTGTTTGCTAAAACACAAAATTTTAATGAACACAGTTTCACACATATGCACATAAAAAACATATATTTAGTACATTTCTTTCAAGCTGTGACACTAAGACACAATCTATGAGATACAGATTTTTTCAATTCTATCCCTGATTAATTTTTAAAATTCTAATCATTGTCCTTTACCCTAACCTTTATAATTCACTTCTCCATCTCCCTTTGTTAGTTCCACCATTGTCGTCGCCGCCACTACCGACGTTACCACGGCCTCCCTCCTTCCTACCCTCCTCTCTTTTACCTTCTCTCTTTGTCGTCTCCCTTCCAACATTGTTGTCATCGCCATTATCATTGTGCCTATAGCGGCCTCTCTTCCGCCTTCACTCGCGCGCACTGACACCTCCCTCATCTCGTTGCTGCCCTCTTCATTACGTCGCTTTTCGTCGTTACGCCGTCATTCCCGTCATTGTGTCGCTGTTGTCCTCTTTTTTTGCCATTCACAATTTTAACAAACCCTCATCCTCGCTTTTAGATATATTTTTGTTAGATCTGTTTCTGTTTATTTTTTTAATTTATTTCAACTTTTTAAAATTCGAATTTTGTAATTGATATTTGAATTAAAGTAATTAATTTTAATTATCTGAGATAAGTTGAAAATTAAAAATGATGAGAATGGTGGCTATGGAGAATCAGAGGTGGTAGTAGTGGTGTTAACACTGTTGAGATTGTTTGGTTTGAGGGTAAAATTGGTTTTTAAATTAAACAAGTCTTGTATACTATCACCAAATATGTTATAAAATTTATGTACCTTTATATTCATGTGTATTTGTGTCTTTGTGTTTATATCTTTATTTTTTTTTAGACAATAACCAAACACTACCTAAAAGCACATAAAATACATGTATTATGTGTATCTCCTTAAAACTGTGACAATAAAATACAACCTATAAGACATAATTTTTTTTCTACTTTTATCCTTGATTATTTTTTTAAATTCCAACTTTGTCCTCAACTTAAACCTAATCCCACTTATCCCTCCTTCCTTTTCCCTTCCTCTATTCGTCTTATTTTCACCCTTCTATCTCATCCCTCCATCATGCTTGTCCTTCGGCCATCAACATTGCTGCCATGGACTCTCTCCTCTATTCACCTCGACATCCTTTCTTCTACTCTCTGTGTGCGTTGTCTCATCACACACTTTTTTCTTTGTCTTCATTGCCTCACTATTTCTCCCTACGTCGCGCCTCCCTCTCACTACCATTGTCGTTGTTATCATATGCCTTGTCTTTGTCTCTATCTTTATCGACCTCTTCGTCTTCAGATCTGTGTCATCTGACTCGTTTTCACATTTTTCTCCATCATGTTCATAAATTTGTAGGCCAAATCTTCACCGCCTCCCTCTCACCATTTCAATATCTTTGATTTTTGTTTTTACCTTTCTGTTCTTTTGCAGAAAAAAAAATTGATTAATTGATTATTGATATTTTAGTTTTTTTTCAAAATTTATTATTGAATTGATGATTGAATTAGAGTTATTAATGATAGTATTTTGGACTAAGATTGAAAATCAGTGGTGGTGATGGTGAAAAGAAATGATAGTGGTGGTGAACTGATGACACTATAAAAAAATGGAGTATTTATAACAAAAATTTGTATTAAACTTTAAAATTATTACAAATTGTTGTTTTTCATAACAAGAATTAACTGTTGTTACAAAATAAGAATCTTTTGTCATGACGATTGTGGTGAAGTAGTGGTTACTGTGATTACCGTTTGAGGGATAAAATTGATATTTCATTTAGACTATTGTGTCTTGTGTATTATTATCAAACACAATAAAAATTTGTGTATTTTTGTTTTTATGTATTTATGTCTAAAAGACATTAACCAAACATTATCTAAGGGATATGAATATATTTATGTCTTTGTCGCGTTTGATTTGATATAGAATTTAAAAGAGAATAAAAAAAAAGAAAAAGAATGAGCATATATATATGGTCACGTTTTTTGTGGCTACATTTATTGTGACTTTTGATGGTAAAGAATTGTCTAACTAATGAAGAAAAGAGATGTGATATTGCTTAATGTTATACTTATTGTATGTTATACAGCTAATAAATTTGATTGTAGTAAATTAGAAAGTAAGTAAAGTGACAATTAGGTCTTCAAAGATTTTAACTTCAGATTAATTAGTCCTTAAAAAAAGTACTAATTTGGTTCTCTAGGGTAGCAAATGGTGGTCACATGATATCCTTCTATCAATTTATCAACTAAAACTTAACGGTGATACTTATATGTACTATTAATTACTCTATCGTATCTATCTATGAAAGATAGCCATGAAGATAATAACTTTTGGAGCGAAACTTCACTTGTTTTGATAGGATTGTGACAAATAGAGAGCAGTTAATAAATGGTATATAAAAACTCAAAAAATAATAAATGCTTCATTATCCAAAATTAGGGTTAAGTATAATTTTGGTCCCTAACGTAAAAGCCAAAAATTTATTTCATCTCCGGCATTTTTTTTGCTATAAAATTGTCCCGAAGATTTTTAACTTAGTTTTAAAACCGTCTTTCGGACCAAAATGTCCCTTCCCCTTCTTTCTCAAAATCAAGCACAAACACAAACACAAGCACAAGTAGAACCAGAACTAGAACCAGAAGCAACAACAACAATGAATCAACAATGTAATCAAGCAAAAGCAGGAGCAGGAGCAGGAGCAAAAACAGAAGCAGGAGCAGAACAACAACAACAACAACAACAACAACAACAACAACAACAACAACAACAACAACAACAATGAAACAATGTAATCAATCAGAAGCAGAAGCAACCAGAAGCAACAATAATCAGAAATCAACAACATAATAGAAGCAAAAGCAAAACAAGAATGGAAGCAAAAGCATAAGAAGAATGGAAGCAGAAGCAAAAGCCGGCGAGCCACCCAAAATCGCCATCACACCGTCGATCTGCCATCATAACGCCGCAACCCTTTTCTTCTCTCTTCGTGCTACCTTAGCGCCACCGTCACAGCACGACCTCTTCTTCTCCCTCGGCTCTCCACCAAAGCCTTCCCCTGTTCTTGCCTCGAACCAGAACCCACCGCTATCGAGCACTTCTGTCGAGCCCAGAGGAGCAGCGACCGAGCGACGACGAGTAGTGGCGGTGGCCCTTCCCCTTTCCCCCCTCTTCGTCCCGGAACTAACTCCCCCACCCCCCCCCCGCGCGAATCCCTTCCCCCTTTTCCCCTTATTCAACGTTTTTTTAAGTTAGGGGCATTTTTGGAATAAAAATAAAAAATTTGATAAAAAGGACGATTTTAAAACAAACTGGAACCTTCGGGACTATTTTGTAGCGAAAAAAAGGTCGGGGACGAAATAAATTTTTGGCCTCTATGTTAGGGACCAAAATCATACTTAACCCCCAAAATTACATTGTTTTCATACTCTGTTGTACACTCTTACTACCAGAATGTCACGCTTCCGACTACGCCACTTTGATAGTGGGGAGTATTATGCCGACTTCCATATATTTAATAATAAAATAGGAGTCTTTGACTCGAAACCGTATCGCTATTTTCTTTAAAAAAAATACGAAAATACTTTTTAATGAAAACAAACAAGCATATACATATATACAAAACTTCTTAATCAAGTATCTTACAAATATTATATATATACATGTCATTACAGTCACGACTCCTATCCCTCTTACAAGAATATAGTAATAAAGGCGAGAAAAATCTATTACATATGCAGACAAACAGAATAGCATATCTAAAAACTTATCTAAAATTCCGCAAGCTTCCTCGTTCGTCCTGAAAAGAGAAATCCGTAAGGGGTGATAACCTAATCACATGCTCTCACCACAGATTTTCAAAATTATCATAAAAAGATATTTAAAAAAATTGTTTTGAGGTCCAGCAATCCTCGCTTGTCTTATGAATCTTTTGAATGCCAACGATTTAAGATTCAAAAATCCAAAATCTTTTTAAAAGAAATTAGTTAATTATCCAAAATTGAAAACCTTTCTTTCCTTAGAAAATCTTAGAAGTTTCTTAGGCTGCATGAATGACCAACCTGTTTCAAGCAGGTTCATTAAGTCTATGCTGAACCACCTTAATTTTTCATACTTAGCTAAACCTTAATCAGAGACCAATTACGACCTTCAGCCTATCACATAGTCAATCAACACTCTCAATTTCTCATCACTAATACTCAATCTACAAAGTACTAAATCAGAAACAAACACAGACAAAATAGACAAGAAAAACACAAGTATAGATAATAGTTACAGCAAATAACTCAGATAGCAGTTAATAACAGTAAAGCAATTAGCAAACCAAAGCCAATTCTAACTCAAACAAAGCATATAAATCCGTATGATACATGTCTGTCCTATGGCCAATGAGTCTCATCTGTCAGTTATCCAGTAAAATCCGACATATCCAGTATTGAGTTACTGTTTTTAGTAAAAAATTTGTACTTATTTTTGTTATTTTTAATCTAAAATGAATAGGTACTTTAAAAGGATTTTGATTGGTTTTGTTCTTTATGTTTACAGAAAATGACAACTTACATTATTATTGTGTATCATCACATGAGACTTATGATTTAGAGTAAGAACACTCTATTTTTTAATAATAATTTCTTTTTTCTAAATTTTATTATTAATTTTTATCTCAGTTATCTAAAATAATGATAAAGAATACTAAATTACCGTTTTCTTGATCACGTATACATTAAACTAAACGTAAATAAAACTCTACTAAAAATAAATTAATTTTGTCTATCGTTAGTCATCTTTAACATATATATTAAAATTTTGACTTTTTTATGTATAATTTTGTGACTTCAAAAATTTTTTATGTGCATTTTGTTCCTTTACTCCATATATAAAAGAGTAATCACTAAATTATTATGAGTTCAACTGCTAACTTTGACGATGATTAATGCTGAAGTGCGTCCATGATGATCATGCAAATTAAACTAGAATTTGCATTTGGCTTGGGGAGATAATTAAGGGTTAAAGCTCCACTACTAGACATGATGATTCGATCAATGTTTTTTTTTTCTTTCTTTCTTTTTCATCTATATGCTGAAAATCTTTGATTTGCTTTGCAGGATTATTTGGATTCTTTGCATTCATTATATAATGCTTAAAGGTTTATGTAATCATGATAAATATTCTTTTTCATCTATATGCTGAAAATCTTTGATTTGCTTTGCAGGATTATTTGGATTCTTTGCATTCATTATATAATGCTTAAAGGTTTATGTAATCATGATAAATATTTTTTGAGAAATGTTAGGAGAGTCAGATTTGGTTTAGTAAAACTTTTTGAAGAGGTATTTATGTTTTTTAAAATATAAATATTTTATTTTCTGTTTAATAAATAAAAAAATTGTGTTTATATTTACGGTTTTTAAAATTTATAGATGCTTTTAAAAATATTTAAGGGAAAATTTTTTAAAATTAGTTTATGTTTAATCAAATTAAAGAATCTAATATAACTTCATATATTAATTAATATTTAAATTTAATTTTACATTAATGTCTATTATAGTATTTTTAAATTTTAAGAACTATTTTATCAAATTTATTTGTTATTATTTGTGTTTATTAAAAATTATTTTAATTTGATTTACTAAATATAGAACTACAATTTTTCAAAAATTATCTTTTAAAAATTAATTTTTATAAACTATTTTTAAAAATAAAAAATTTTTAAACTAAGTCTAACACTTTTTATCAACGTTAAATAATATTTTGGATAAATATTTTTATATTGTTAAAATTTATAATTTAATATTTAAAATTTATAGTCTTTAGTATTTAAAGGTATAATGAAATATTAACAAAAAAAAATTATTGATCATATAGTATTATTATATTTTATTATTTCTCGTTTAGCACATTATATTCATTTATTGCCAACCAAAAACGTGGCAGTATTTTGATTGGAAGAAAAATTATTTATATATTATGTTTATTTTTTATTTTCAAAAGTAGTAGCAGATATATTTCATTTTAATGAGAAAAGGACATACACCTGTCCAAGTTGTAGGACATACAATAAAGTGGAAGCCTCCCAAAATAAACACTGAAGCTACTAGATTAAAGTTAATAGATAAATTTGCTGAGGAAAAAAAAAAAAAAAAGAAGAAATGTCATTTTATTTTATATTAGGAATTAATATGTGTTAACGTGTTTATTAACTAATTTGAGTTATCTAGGGATAGCATTAGGAGTTTGCATCCTATTTTGAAATTCACTATTAAAATTACTCTATTAAACTTCGTCTTCATATATACATATAATATAATTGCTCTTTTTTCTGGCCTCCTTTTTTTTAACTATTTTTCTTTTGAAAAAAAAGTAAAGAAAAATCTGAAGTTCTATTTATGATGAATCATAAATCTGTGTATGTATTTGTATTGAATGAATGATCATAAAAAAAACTCCTTTATAAAATAAGTTCAATCAATATTTATACAAATAAAAAAACTATACTAATTACTATTAGGCTAGCTTATATAATTGTTTGCTGTTTTTGCTAATTAATTCAGCAGCTAAATTAGAATTTTGGTCAATCTTAATTATTGACTTGATCTTTTCTCTATCACCTCTCTTTTTCTCTCACACTGTGATACTCTTTCGTGGTCTTATTCATTCCCTTTGTCAATGCAAATTGTGTAACGCTTGCTTCCTTCGCTTCTCATCATTAACAATTCCGCTTTTTTCAAAACTGTTGTCACTCCTCCACCCTCACTTTATACTACTGTTTGAATACATAGAGAATATAGTGTGAGTGAGAAGAAGGAATCACCCCTTAGAGTTACTTAGGCAGCGTTTATTTGCGAGACAAAGACTGAGAGACAGAAACTTAAAAAGATCTTAATATTATGTTTGACATAGAAGTGTACAAGATTGAATTATATCTTAATATTCTGTTTGGTGTGAATCAAAACTAGATACCGAAATTGTGAAATTTATAAAAATACTCTTTAATTTTGTATGCAACCCTAACTCCAAATCCAAATTCAGCTTTTCAGGAATTGCAGCCTCTTCAACCCAACCCTTTCCCTCTCCGCCATGATCGTCAACCACTACAAGCTTAGGACCAACATAAAAAACTACAACCTGAGCGGCATGGGATGCAGCGCCGGATTAATCTCTATCGACCTCACCAAGGATCTCCTCAAGGCAAACCCTAACTCCTAGGCAGTGGTGGTGAGCACGGAGAACATAACTCTGAACTGGTACTTCGGGAACGAGCAATCCTTGCTCTTCTGCAACTGCATTTTCAGGATGGGCGGTGCCGCCGTGCTTCTGTCTAACAAGCGGCGGGATTGGGTGTGATCCAAGTACGAGCTGGTTCACACGGTGAGGACACACAAGTGTGCGGACGACAAGAACTACAACTGCGTGTACCAGAGAGAATATGTGACGGAAAAAATTGGAGTGTGCCTAGCGAGAGAGCTGATAGAGGTGGCCGGAGACGCACTGAAAACAAACATAACGACTTTGGGGCCGTTGGTGCTGTCGCTTTTGGAGCAGTTGATGTTCTTCGTGTCGTTGGTGAGGAGGAAAGTGATGAAGAGGAAGAACAAGGTGATTTACATTAGGGTTAATGTTGGAATTATTGAATTAGAATGAGGTAATTCAGGAATAAATTATAATTAAAATTTTTGTCGAGTCTTTAAAATTTTCTGTTTCCAGTGTTCCTATTTTTTGGAGGTATTGAAATACTAAAATTTTGAAGACGGAGACAGAAATTTAAGTACCAATCGCTAGCTCAACAAACATAATACTGAGTCTCTATCTCCCAGTCTCAGTTTCAGTATTGTGTTTAGTATAAAGTGGGAGACAGAGACTAAAATAAGAATGAAACTCTAAATTAATTTGCACGAAGGATAAAGTTAGAATTAATTAACTAAAATGGGATGTATAAAATGTTATTAAAGTTTCAGTCTCTATTTCCAAAAATTTCAGTCCCTGTGTCCCTATTTTTTGGAGGTACTAAAATAATGAAATTTTACAGATAGTTTAGTATCAGTTTTTGGAACAACATAACACTAAGTCCCAGTCTTTAATCTTCGTCATAATACCTCAAAACAAATGCTACCTAACAATATCAACGTAGTTTGAATTGATTTAAAAAAAATAATCTGATCCAAATTATAATTTATTTGCGATTTTGATTGCATCGGTTTTATTTTCTTTTAAAATCTAATCCAATCCAATCCAAACTATTGCGGTTTGGATTAGTTCTGTTTATTTGATTTTTAAAAAATTAAAAATTTAATATTTATTAAAAATAAAAATAATTTTAAATTGGTAAAATAAATATATAAATAAATATTATTTTATATTTATAAAATTCTTATTAAATAAAAATAACACATAAATAAAAAAATGTAACAAATTAAACCTATTATATATTTAATAATAAAATAATAATATTATATCCTATTTTACAATTTGAATTTGATTTATTCGATTTTGAGAAGTGGATCCGAAATTCAGTCTTATCCATGTAATTTGTTGAAAATAGAATCCAATCTAAGTCAAATTATTGCAGCTTTGATTAATTTTTTAACACTTCATAATTGTACTAAAAGTTCGAGCGCTACTAACTTCTATTCCTTTAATTATATACTGTATTTATTTAATATTGAGCTTTTGCAAATATGAATTGAAACCTTTAATTAAGAAAACGAAGATCCTTTATTTTAAATCACTTAATTGCAAAAGTTTATATATATATATATATATATATATATATATATATATATATATATATATATATATATATATATATTCACGTAATATTACATAGATTTGTTTTAAGATTTTCAAAAAAAAATAAACCGTACCCTTCTAAAAAATAAAAACAAAAATGACGAGAAAAAAAAATCTAACAATACAACTTATAAACATAATCTTCTATGTTTTTATAATTCTGTACTAAATTTTCGCACTTGTAACTAAAAGAGATAGAAATAGGAGATAAGAACCGGAAACATAATTTTGTAAACATAATTTTTTGAGCATTTGTGATGTTAAGGTGGTATTAGGTGTCAAGGATAATAAAGTAAATGAGACACGTGTCATTATTATATATGTATTATATATGCATTACACGTTTAAATATCTTTTACTTCGTTCCACTTAATGGTTTCGGTTTATTGAATGAAACCAAGTAACAATAATAATAATAATAGGGGGCATCTAGTGTACAGATGTATTTGTAAAGATTTTTGTCTTTTATGGTTGTTTGTTGATTTTAAAAGCGTGTCACTCAAAGTATTGCTTAAAGAGAAAGTGTTACCCTTAATCGTTAACTTGGCTCTGATACCAATTTTTAAGATGTAATTTCTTTTTAACTCTTCATATTTTGTTTCGAATAAATATTGAGCATTTATTACTAAGTCTGATTTTATTTTTATAGTTTTTTTTTTCAATCTTGTTTTAGTTTATAATATTCTTTTTTGCATTGATCATTGTATATAAAATCTTTTATCTGTTTATCTTTTTCTTTAATATAATTTTTCAAGTCCTCCAAAACTTCTTTTATTTCTACTCTTTCTGTTGTTTCTAAATATTTTTTTAATTTTTCAACTTCATTCTCCATTTTTTCTTTCAACAGCTTTAATTCTTTTAAGTCATAATATGGTGTTCCAGTCATTTATAAATTTTTTAAGTTTAGCTCCAACTTGTTTATATTTGTTCTTATTTCTATCCTTTTTATTATAAGGTCATTAATTTCGAACTGAAGACTATTTAATTCCCTTTTATACTCCTTTATTTTACTTTTTAATTTTTTCGCCCTATGTCTTTTTATTTTGTTTTCTGGTCTTTCAATCTTTGTATACTTCATTATTTATCTTAGAATTTCTGCAAATTCTATCATTGATTCATCACTATTTTCTAGAGATTCTATTAATTTTTCTAACTCTTCAACTTCTCCTTTCAATTTGTCATAGATTATTTTTAGAGCTTCAAATGCTCTTTGATTTATTTCAGAAAACTGTAAATAATTCAACCGATTTTCTCTTTCAAAGAGTTCTTGTTTTTTATCTTGATAGGTTACATATATTTTCTCTTTATTTATTGTCATAACTTAGTATTTAGGGTGTCATTTAATTTTTCGACTTTTTTTGTTAATTCTTTTATTTCAGAATTTTCTTCTTTAATCTTTAACTTAGATAAACTTAAAGGGCTATTAATTTTGGATTCTCTTATTTGAAAATTTGATGAAACTAATTTTCCTGATGGTTCTTTTAGTAAAAGAATTGGGTTTTCAATAGCTTTATATTTTGGTATTTCTGTTTTTACAATTTTCTGAAATAATTCATCGACATAAATTCTTTCTCTGTTTTTAAATATTATACTATGATGGCTATTTGTTAAAGCATAATTTATTGCATATGTAATTGAAAATGGTTCATTGTCTTGTTCCATTAGATTCTTTCTGTGAAATTTATAAGCCAAACTTATAGATCTTCCAAGATTTTCAGTTGATAACGGTATAGCATATCCAAGATGGGCATTGAATTTAACATTTACGTTTGCCAAGTTTCCATGAACAATTCCAATTATTTGATCTATTGGGTCATCAGTAATTCTTTTGTCACAGATTGCTAAGCTTATTGGTGAATTAATTCCTTTCATATATGTAGATTTGATTAAGACTTGTATAGTACTAATATGAATCCATCCAATTTTAGATTTTTTTGTTGATCCTTAATTTTCTCAATCTGTTTACTAAATTCTTCATCATTTATCAAAGCTATTTCAAGTTCTCCATTAGCAGATTTTATCTTTATAGGGGCTTCAAGTTGAATTTTTCCATAGTATATTATATTTTTTCTATTAAAAACTTCTTTTAAAAGATTTTGTTTATTAAAATTTTCATTTGATTTGAGATTTAATTCTGTTTTTAGAACAGCCTGTTTTTCGTTATCTAATAAGGCAGATAATCTATAATAATCAGATTCTTCCATTAATTCTAAACTTTCTAAATAATTCATAACTATGAGATTAAGACAAAGGCGTACCTTTCTGGAGAAAAACTTCCTTTATTTAAAATATTTTACATAAGATGTTTTTATCTCCAGAGGGGAGATTGTAGATACTAACTCCAGAGGGGAGTTTAGAATTGGTTTTTCCTAAGGGAATTCTTCTTCAAACTATAGAATCGCCTCGGCCGCTTCCTCCTTGCTCTCCTAGCATATGAGTACTCCTAGCCTCCTGCTTTCTATTGTTTGATGCCTTTTACAATTGCCTAAGCAACCTATTTATAATGGTTGGGTCTGATGGACAATTCCCATCCTTACCCTTCTTATGACGTCATTGCTTACGTCATTGTTTATTATCTTGCACCAGCTACATCGTTGGTGCTCTATGACCTAAGCGCTTACGTCACTATGCAATAATGTTGAGAGATGCTTCAGATGTGCTGTCCTCCTCTTTCATCATGTGACCTTCAGATGCGTTGTCTTCTTCCTTTATCATGTGGGTTGATTCCGTTTCATTATTGCTTTCTGAGATACATAGCTGGCACTTGTGGTCTTCTCTGTCTTTTATCAAATAGCAGAGATTCCTCTTTATCCCTTCGGGGAGCTTTTCTAAGAGTCCAGATAAGTTGTAGAATGCTGATTCAAATTCTACTAAGAGTCTCATCTCTCTTTCTTCAATTTCATTTCTTTTATTGGACACAAGCAAAGTATTTCTGCTTTTATAATTGATTCTTGTGTGAGATTCTCTTGTTATCTTTTGAGTTCTTTCGAAGACCCTTGCTAGTGTGCTGGCTAGTCTTCCTTCATGACTGTAGATTGTTAAATCTTGAACTTGATCAATTGGTTGAAAATTTCCTGGGAAGACGGACATGAAGATTACTTGATGTGCTGGAACCAAGCATTCTTCTTCTTCATTAAAAATAGGTTGACTATTCGTAAATTTTAGGGATATATCCCTTGGATTTACGTTGTCAATCATATTTTTAAATCTCTTTACTGCATCAATGAATCCTGCAGGAAACTCACTAATAATTTTCAAATCATTAAAAATTAAAATTGTATCAATTAATCCATACTGGAAAAACTGATAGGTGTCAGATGGGGAAGCTTCTGGAAATATAACCAGCTTTGTTAGCTGTTCTTTCGCAATAGGATAATATCCCAAGATTGCCCTTTTTTCTTCAGTCCAATTCAGGACTATGTTAAGGGTTTCTCTGAGATTTGATTTACAGACCCTTTTCTTTTCCTTGATTTCAGCCCTTGTAGGAATGTTTCTTATTATCCCTGTTCTCTGGGTTTGAATTGGAGCTTTATCTGCTCTTTTTAGGGTTTGCTCTGGATGAAGAGTTTCATATTCCCTGAAGGATTCTTTTGCTTCTTCCAGTGTTAAAAACCCTCCTTTATGAATTATCCTTGATTGATGTGTAAATGGTGCTGCTTTTTCCCAGGCATCATATACTCCTTTCATGGGGCCATTATAAATTACATAATATTTTTTATCTTGAGTGGATTTTTTGATAATTTCAGCAATTGTTTTATTTTCTGGAATTTTTTCCTCACCTGATTTGTCCACCACGCTTAGCTGGCTGAACTCTGATGGTTTGGGTTGTTGTGTTGATTTCATTGCTTCGATGACCTTCTTGAGGGATTGGATCTGTATCTTTATTTGCTGACAATGCTTGCACTTTTCAAGTTCTTGTTCGTATTTTTGAATTTCTTGATCTAATGCGTTGTAGACGAACTCCATTCTCTTGTTAATGTATCTGCAATAACATTTTTGTCACCCTTAATATATTCAATTTTTATTGGATATTGTAACAAAAATAATTGCCATCTTACCAATCGTCCATGATTATAATCAACTTTTAAATTATATCGTATAAAACCTGTTAGGTAACTTGAATCTGTCCTTAATGTAAATTCTTTGGGTAGTAAATCAATTTTCCATTTCTTAAGAGATTTAATTGCTGCCAGAATTTCCTTTTCATGAGTGGTATATCTCTGTTCTGTTGGAGTAAAAGTTCCTGAAATATACCTGCAAAGTAATTCCTTTGGGGGATATTTAGAATCTAGTGATTCTTTTTCTTGTTCTAAGCTTTTTATAGCTTTCTTAGCTTTTAGACATCCTGACCAGGTTATGTCTGAGGCATCTGTTTCTACTATTAAGTAGTCATTTTCTTCTGGAATATAAAGTTCTGGAAGTTTTTCACATAATTCTTTAATTTTTTGAATTTGCATACTATCTTTTTCATCCCATTTCCATTCTTTTTTAGTACTTATTTTTGGAAATAAGCTTTTAGTATATTCTGTTATATTTTTTAAGAATCCTTGATCAGAAATATAGTTTATACACCCTAAAAATCTTTGTAATTGTTTTCTATCTTCTATTTTATTAGGAAATAAGTTTACTTTTTCTAGAACATTTGGTTGAAGTTTTAGCCTTCCTTGAGCGGATAAAATTAATCCTAAAAACTCTATTTCTTGTTTTGCTATTCTTGCTTTCTTTTTGCTAAGAACTAATCCTTTTTCTTTACATCTTTCTAAAACTATTAATAATTTTTGAAGATGATCTTCTTTATCCTGTTTTGTAAAAATTAGTATATCATCAATGTACACTAAAACAAATTCATTTAATTCCTTTAGATTTTCTTCCATAAATCTTTGATAAATACCTGGGGCTTATTTTAATTCGAATGGTAATACATTCCATTCATAGAGCAACATACTTGTTGATTCTTTTGTTGGGCAAGTAAAAGCAGTTAATTTCTTTGTTTCTTCGTCTAAACGAAGTTGCCAATATCCTGATTTTGCATCAAGAGATGAAAATCAAGTTGCTCCTTTGATTTTTTCTAAAATAGAGTCTTTTCTTGGAAATTTATGAGCATCACCAATAGTTGCTTCATTCATCTTCTTATAGTTTATTACCATTCTTCGTTTTCCCCTTTTAATTTCATTATTGTTTTCAACGTAAAAAGCTGGAGCCGCATGAGGACTTTTACTTAATCTTATAATTCCTTTTTCCAAAAGATCTTTACATTCTAGTGAGAACTCTTCTCTATCTCTTGCGGAATAAGGAATTTTATTTGGAACATTTATCTCTTTTGTGGGATCTTTTAATTTAATGCTTACTAATTCGTTATTTGTATTTTTAATATCTAAAGGATTTTCAGCACAAATTTCTTCCAAAAGTTCTTCTATCTTTATTTCAAGATTATTTTTTGGAATGTTTATCTGAAAGTATAGATTTAAATAACATGTTTCTAGTATAGAAAATATTTTAAATTTTAAGATCTTATCTATAGTAGTAGTTGGTATTTTTATACGTTTTGATTTTTGATTTATTGAAGAATCGTGTGGAGCTTTTAAAACTATATATGTTAATTCTTGAATGAATGGATGATATAGCTTTAAAAAGTTATTTCCTATGATAAATTCCATTCCAGAATCTAACATATATATAGATGGAACAATGAACCTATAATTTTGAATAAAAATTTCAACCATCTCTGCTTTTTGGTCAATTTTATGTATTGATTTGTCAACTATTCTAACTCTTAATGGTTTCTTTAATTTTTTCCAATCAAGTTTTATATTTGAACTAGCAAAGCATTGTGTTGCTCCAGAATCTATGAAAGCATTTATAAATTTTTCTGTTATTTTTATAGTAATAAATGTAGCATTATTACTCAGTCTCTGAGTCTGTTTCTGAGACATATTCAAAAATATAGTCGAAGTTATCATCAGATTCTTCTAATGGTTCCATGAAACAAGACTTAGCAATTTCTATTTGTTTAGTAAGATCCTTTTTATCCTTCTTTTTTAGGCATTCATTTGCGTAGTGTCCTTCTTCTTGGCAATACCAACATTTACAATTTTCTTTTTTATTCGGGCAATAGTTATTTCTCTTATAAATCTTCCCATTATTCATTAGCAGGATATGGCAGTTTTGTTATATACATACTGAGATAATAATTTTTGTCTTCTTCTTTTAATTTGTAATAGTGTATTCTATATTCACATATATAAGACTCCACATTACATAAATCATATATCTGAATATTAGCTAAATGATTTTTTGCTTCTTGATATTCTTTATTATAGACTTCTTGCCTATGATCTATAATATTTTTTCCAAAAAATTCTTTATATAGAATCATCATTATATATAATATCTTATCATAAGCTGTTGTTTTTGTTTCTAATTCTTCTATTACTTGGTTTTCTATTGATGTCATATAATCTCTTATAGTTCCTTTAGTATGAAATCCTATGTAATTCCAAATGTCTCTTCCAGACAATTCACTAAGTTTTGGATTAGTAAAGGCTTCTAATAAGAAGGAATTCAACCAGTTTTCAAAAATTTCTTTTTCGTTCTTTTTGCAGTCTAAATCGAGCATTCTTTCTCCTTCCATTTCCTGGATTTTAGGAACGTATTTTGATGGTATTTTTGTATATTTTGAATCTTTATTTATAAATCCTTTTTTAAAAGCATAATTATCAAAACCTGTTTCCCATTTAAATTGAGATTGATTATCCTTAGATGTTCCAGCTTCATTTTTTATGTTTTCAGAATTTACTAATTCTTCTTCTATTTGAAAACCATGTTCCATAATATTATTTTCTTGAGCCATTTTTAATTGTTTAAAAAGCATTGTAACTTCTTCTAATTTTTTTTCAATATTCATAATTTCAATGGTGGTTTTACTTTTAAGTCTGTTATGTTGATTATATTTTGAAATTTTTCTTCTTTGGGATTCTCTTTTTCCTTATTTCTTTGAAATTTTATAGATAGTAATATTTCTTCAAGCATATCTACTATAGAATTTAATTGTGGGTTAAAAGTATGATGAAGATGTGGGGAATCATTTCCATGGTAGCATTTTTTAGAAATTCCATGTGAAAAGTAAGTTTTTTCAGGTTTTTGAAGTCCTTCAATAAAACTTATAGTAAAATAAAGGTTTTGAGAAAAATCATTTTGTATTGATTTTAAGAATTCAGTGTCATTACAGTTAACATTGGTTA
Source organism: Arachis hypogaea (assembly GCF_003086295.3). Taxonomy (NCBI): domain Eukaryota; kingdom Viridiplantae; phylum Streptophyta; class Magnoliopsida; order Fabales; family Fabaceae; genus Arachis; species Arachis hypogaea. Next base: position 22,086,249 of record NC_092038.1, on the reverse strand, counting down.
AAATCATTAATTTTTGATCTATTAGTTTTGATAATTTAATTATTTCTTCTCTTAAATCTTCTAATTTACTTTTTTTCATTAGGTGACGCTTTTCTTTGTGAAGAGTTACGGTTTTAAGTTAAAAGTGTGGTTTTAGAATGTGTGGTTTAGATTTTGCCATGTAGGCACATCTTTAAAACAACATCTTTACCATATATTTCTCCATAATAATAATAATAACAATAATAATAATAAATAAGAGGGAAATCATGGCAAGTGGCATACATGCATGGAAATAGTGCTCATGATATCTTCTTCCCTGATTTCTCCGTTAAACAAACAAGGCCTCAAATTAAAGATGGAAGCGCCAGAGGTAAAGTACAACCCCATTTCTTGTAGTATTTTTGCTGGAGACACTAACATTTTCAATGCTCTTTTTTTAATATACTTCATCCACTTCAAACCCTATTTGATGTTAAACAGGATCTATTTCGTTTTAAGAGAGGTCTTCATGCTTTGGAAACTCTCAAAGATGTCTCTCATCTTGTGCTCTTTCACCACCTTGATGTTGCTGATCCTGCTAGTGTGGATTCTCTTGCAAATTTCATCAAATCTGAATTTGGAAAACTCGACATTTTGGTAACTTGACAAATTAAATTCCATATATATATATATATATATATATAATATTATAGCACTCTCTTTTTCTTTTTTTTTTTGTTTGCATGGAAGGGGATACAAGATGAATTATGTGAAAATAAAATTTCCATGTTTGCATTATTCTACTCAGAAATAAGTTTCATTGACTTAGTCAACTATATATATATAAATTTCTATTGTATGATTTGGGATTTTCTCATTTATTTTCATGTTTGTTAGTTGCATGTTAAGGATTTTTTTTCCTTACAATTCCACTAAAAAAATGAAATTGACTAATTTGTTCTGAATGTAATAAATTAAACTTCTCGTATGAAGCTCTGCATGCTAAGAGGTTTACTATCAAGTCATGTTTAGGGTTTATGTTATTAATTTTGAATACTAACCAGGAATGAGTTCATTGTCTTAATTAATAACCTTGACTTGGTAGCTTTCAATTGAAATGGATTCTATCTTTTTCCTTGTCATATATATTGATGTTTGAATATTATTCTTGAAGAAAAGAATTGCATTTTGTAGATCAACAATGCAGGGATTGGTGGACTTGTGATTAAGGACAATGATTTGGTCCCTCAAGTGTTATTCAAAAGCAGGGTAAGAATTTTACACCCAGTTTGGTTCATATTTTTTCATTTTTCAACATTTTCTATTTTAGAATTTAAAAAATATAAACCAAACACAATCTTAGCTTTTAATCTAAGATGTTTTCTTAGTATATTGAATTGGGTGAAATTTTTAGGAATTATCAGACGATGTAATAGAGAAAGCTGGAATAGTTCAAACATTCGAGCTAGCTGAAGAATGCTTGCAAATAAATTATTATGGTGCTAAAAGAACATCTAAAGCCCTTCTCCCTCTTCTCCAATTATCTGAATCACCAAGAATTGTTAATGTATCATCCTCCCTAGGAAAGTTAGAGGTAATCTTATTATATTATTTGGTATTATTCTCCATTATCATAATAAAGTTTATGACTCTGTTTTGTAGCTCTTAATATATTTTACTTTCCATGTCTAATTCAGTGTGTATCAAACGAATGGGCTGAAGGAATCTTGGGTGATGCTGAAAACCTTACAGAAGAGAGAGTTGATGAAGTGTTGAATGGATTTCTGAAAGATATCAAAGAAAGGTGTTTAGAAAGAAAAGGATGGCCTAAGGTTCTTGGTGCCTATATTATCTCAAAAGCTGCTATGAATGCATATACAAGAATTGTTGCTAAAAAGTACCCTACTATATGCATCAATAGTGTGTGTCCAGGTTATGTTAAAACTGATATAACTGCCAATACTGGACTTTTAACCGCAGAAGAAGGTGCTGCTAGTGCTGTCAAAATAGCATTGCTTTCAAATGCCTCTTCTGACCTTTTCTATTCTCAGAATGAAGTTTCTTCATTCTAATCCAATTGAGGTTGGTTATGTATATTCATTTCTTCTGTTTTTGGTAGATAAATAGTATCCATTTCTTAGGTCAAGGAAAAAGTGTTGGTGATCTAATATTTTTAATAAATTTGATAGGTTTGAAGGGGAAAAAAAAACAAAGAATTGAACATGAATGAACTTTTCAATATACTTTTTTGGTTGCCGGCAAAGGCTATTTTACCATGGTTAATCCATCCTAATCGAATTGCATATCTAGCTGAGATGAATGAATCTCTTAATAAAAAAATTGTATTTATAAAGTCCCAAATTTGGAATAAATTTAAGCGGATAAAGTCTTTAGAGCCAACATTGCACAATTAATATTTAATGGAAAGAAAAAAATTCAAAACTTATAAAAATAAGAATACCTGAAATTCAATTAGAAGAAACATTCCAATTTCAAATTTAACAAAAAATCATCTTTAGTGTGCTTTATGTTGGTCTTATTTAGTAATCTGCTATAATATTAGCCGAAATTGGTTGTCATAGTATTTTATATTGTTTGGTACCTTGATTCAATGATTATGTTAATTCGAGCCTCTTTCGATTGCAATATTCGAGACTCCAACCATTACTGTCTCTAACAACTCACATTTTGATATGGACATCTTTTTCAGTTGAGCAAAACTGTTAGCAGTTGAGGATGTAAACAAATCACGAGATAGTAGATGGTGCCAAGTTCAACAAACAATTACATGCCAAAATTTTCAAGTGTTCAAGATTTTCAAGAAATGGGGCCATCCAGGTTTGCTCAGAGCCTATGGATTCAACCTATGGATTTAAGCTGTGAAAGAATTTTGGTATAATTTTTTGTGTCAAGCAAAGGCCTTTGTGAGTTGAATATCTGTTTGAAGCCACTATCGACCACTGGGAATGTCAATCATGTTTGGATCTTGTGTTGGTGATGAATATTTTACATCAAATATTGGCTCAATAGAATCACATTTTGATTTAACTCTTTCAAATCATTCAGGGAAGAAAGTAAATGAAATGGTGGTAATGCATTTGATGAAATTTCACACCCTTCTGGAATATGCATCATAGAACTAACAACACACACATATGTGGTTAAATTAAGTTGTTATTATCCATAAAGTAATCTGTTAATAAGAATCAGATCAATCAGCTTAAAAGATTAAATGATTTCTCTTCCACCCTGTTGCCTAAAGTTGAAATCATTGAAAATAAATTGTTCATCACTTCAGTTGAAATAACCAAGTGTAGAAATTATTTCAAACTTGGACATAATAAAATTTTATTTGGAGAAGAATCTTTATTTATTTATTACCTGACTTAGAAACTATCATACTGCAGCAGCATTAAGATCATGGTGGAAGACCGAATTATTACTCGAGTTGTAAGAAACTTAAATCCTTCTAGAAACTTGATTCGCAATATATTTCAGAACTATGCCTCTACCTTACATGATTCTATGTGCAATTCTTTCAGATTGGAGGAAGATTGTAGTACTAGTGTTATCAATTTTGGACATTCAGAAACATCTAATAGACACAGCTGCTTTGACAAGTATACTATTCTAATCCATCAATGGGTTGCAACACACATAATTTGAAGAGGTACAATTCTTTTTAAATTTCCAATAATCTCCTTATTACTAGCTTCATCATGGGAGGGCAATATATTTTTGAGGGTTTCATCATAGTAATAGCTTACTTCCATTGTTTCCAAGTTGGGTGTCTTCTCAGATAATTCAATTGGCACATTATACTTATTATGCTCATCATCATTAAAACGGTAAAGTTTATTCAAACTCTCAAGATTTTCATCCTTACATTTTTTCAACCATGAACTTAAAGCTTGAGTGCATTTCCAATTCAGAGTCAAATTTTTCATCTTGGAAATATCCTATGACCAAAAGGGTTTATACTTATAAATAACTTTTTGAAGCTTGTAACTAAAAAAAGTAAGGGTGTACACTAGTTGGATTGAGGTTAGTACGAAGACAGAGAAGTTTTCATCTACAAAGACTTGTTTTTCCATTCTGCTTTGAGGTTTGCTTGAAGGGACCTAAATGCTGCAGAAAAGTTCTAATCAGTCCAAAATTATGTTGCCTATTATAATGTAGTTTTTCAATTGGTCACTTTTTTCTTTCTTTCTCCTTAAAAAAAAAAATCAAAACCGATATTATAATTTCAGAAGTTAAATGAAAATTTAAAACAACACGCATACTTTCAAAATTGATGGTCTTATTGATAATTGTATAATACATAGAATGTTACATTATACATTGGAAGTTAGAGTTGTCAGATGAAGCTAGGTCTAATTACTCAATGGGGCTATTAAATCTCTATTTCTGAATAGTTTTGGCATCTCTCTTTCCTTTGAAGTTCAGCAATATTGATATCCCTTAGAACTAGAATCCGGATCATATTATTGACTCTCTTCTTTTAAGTTTTTCTTGATTCTTGAACACAACTTTTATTTCTTTTGGTGCTTTGCACCTTTGAGCCTAGCCGTGACTCTAAGTGTTTTGTTTTCCAAGTATTACCACCTGATACATAAACACCACAAGCACTTAACTGGGAGAATCCTTTGGGTTCGAATTTGGCTTTGCTTAAATTCCCAGATAGTGGTGCTCAGAGCCTTAAGCGTACTCTTTAATAGCTTTGGGTCACGACTTTAAATGTTCAGTCTCAAAGATTACTTGACACTTTCACACCACAAGCATATAGTTAGGGAGAACAACTCTTTTGAGATTTTTAGGCCAATTTTCGACCCTCGTAACCATTGATGCTCAAAGCCTTTGACATTTTTCTTTTTCGATTTTCTTATTTTTTTTGCTGTTTCTTTTTCTTCAAGAATCAATCTTTTTGATATTTCAGAGAATCAATAATACTTCTCTAAATTCTTGTACTTCAAGAACCAATATGCCAAACCCCAACATCAAGTATGCTCAGTTAATTCATACATTTAGAGAATAAAGATAAGGTCACCACATCAAAGTAATTAGAATAACTTATGATGTAACTCAAGATCTTATGTATTTTCCTATGTTGGCACCTTGGGCTCTTCTAACCATTTCCACACATTCAGCAAACCAGTCCCATCTCCAGTGAAGAAGAGTCCGCCAGGGCCTATCTCAAAGGATCGAACTTCTTGTCTTGTAAATAGTCGACCTCTCTCTAGAAACCTGTAGAAGCAGACACAGTAAGTAGCTACAACAGTAAAAAAAACAAGCCCAGTAAAAGTAGCAAGACAAGTAGATGAAAGATTTATCATCACTCACGTCGGCAATTCATACATACGAACTGAATTATCTTTGCACGAGCAGAACAATATTGGCTTGGTCTCTGCATCAGTCATTCATACAGTCCAAAAACAGCCTATAATAACAAATAAAAAAAAAATGAATTGGACAAACCAATCACCTTCTTAAAACAAAATCAAAACATCAGCTTAAAGACATATTTGTGAACAAATGTTAGTGGTTGAACAACTTACAATTTGGTTAGTGTGAGTGTATGTCACTTCTAGAGTTCCCTCCTCGGTAACTTGAGAATTAAGATGGATCATGTTAACACAACGGCCAGTGTTGCAGTCCCATGCCCGAACTGTGCCGTCAATGCTACCAGAAATAAGTTTGTCTGAACCAGCCGGCAGTGCAATCCCAGTGATTGCCTGTCAACAAAATTTGAATATTAGCATAAACAAATCCAACTCAATGGCACTTATTAGTTTAACTAGACTAAACATCTTAGAAATAAATTTCCTCACCCTCAAACTTATTTCAATTGCAATATTCACTTAACTTCCAAATTAAACCAAGACAATTAACTAGAGAATAAGTTTACCAAATACACTAAACTGAATGTACTTTCTTTTTACTATTATATTTTTATTTATGAATATTCATTTCTACTATTTAAAAAAGGATTAATTAAACTTTCTTTCTCGATAATATTTTCTGAGATTCAAATAAGATTTTTTAGAATAGTAAGACATTTTTTTCTTTTTAATTTCAAATTAACCACTTATAGTCGAATTTAACTCGACCAAATTTCTGTTAAAGCAATAGATTTCTCCAAAAGAAGAATTTATGATTTTTTTTTTGCATTCTCACAGAAGATGAATAGAGAGCTACAACAATAGAATGATGATGATGGTGACCGCGAGAAGACTATGGATCACACTCTCCTGCTGTCAAATCCAATACATTTTGGTGAGATTTTTTGTTGCTCTTTTTCACGCCATATTCATGTTCCATAGCAACTTGATCAACTTTTACATAATCCATATATTTTAGTTTCGAACCGGTGGTGAAGCTTTCAATTGTGGAGTGCATGCACCGTTTTTAGAGCCAATGATGGCTTTGAATTTGTTGACAATGAAGCCATCGGTGTTTCCCATGTGGAGTAAGATTTGGAAATAAGAGGAGGAAAAAAACCCAAGACAAAACTTTTGATTAATGAAAAATTTCCTTTTGTCCTTTCTGTCTTTGCTCTGCTTCGTGTTCACTCATTTTGATTCTATTTTGTCATTTTAAATGTTGATGCATCTGCTTCTAAGTTTTGTCCCTGATCTAAGCTTTTAAGTTCTAATCTTTGTATGTGCTTCATGTTTGTGTTTGTGCTTGTGCTTCATGCTTATTGCATAATAATAAAACATTTAAATGTACTTATTATAATTTGTACTATATTTTAATTTATTATGTGTTTTGTGGTGAAATTATTAATTTAAAAAAAATGCTCAAATTTAAATAAATATATATTATGTATGATATATAATCTTAAAAAAATAAATGTATAACAAGTAAATTATGTGAGTCTATGAATTTCCAAGTCGAATTTACAAGTTGAGTTTAGATGAGCTCAATAAATTTATTTAGATTTGTGGAGTTGACAACTTTACATGTATTTATATATAAGTATATAATGACTAATTTTTCGTGTGCAGAAAATATTTTCAAATTAAACCAAGACAAAATACACTAAACTGAATGTACTTTGGTGTGTTCATATCAAATAATAAAAGGTGGAATCAGACATGTATAATTGTGTTCATGAAGCTTTGCAAGTGTAGAAAACCCATCACCATAAAACCATGAATGCAAATTCTGACACAACTCACCATGCACACAATTGTCAGTCATCCAATCTTTGCAAATACTGCGTGATTTATCCACACAAGCCTCGGCAACAGTAACCACATCTTCCACGTCTGCAGTCTTTTCAATCAATACAGCCTTTTGTTCACACTTGCTTGGCTTCTCAACAGATATAGCTTCTGGTCTGCACTCATCAACAGCCTTTAGTGCATAATTTTCTGGCTTCTTGAAGGCCTTGGGTGTGCAATTTATTGGCTTCTTAGCAGAGGAACTGGCCATCTTCTCAACGGACGAATCGGGCTTCTTCGAATGCTTATATGTGGTATTGGCATTATAGTATACATTGGATGGGGAGGTTGGTTAGCTATGTGAAAATGGACAAGGATTTCTGTTGCATCTCCCAGCTAGCCAATACTTACATGTTGGTGGTGTTGTACGACGCAACCGTTTAGTCCTCTTTGTTGTTGTTATAACAGCCATGATACTACGAAATAAAACACAGTATTCCCATCAATATATAACACCCTTCATTGCTCATTAATCTCTTCCAAAACTTAAACAACAACCCAATTAGAACAAGCTGCAGAATCCATTCCCTCATCAAAACCCACTTCTCCATCAACCCAACTTAACACCACTACTTAAGTAAAATACAATATGAACACTAAGGAAGACAAAAAAGAAACTCCAAACAAGGTAACGTGCTAAGAAGCAAACCTGAATTAAGAGTAGAATTGAGTTCGGAAAGTGCAATAAAACTAATAACAATTAGAATCACTGAATCAGCGAAGAAGAGAGTGTAAGAGGGTGTTTGTATAATAGTGTGGAAAATTGGATCACGTCCTTTATTTATAGGTTTCGTTGACGATGGAATTAAACCGAGAAAAATCAATAATCAATAAATATTAAATAGTATCATTATGAAATTCATTTATAGCTCGAAATCAATTCTGTTATATTCTGTTATATTTTGTATTTATTTTAACAAAAGAATATATAAATACTAATGGTAAGAAACACAATTTATTTTTTATTTTTTTATTTTTTATTAATATTTTATAGCTATATTTTTTATTATTATATTTTTCTAATTTTTTAAATTAAAAAATAAAAATAAATTAAATTTTTATAATATATTTTAATTTATTATTAAATAAAATATAAAAATATTAACTTTTATATTTTTATTTTTTGTATCATTTATATATACCATTATTAGACCAAGTTAGCATGCTAATGCCAACTGCCAAGTAGCATTAACTGTCGACAATAATCTCTAGTCAGCATCTTATTAGTAGTAATTTATGCTAAGAAATAATTTATGATAAAAATTTATTAGTAGTAATTTATGCTAAGAAATAATTTATGATAAAAATTTAATTACAATCAATTTTAACTGTCAAATAATTTTATTGATTTAACTAAATTTTTATTTAATAATTTTTAATTATTAATTTTATATAAAATTGACGGAACTTGAATTTTTAGTTGATTCTCTAATTCTAAATTAAAACAGATTAATAAATTTCTTTCAATTGCACATAAAGTTGATCATTTTAAAAAAAATATGCTTCACATGTTTTTTTTTAACGAAACAAATAAATTAACGCATAAAATCATTGAAAAATGTGAAGTCATAAGCCTATACAAGCCATCTTCACAAACCAATCCATAACAAAAACCAACTTATCAAATCTCATAAATTTCAATCAAATTCAAATCCTTAATCATCAACACTAGTTTTCTTAATCAAATTCATAATTACATTATTCTCTCAATCAAACCTCGTCGACTACATTCGATTGAAAAAACCATCAAACTCGTCCTGGTTTAATATAATCCTTGCATCATCAAACTCGCCCTGGTTCGATGCACTCGAACTTGCATCATACAATATTTGTTCTCAATGTTTGATTTCAGAAACGAAACAACGATAAAAAAAACAAAAATGTAGATAAGAAGAACAAAAAATCTGCGAACGCAGAGAAGAAGAAAAGAAAATCACTTGGTTGGATAAATCGCTTGATTGTAGAGCTTTTTTGTTATTATATGTGCTTATTGGTGCGCGAAATTGTGAACAATACTTTTCACAACTCTCATAATCCCCGGTCATGAACCCCAAAAACTTGGTGTTCAATACCATGGCATTAACACAACTTCGCACAACTAACCAGCAAGTGCACTGGGTCGTCCAAGTAATAAACCTTACGCGAGTAAGGGTCGATCCCACGGAGATTGTTAGTATGAAGCAAGCTATGGTCATCTTGTAAATCTTAGTCAGGCAAACTCAAATGGATATGGTGATGAACGCATAAAAACATAAAGATAAAGATAGAGATACTTATGTAATTCATTGGTAGGAACTTCAGATAAGCGCATGAAGATGTCTTCCCTTCCGTCTCTCTGCTTTCCTACTGTCTTCATCCAATCCTTCTTACTCCTTTCCATGACAAGCTTATGCAAGGGTTTCACCGTTGTCAGTGGCTACCTCCCATCCTCTCAGTGAAAATGTTCCTATGCTCTGTCACAGCATGGCTAATCATCTGTCGGTTCTCGGTCAGGCCGGAATAGAATCCAGCGATTCTTTTGCGTCTGTCACTAACGCCCCGCCTGCTAGGAGTTTGAAGCACATCACAGTCATTCAATCATTGAATCCTACTCAGAATACCACAGACAAGGTTAGACCTTCCGGATTCTCTTGAATGCCGCCATCAGTTCTAGCCTATACCACGAAGACTCTGATCTCACGGAATGGTTGGCTCGGTTGTCAGGCGAGCACTCGGTTATCAGGCGATCAACCATGCATCGTGCAATCAGGAATCCAAGAGATATTCACCCAATCGAAGGTAGAACAGAGGTGGTTGTCAGTCACACGTTCATAGGTGAGAATGATGATGAGTGTCACGGATCATCACATTCATCAAGTTGAAGAACAAGTGATATCTTAGAACAAGAACAAGCGGAATTGAATGGAAGAACAATAGTAATTGCATTAATACTCGAGGTACAGCAGAGCTCCACACCTTAATCTATGGTGTGTAGAAACTCCACCGTTGAAAATACATAAGAACAAGGTCTAGGCATGGCCGTGAGGCCAGCCTCCCAGTGATCTAAGATAGCATAAAAATGAAGATAGCTACCAAAGTCTCTCTATCATGATCTAAGAACTAGATGTCCAAAGATGAAAATACAATAGTAAAAAGGTCCTACTTATAGAAAACTAGTAGCCTAAGGTTTACAGAAATGAGTAAATGACATAAAAATCCACTTCCGGGCCCACTTGGTGTGTGCTTGGGCTGAGCAATGAAGCATTTTCGTGTAGAGACTCTTCTTGGAGTTAAACGCCAGCTTTAGTGCCAGTTTGGGCGTTTAACTCCCAATTGGGTGCCAGTTCCGGCGTTTAACGCTGGGATTTCTGAGGGTGACTTTGAACGCCGGTTTGGGCCATCAAATCTTGGGCAAAGTATGGACTATCATATATTGCTGGAAAGCCCAGGATGTCTACTTTCCAACGTCGTTGAGAGTGCGCCAATTGGGCTTCTGTAGCTCCAGAAAATCCACTTCGAGTGCAGGGAGGTCAGAATCCAACAGCATCTGCAGTCCTCTTTAGTCTCTGAATCAGATTTTTGCTCAGATCCCTCAATTTCAGCCAGAAAATACCTGAAATCACAGAAAAACACACAAACTCATAGTAAAGTCCAGAAAAGTGAATTTTAACTAAAAACTAATAAAAATATACTAAAAACTAACTAGATCATACTAAAAACATACTAAAAACAATGCCAAAAAGCGTACAAATTATCCGCTCATCACAACACCAAACTTAAATTGTTGCTTGTCCTCAAGCAATTGAAAATCAAATAAGATAAAAAGAAGAGAATATGCAATGAATCCCAAAAACATCTGTGAAGATCAGTATTAATTAGAGGAGCGGGGCTTTTAGCTTTTTGCCTCTGAACAGTTTTGGCATCTCACTCTATCCTTTGAAATTCAGAATGATTGGCTTCTTTAGGAACTCAGAATCCAGATAGTGTTATTGATTCTCCTAGTAAAGTATGATGATTCTTGAACATAGCTACTTATTGAGTCTTGGCCGTGGCCCAAAGCACTCTGTCTTCCAGTATTACCACCGGATACATACATGCCACAGACACATAATTGGGTGAACCTTTTCAGATTGTGACTCAGCTTTGCTAGAGTCCCCAATTAGAGGTGTCCAGGGTTCTTAAGCACACTCTTTTTGCCTTGGAACACAACTTTATTTCTTTTATTTTTCTTTCTTTTTCTTTCTTTTTCTCTTCTCTCTTTTTTTTTCCGAAATTTTCTCTCTCTTTTTTTTTTATATTCACTGCTTTTTCTTGCTTCAAGAATCATTTTTATGATTTTTCAGATCCTCAGTAACATGGCTCCTTTTTCATCATTCTTTCAAGAGCCAACATTCATGAACCACAAATTCAAAAGACATATGCACTGTTTAAGCATACATTCAGAAGACAAAAGTAATGCCACCACATCAAAATAATTAAACTGTTATAAAATTCAAAATTCATGCAATTCTTATCTTTTTTCAATTAAGCACGTTTTTCATTCAAGAAAGGTGATGGATTCATAGGACATTCATAACTTTAAGGCATAGACACTAAGACACTAATGATCACAAGACACAAACATAGATAAACATAAGCATTAATTTTCAAAAAACAGAAAATAAAGAACAAGGAAATTAAGGAACGGGTCCACCTTAGTGATGGCGGCTCTTTCTTCCTCTTGAAGATCCTATGGAGTGCTTGAGCTCCTCAATGTCTCTTCCTTGTCTTTGTTGCTCCTCTCTCATGATTCTTTGATCTTCTCTAATTTCATGGAGGATGATGGAGTGTTCTTGATGCTCCACCCTTAGTTGTTCCATGTTGGAACTCAATTCTCCTAGGGAGGTGTTTAGTTGCTCCCAATAATTTTGTGGAGGAAAGTGCATCCCTTGAGGTATCTCAGGGATCTCATGATGAGTGGGGTCTCTTGTGTGCTCCATCCTCTTCTTAGTGATGGGCTTGTCCTCATCAATAGGGGTGTCTCCCTCTATGTCAACTCCAACTGAATAACAGAGGTGACAAATGAGATGAGGGAGCCAAGGTAGAGGACTTGTCCGCCACCTTATAGAGTTCTTGAGCTATAACCTCATGAACTTCTATTCCTTCTCCAATCATGATGCTATGAATCATGATAGCCCGATCTATGGTAACTTCGGACCAGTTGCTAGTGGGAATGATTGAGCGTTGGATAAACTCCAACCATCCTCTAGCCACGGGTTTGAGGTCATGCCTTCTCAATTGAGCCGGCTTCCCTCTTGAATCTCTCTTCCATTGGGCGCCTTCTTCACATATGACTGTGAGGACTTGGTCCAACCTTTGATCAAAGTTGACCCTTCTAGTGTAAGGATGTTCATCTCCTTGCATCATGGGCAAATTGAATGCCAACCTTACACTTTCCGGACTAAAATCCAAGTATTTCCCCCGAACCATAGTAAGATAATTCTTTGGATCCGGGTTCACACTTTGATCATGGTTCTTGGTGATCCATGCCTTGGCATAGAACTCTTGAACCATTAAGATTCCGACTTGTTGAATGGGGTTGGTAAGAACTTCCCAACCTCTTCTTCGGATCTCATGTCGGATCTCCGGATATTCACTCTTTTTGAGTGAAAAAGGGACCTCGGGGATCACCTTCTTCAAGGCCACAACTTCATAGAAGTGGTCTTGATGCACCCTTGAGATGAATCTTTCCATCTCCCATGACTCGGAGGTGGAAGCTTTTGCCTTTCCTTTCCTCTTTCTAGAGGTTTCTCCGGCCTTGGATGCCATAAATGGTTATGGAAAAACAAAAAGCAATGCTTTTACCACACCAAACTTAAAATGTTTGCTCGTCCTCGAGCAAAAGAAGAAAGAAGAGAGTAGAAGAAGAAGAAATGAGGAAGAAGGGGATGGCTTTGTGTTCGGCCAAAGGGGAGAGAAATGGTGTTTAGGTTGTGTGAAAATGAAGGAGTGAAGGAGGGTTTATATAGGGAAGGGGGAAGGGTAGGGTTCGGCCATGTATGGGTGGGTTTGGGTGGGAAAGTGGTTTGAATTTGAATGGTGGGGTAGGTGGGGTTTTATGAAGGATGGATGTGAGTGGTGAAGAGAAAGATGGGGTTTGATGGGTGAAGGGTTTTTGGGGAAGAGGTGTTGAGGTGATTGGTGAATGGGTGAAGAAGAAGAGAGAGAGTGGTGGGGTAGGTGGGGATCCTGTGGGGTCCACAGATCCTGAGGTGTTAAGGAAAAGTCATCCCTGCACCAAATGGCAAGCAAAATCTCGTTTTGTGCCAATTCTGGCGTTAAACGCCGGGCTGGTGCCCATTTCTGGCATTTAACGCCAGCTTCTTGCCCTTTTCTGGTGTTTAACGCCAGTCTGGTGCCCCTTTCTGGCGTTAAACGCCCAGAATGGTGCCAGACTGGGCGTTAAACGCCCATCTGCTAACCTTACTGGCGTTTAAACGCCAGTAGGTGCGTCCTCCAGGGTGTGCTATTTTTCTTCCTGTTTTTCATTCTGTTTTTGTTTTTTTCATTGATTTTGTGACTTCTCATGATCATCAACCTACAAAAGACATAAAATAACAAAGGAAAATAGTTAATTATAAAACATTGGGTTGCCTCCCAACAAGCGCTTCTTTAATGTCAGTAGCTTGACAGTGGGCTCTCATGGAGCCTCAGAAATGCTCAGAGCAATGTTGGAACCTCCCAACACCAAACTTAGAGTTTGAATGTGGGGGTTCAACACCAAACTTAGAGTTTGGTTGTGGCCTCCCAACACCAAACTTAGAGTTTGACTGTGGGGGCTCTGTTTGGCTCTGTTTTGAGAGAAGCTCTTCATGCTTCTTCTCCATGGTGACAGAGGGATATCCTTGGGCCTTAAACACCAAGGATTCTTCATTCACTTGAATGGTCAACTCTCCTCTATCAACATCAATCACAGCCTTTGCTGTGGCTAGGAAGGGTCTGCCAAGGATGATGGATTCATCCATGCACTTTCCAGTCTCTAGGACTATGAAATCAGTAGGGATGTAATGATCTTCAACTTTAACCAGAACATCCTCTACAAGTCCATGGGCTTGTTTTCTTGAATTGTCTGCCATCTCTAGTGAGATTTTTGCAGCTTGCACCTCAGAGATCCCTAACTTCTCCATTACAGAGAGAGGCATGATGTTTACACTTGACCCTAAGTCACACAGGGCCTTCTTGAAGGTCATGGTGCCTATGGTACAAGGTATTGAAAACTTCCCAGGATCCTGCCTCTTTTGAGGCAGTTTCTGCCTAGACAAGTCATCCAGTTCTTTGGTGAGCAAAGGGGGTTCATCCTCCCAAGTCTCATTTCCAAATAACTTGTCATTCAACTTCATGATTGCTCCAAGGTATTTAGCAACTTGTTCCTCAGTGACATACTCATCCTCTTCAGAGGAAGAATACTCATCAAAGCTCATGAATGGCAGAAGTAAGTCCAATGGAATCTCTATGGTCTCATTTTGAGCCTCAGATTCCCATGGTTCCTCATTGGGAAACTCATTGGAGGTCAGTGGACGTCCAGTGAGGCCTTCCTCAGTGGCGTTCACTGCCTCTTCTTCCTCTCCAAATTCGGCCATGTTGATGGCCTTGCACTCCCCCTTTGGATTTTCTTCTGTATTGCTTGGGAGAGTACTAGGAGGGAGTTTAGTAATTTTCTTGCTCAGCTGACCCACTTGTCCCTCCAAATTTCTAATGGAGGACCTTGTTTCAGTCATGAAACTTTGAGTGGTTTTTATTAGATCAGAGACCATGGTTGCTAAGTCAGAGGTATTCTGCTTAGAACTCTCTGTCTGTTGCTGAGAAGATGATGGAAAAGGCTTGCTATTGCTAAACCTGTTTCTTCCACCATTATTGTTATTGAAACCTTGTTGAGGTCTCTATTGATCCTTCCATGAAAGATTTGGATGATTCCTCCATGAAGGATTATAGGTGTTTCCATAGGGTTCTCCCATGTAATTCACCTCTTCCATTGAAGGGTTCTCAGGATCATAAGCTTCTTCCTCAGATGAAGCTTCCTTAGTACTGCTTGGTGCATTTTGCATTCCAGACAGACTTTGAGAAATCATATTGACATGTTGAGCCAATATTTTGTTCTGAGCCAATATGGCATTCAGAGTGTCAATCTCAAGAACTCCTTTCTTCTGATTAGTCCCATTGTTCACAGGATTTCTTTCAGAAGTGTACATGAATTGGTTATTTGCAACCATTTCAATCAGTTTTTGAGCTTCTGTAGGCGTCTTCTTCAGATGAAGAGATCCTCCAGCAGAGCTATCCAAAGACATCTTGGACAGTTCAGAGAGACCATCATAGAAAATACCTATGATGCTCCATTCAGAAAGCATATCAGAAGGACACTTTCTGATTAATTGTTTGTATCTTTCCCAAGCTTCATAGAGGGATTCTCCTTCCTTCTGTCTGAAGGTTTGGACTTCCACTCTAAGCTTACTCAATTTTTGAGGTGGAAAGAACTTTGCCAAGAAGGCATTGACTAGCTTTTCCCAAGAGTCCAGGCTTTCTTTAGGTTGAGAGTCCAACCATGTCCTAGCTCTGTCTCTTACAGCAAAAGGGAATAGCATAAGTCTGTAGACCTCAGGGTCAACCCCATTAGTCTTGACTGTGTCACAGATTTGCAAGAATTCAGCTAAAAACTGATGAGGATCTTCCAATGGAAGTCCATGGAACTTGCAATTCTGCTGCATTAGAGAAACTAATTGATGCTTAAGCTCAAAGTTGTTTGCTCCAATGGCAGGGATAGAGATGCTTCTCCCATAGAGGTCGGGAGTAGGTGCAGTAAAGTCACCCAGCACCTTCCTTGCATTGTTGGCATTGTTGTTGTTTTCGGCTGCAATGAGTTCTTCTTCTTTGAAGAATTCGGTCAGGTCCTCTAAAGAGAGTTGTGCTTTGGCTTCTCTTAGCTTTCTCTTCAAGGTCCTTTCAGGTTCAGGGTCAGCTTCAACAAGAATGCTTTTGTCTTTGCTCCTGCTCATAAGAAAGAGAAGAGAACAAGAAAAGGTGGAATCCTCTATGTCACAGTATAGAGATTCCTTGAAGTGTCAGAGGAAAAGAAAAGTAGAAGACAGAAGTAGAAAATTCGAACTTATCAAAGAAGATGGAGTTCGACTTTTGCATTAAGGGATAGTGTTAGTCCATAAATAGAAGGATGTGAGAAGGAGGGAAGTGGTTTTTGAAAATTAAGTAAGAAATTTTGAAAACATTTTGAAAAACACTAATAATTTTCGAAAACCAAGAGTGGGAAAGAGATCAAGTGATTTTTGAAAAGATTTTGAAATTAGAAATCAAAAAGATTTGATTGAAAACTATTTTGAAAAAGATGTGGTTAAGAAGATATGATTTGAAAAACATTTTAAAAAGATTTGATTTTGAAAATTAAAAACTTGACTAACAAGAAAAGATATGATTCAAACATTAAACCTTTCTCAACAGAAAAGGCAACATACTCGAAATGTTGAATCAAATCATTAATTGGTAGCAAGTATCTTTGAGAATAGAAAGAAATTGATTTTGAAAAAGATTTGATTGAAAAATTGATTTGAAAAAGATTTGATTTTGAAAAGATTTTGAAAACTTAAAAAAATTTGATTTGAAAACAAAATCTTCCCTTTTAGCCATCCTGGCGTTAAACGCCCAGAATGGTGCACATTCTGGCGTTTAACGCCCAAAACTATACCTTTTTGGGCGTTAAACGCCCAACCAGGTATCCTGGCTGGCGTTTAAACGCCAGTCTGTCCTTCTTCACTGGGCATTTTGAACGCCCAGCTTTTTCTGTGCAATTCCTCTGCTGTATGTTCTGAATCTTCAATTCTCTGTATGATTGACTTGAGAAGACACAAAGTAAAAACATTTTTGGATTTTTAATAATAAGGACAAATCAAAATGCAATTAGAATCAAATAACAATGCATGCAAGACACCAAACTTAGCAGTTTGTATACTGCTGACACTTATGAGAATGCATATGAGACATACAAAAATACTCAAGTCAATTGAATTCAAAGATCAGAGCACGAAAATTATCAAGAATTACTTGAAAATCCTTAAGACACATGAATGAATGCATGCAATTGACACCAAACTTAAGATGAGACACTAGACTCAAACAAGAAATTTTTGGATTTTTTGATTTTTTGATTTTTTTGTGTTTTTCGAAAATTAAATGGAAAAAGATATCAAAATTCTTAATGAGAATTCCAGGAATCAGTGCAATGCTAGTCTAAGACTCCGGTCCAGGAATTAGACATGGCTTCACAGCCAGCCAAGCTTTCAAAGAAAGCTTCCGTCCAAAACACTAGACATGGCCAAAGGCCAGCCAAGCCTTAGCAGATCACTGCTCCAAAAGCAAGATAGATAGAAATCAACAAGCTTTTGTGATGATAAGTTGAAACCTCGGTCCAATGAAATTAGGCATGGCTTCACAGCCAGCCAGACTTCAACAAATCATCATGAAACTCTAGAATTCCTCTTCAAGAATTTCGAAAAAAAATAAATACCTAATCTAAGCAACAAGATGAACCGTCAGTTGTCCAAACTGAACAATCCCCGGCAACGGCGCCAAAAACTTGGTGCGCGAAATTGTGAACAATACTTTTCACAACTCTCATAATCCCCGGTCATGAACCCCAAAAACTTGGTGTTCAATACCATGGCATTAACACAACTTCGCACAACTAACCAGCAAGTGCACTGGATCGTCCAAGTAATAAACCTTACGCGAGTAAGGGTCGATCCCACGGAGATTGTTAGTATGAAGCAAGCTATGGTCATCTTGTAAATCTTAGTCAGGCAAACTCAAATGGATATGGTGATGAACGCATAAAAACATAAAGATAAAGATAGAGATACTTATGTAATTCATTGGTAGGAACTTCAGATAAGCGCATGAAGATGTCTTCCCTTCCGTCTCTCTGCTTTCCTATTGTCTTCATCCAATCCTTCTTACTCCTTTCCATGGCAAGCTTATGCAAGGGTTTCACCGTTGTCAGTGGCTACCTCCCATCCTCTCAGTGAAAATGTTCCTATGCTCTGTCACAGCATGGCTAATCATCTATCGGTTCTCGGTCAGGCCGGAATAGAATCCAGCGATTCTTTTGCGTCTGTCACTAACGCCCCGCCTGCTAGGAGTTTGAAGCACGTCACAGTCATTCAATCATTGAATCCTACTCAGAATACCACAGACAAGGTTAGACCTTCCGGATTCTCTTGAATGCCGCCATCAGTTCTAGCCTATACCACGAAGACTCTGATCTCACGGAATGGTTGGATCGGTTGTCAGGCGAGCACTCGGTTGTCAGGCGATCAACCATGCATCGTGCAATCAGGAATCCAAGAGATATTCACCCAATCGAAGGTAGAACGGAGGTGGTTGTCAGCCACACGTTCATAGGTGAGAATGATGATGAGTGTCACGGATCATCACATTCATCAAGTTGAAGAACAAGTGATATCTTAGAACAAGAACAAGCGGAATTGAATGGAAGAACAATAGTAATTGCATTAATACTCGAGGTACAGCAGAGCTCCACACCTTAATCTATGGTGTGTAGAAACTCCACCGTTGAAAATACATAAGAACAAGGTCTAGGCATGGCCGTGAGGCTAGCCTCCCAGTGATCTAAGATAGCATAAAAATGAAGATAGCTACCAAAGTCTCTCTATCATGATCTAAGAACTAGATGTCCAAAGATGAAAATACAATAGTAAAAAGGTCCTACTTATAGAAAACTAGTAGCCTAAGGTTTACAGAAATGAGTAAATGACATAAAAATTCACTTCCGGACCCACTTGGTGTGTGCTTGGGCTGAGCAATGAAGCATTTTCGTGTAGAGACTCTTCTTGGAGTTAAACGCCAGCTTTAGTGCCAGTTTGGGCGTTTAACTCCCAATTGGGTGCCAGTTCCGGCGTTTAACGCTGGGATTTCTGAGGGTGACTTTGAACGCCAGTTTGGGCCATCAAATCTTGGGCAAAGTATGGACTATCATATATTGCTGGAAAGCCCAGGATGTCTACTTTCCAACGCCGTTGAGAGCGCGCCAATTGGGCTTCTGTAGCTCGAGAAAATCCACTTCGAGTGCAGGGAGGTCAGAATCCAACAGCATCTGCAGTCCTCTTTAGTCTCTGAATCAGATTTTTGCTCAGATCCCTCAATTTCAGCCAGAAAATACCTGAAATCACAGAAAAACACACAAACTCATAGTAAAGTCCAGAAAAGTGAATTTTAACTAAAAACTAATAAAAATATACTAAAAACTAACTAGATCATACTAAAAACATACTAAAAACAATGCCAAAAAGCGTACAAATTATCTGCTCATCACTTATATCGGATCTTTTATTTAATTATTAAATTTTGTCTAAATTTATTATTAGATTGAATTAGATTTAATATCCGGTCAATTCCAAACAATTTATAATATCTTCGCTATATCAAAAAATAAAAATAAAAACTCATCTTTCGTATTAGATAGTTATAAAACATAATTAAAATTGAATTCATAGTTCAAATAACGTATTGAAGGCTGAAGCATCATAATTAGGGCAATTTACCTAAATAAAATGGTTGGGATAAATTTTTACTCAAATGCAATAATTACAATTCATTAATAGGTAAACCGTGATAAGTTACTGTTCATACCCTGGCCCAATAATAAAGGCCCAGGTCCAAAAGAAAGGCTTAGTCCAGAGGATTGAGCCTTACTACGCACCGACCTGGTGTCAAGAAGTCGGTGTTGACTACGATTTGTCCTAAAGAAGTCGGGCACGAGATTAGCTGGTAGATAAACACTCATTCAAATGAGTAACCGCCCCTAAAATCTCTCTAATCGCTTCATCAAGCCATATCTTAACCTCCCTAAGATAATGGGACGGTTAACACCCTAAAGATATGGCACTACTCCAACGGTGGTTATTGGCTCACCACTATAAATACACTGACACCCATCAGGTATCTCTAAGCCCAATACTCTCTAGACCTGTTCATACCCTTGCTAACTTAGGCATCGGAGTGTCTTTGCAGGTACCACCCCCATCTCCTCGTACAAACAAGTCGGACGGAGTCTCCCGAGTTGCACACTCATTCAGAATCCTCCTCCTTCACACATTTGGGCCAACCAACGTCATTTAACCCATCAATCTCCGGTTACCCACCGTAACATTGGCGCCGTTGCCGGTGACCCGAGAGATCATTCACCAATGGCGGACAGATCCCACGAAGAAGGTCATGTGGAGACAGACTCTGAGCAAGAGAATCTGGACACAGGAAATAACGATGTGGATCTCACCCTCCACCAGGAAATTGATAATCAGCACAGAGAAGGCACCTCCGGAGTAAAGAACCCGAAGGTAAACTCCTCAGAAGGGCGCGAGTCAGAAAAAAAGGACCATCCCATGTAACTGAACTCATGGGATTAGTCCACAGCTGCCTGGAACAGTTAGAACAGGAGCGGGAGCGGCAAAAGGAAACTGAAAAGAACCTAAAAGAGGAGATGGAACGACGAAAAGAGTTAGAAAGAAAACTCTTAAAGTTAGAATCCTCCCTCAAAAGTCGCAACTCCCGTGACGAACAAGAAGAGCCGCCCTTAGGTGAGGAAGATCCTTTCAGCGAGGACATAATGAGAGCAAAAATTTCGAGGAACTTCAAAAGCCCTGATATGGACCTCTACGATGGAACCACGGATCCAAAGCATCACCTGAGCAACTTCAAAAGTCGGATGTACCTAGCCGATGCTTCCGACGCTACGCGATGCAAAGCCTTCCCGACCACTCAATCGAAAGCAGCGATGAAGTGGTTCGATAGCCTCCCTCCGAGGTCGGTTAATAGTTTTGAAGACCTCTCAATGAAGTTTTTGATGAGGTTCTCAATCCAGAAGGACAAAGTGAAACATGCACCGAGCCTCTTGGGAATAAAACAGGAGGTCGGAGAATCTTTACGAGCCTATATGGAAAGGTTCAACAAAGCATGTTTGGAGATTCAAGACCTGCCCACAGAGGCAGTCATAATGGGATTAGTCAATGGACTCAGAGAAGGCCCCTTCTCGCAGTCCATATCTAAAAGACACCCCGTTTCTCTAAGTAATGTACAGGAAAGAGCTGAAAAGTACATCAATATGGAGGAAAACGCCAAATTAAGAGACCTGAGTTGGCGACCTGGGCCCCCTCCCTCAACAAAAGAGAGGGAGAGGGAAACCAAGAAAAAGGAAGAACTCGGTCTCGAAAGGCCAAGAAAATATCACTCTTATACTCCTCTGAAAGTTTCTATAGTGGATGTATACAGAGAGATTTGCAACACTGAGAGATTGCCACCCCCTAGACCCATTAAAAATAAAAAAGGGGGGAGCCGCAGCGATTACTGCGAGTACCATAAAATATATGGTCACTCCACAAACGACTGTTACGATCTTTAAAATGTGATAGAAAAGCTGGCTAGAGAAGGTCGGCTTGATAGATATCTCATAGAAAGGTCGGACGGTCATGGAAAGAGAAAGCGAGACGAAATGGATAGAAGAGACCCACCACCGCAGACACCAGAGAGACATATCCATATGATCTCAGGAGGGTTCACGGGAGGGGGACTTACCAAATCCTCTCGCAAGAGACATCTCAAAAGAGTCTACCAAGTCGGGGAAGAGTCACCCGACCTCCCTACCATTTCATTCACAAAAGAAGATGGGTAAGGAATAATCCCTGGACACGATGATCCAGTAGTAATAACTATGATCCTAGCAAATGCCCATCTCCACAGAACCCTAGTAGACCAAGGAAGCTCGGCGGACATTCTTTTTAAGCCCGCCTTCGACAAGCTAGGGTTAGATGAGAAAGAATTAAGAGCCTACCCCGACACCCTATATGGATTAGGGGACACGCCAATAGAACCACTAGGAATTTTACCCCTTCACACCACTTTTGGAAAAGGGGAAAAATCAAAGACTATGAGTATAGACTTCATAGTCATTGATGTGCGGTCAGCATATAATGCTTTAATCGGCAAAGCTACCCTTAATCGGCTCGGAGCAGTGGTATCCACTCCCCACCTTTGCATGAAATTCCCGACCTTAGCGGGAATAGCGACGGTAAGGAGAGACCAAAAATTGGCGAGGAAATGCTACAATGAAAGCCTAAATCTGAGAGGAAGGGGCAGAGAAGTTCACACAATAGAGCTCGGTGGCGCAAGGGCCAGAGAAGAGCTGCGACCACAACCGGGTGGAAAAACCGAGGAGATACAGGTCGGTAAAGAGGAAGGGAAAAATACTCATATAGGAGCCAACTTGGGGGAAACCCTAAAACAAAAATTGACCAAGCTCCTAAGAGATAATTCCGACCTCTTCGCCTGGAAGGCCTCTGACATGCCAGGGATAGACCCGGAACTCATGTCCCACAAGCTCTCGGTTTATCCAGGATCCCGACCTGTACAACAAAGAAGACGCAAGTTCGGTCCAGAACGAGCCCTAATAGTAGAAGAGCAAGTGCAGGCGCTCCTGGAAGCTGGCTTCATCAGAGAAGTCAAGTACCCAACATGGCTAGCCAATGTAGTGCTAGTCAAAAAACAGAATGGCCAATGGAGAATGTGTGTCAACTATACCGACTTAAATAAGGCATGTCCCAAGGACCCTTATCCCCTACCAAGTATTGATACCCTAGTGGACTCCAGCTCGGGGTACCAGTACTTATCATTTATGGACGCCTACTCGGGATATAACCAAATCCCGATGTATGAGCCAGACCAGGAGAAAACATCATTCATCACACCAGAGCTAATTTCTGCTACGTGGTCATGCCATTCGGATTGAAGAATGCAGGAGCCACATATCAAAGGTTGATGAATAAAGTGTTTTCCCCTCACCTAGGGACCCTAATGGAAGTATACGTCGACGACATGCTGGTAAAAACCAAGAAGGAAGTCGACCTCTTGTCAAACCTCTCACAAGTCTTTGACACCATAAGGCTGCACGGGATGAGACTAAATCCCGCAAAGTGCGCCTTCGCGGTGGAGGCAGGGAAGTTTCTAGGGTTTATGCTAACACAAAGAGGGATCGAAGCCAATCCCGATAAGTGTAGAGCCATCCTAGAAATGAAAAGTCCGACTTGTGTGAGAGAAGTTCAGCAGCTCAATGGCCGACTTGCAGCCCTCTCCAGATTTTTGGCAGGATCGGCACTAAAATCCCTTCCTCTGTTCTCCTTATTGAGAAAGGGATGTCAGTTTGAATAGACTCCGGAATGCGAGGAGGCGTTCCAAGAGTTCAAAAAGTTTTTAAGCCAACCTCCTATTCTGACTCGACCAGCACCTGGAAAAAATCTCGTCCTGTACTTATCCGTAGCGGACAAAGCTGTTTCATCAGCCCTAATAAAAGAAGACGAGGTCGGACAACATCCAGTTTATTTTATCAGTAAAGTTCTACAGGGCCCTGAGCTAAGGTACCACAAACTAGAGAAGTTTGCCTACTCCTTAGTAATAGCCTCACGAAGGCTACGACCTTACTTTCAGGCTCACACAATAAGAGTCCGTACGAACCAACCCATGAAGCAAATCCTCCAAAAGATGGATGTTGCAGGGAGAATTGTTCAATGGGCAATAGAGCTCTCTGAGTTCGACTTAAGATATGAAACTCGGACAGCAATTAAAGCCCGGTGCCTCACCGACTTCGTTGCAGAATACGCAGGGGATCAGGAGGAAAAACCGACTACATGAGAACTCTATGTAGACGGATCCTCCAATAAAACAGGGAGCGGCGCAGGCATAATATTGGTAGATGAAAGAGGAACCCAGATAGAGGTTTCCCTAAAATTTGAATTCCCAGCTTCAAATAATCAGGCAGAATATGAAGCCTTAATTGCCGGATTGAAATTGGAAGAAGAAGTCGGTGCTACAAAGGTGATGATATACAGCGACTCACAGGTGGTGACCTCCCAGATAAGTGGAGAGTATCAGGCAAAAGACCCAAACATGAAGAGGTACTTGGACAAAACTCTGGAGCACCTTGGGCATTTTGCAGAAACCGAGGTTAAACACATAACTCGGGATTTAAACAGCAGAGCAGACGCCCTGTCCAAATTAGCAAGTACCAAACCAGGAGGGAACAACAGAAGCCTGATTCAAGAAACCCTCCAGGAACCCTCAGTAGCAAAAATAGAAGACAAACAAGAAGTACTTGAGGTAGTCGGTTTAAACCTCGGATGGATGAACCCCTTAGTCGAATACATGAAATTCGACATCCTCCCTAAAGAGGAGAAAGAAGCTAAAAAGATCCAAACGGAAGCACAACACTACACCTTGGTGAGAAATATCCTCTACAGAAGGGGGATATCAACACCATTGTTAAAGTATGTACCAACCTCAAGAACCCCCGAGGTATTGGAGGAAGTACATAGTGGGATCTGCGGAAACCATCTCGGAGCAAGGTCACTAACCAGAAAAGTAATCCGACCTGGATTCTACTGGCCGACCTTGCAAAAGGATGCCACAGAATTTGTGAAAAAGTGTCAACCATGTCAGATGCATGCAAATTTCCACGTGGCTCCACCAGAAGAGCTCATCAGTATCACTTCTCCATGGCCTTTTGCAAAATGGGGAATGGATTTCTTAGGTTCTTTTCCCCAAGCGCCAGGACAAGTCAAATATCTGATCGTGGGAATAGATTACTTCACAAAGTGGATAGAAGCAGAACCATTGGCCACCATCACCGCTCAAAGAAGTCGCAGGTTCCTCTACAAAAATATCATCACAAGATATGGGATACCTTACTCCATTACTACAGATAATGGAACCTAATTCACCGATGCTACCTTCAGAAGCTTAGTAGCCAGTATGAAAATCAAACATCAGTTCACCTCGGTGGAGCACCCACAAGCCAATGGGCAAGCCGAGGCAGCCAACAAAGTCATACTGGCAGGGCTAAAGAAGAGATTGCAGGAAGCAAAAGGAGTTTGGGCTGAAGAGCACCCTCAAGTGCTTTGGGCTTACAGGACAACCCCCCAATCCGCTACGGAAGAAACACCTTTCCGACTAGTTTATGGCGTAGAAGCCATGATACCAATAGAAATCAATGAGCGAAGCCCAAGGGTAATTCTCCATGACGAGGTCAGAAACATACGGGGACACAAAGAGGAGCTCGACTTGCTCCCCGAAGTCCGAGAAGATGCCCAGATAAGAGAAGCAGCATTGAAACAAAGGATGACTACAAGGTACAACAAAAAGTCATTCGAAGAACATTTGCCCCCGGATGACTTGGTCTTAATCAGAAACGACATTGGAGTCAACAAATCAGGAGAAGGAAAGCTCGCCGCAAATTGGAAGGGACCATACAAAGTCAATGAAGTTTTAGGAAAAGGTTATTATAAAGTAACCGACCTGAACGGCACTGAGTTCCTAAGGTCGTGGCATGCTTGTAATATGAAAAGGTACTACAGTTAAAAGCGAACTCTACTCCCTGATGTACTCTTTTCCCAACTTCATGATTTTTTCCCATAATTAAAGGGTTTTTTCCGGAGAAGGGTTTTTAACGAGGCATCATAGTAGAGGCTAAGGGAAAATAGGCTATTAAAACTGTTAGTAGCAAAAAGGTACCTCCCCAATTAATAAAGATTTTTTTTTCATCTACAATATCTCTTATAAACTCCTTTCTATTTTCTAAGTCTTTCGACGAAATGCGCCGACTTAAGCTTGACAAAACGTGAAAATCCCATGAACCGACCTAGATGGTCGTCAGAATAAAACGACGAGGTACAAGTCGGTGTAAAGAGGTTATATAAGCCGATCGTAAACAACTCGGAAACAACTCGACTCGCAAGTCGAAACAAAACTCCGAGTAGAAAAGCTCGAAAACACTTCGACTCAGAAGTCGGAGTGAAGAACCGAGCAGAAGAAAAATGTATCGCAAAAATAACCTAAGTCATAAAAACCCAATAAAATATGGTTGGGCGTAAGGAATAACAAAAAAGAGATTGAAAAACCTAGGAAAAAGTTTAAAGGCTATCTAAAAGTCCTTAAACGAAAAAGGCTCGGAAAAACAGACGAGCCAATGGGAAAGGTTTTCGGAAAAAGATCAAGGGGGCTTTGAAAAATTAAAATCAGAAAAGCATACACGCATAAGGTAACTTAAACCCTTATCCAAAAAAGGGTATTTATTTTGTTAATTTAAAAACCCTTATTCAAAAT
Source organism: Arachis hypogaea (assembly GCF_003086295.3). Classification (NCBI taxonomy): domain Eukaryota; kingdom Viridiplantae; phylum Streptophyta; class Magnoliopsida; order Fabales; family Fabaceae; genus Arachis; species Arachis hypogaea. Next base: position 22,059,877 of record NC_092038.1, on the reverse strand, counting down.
GGGCACTTGCTAAAATATTTTGTTTACGGCCTTAAAAGGCCAAAAGAAATTGTTCAAACGTCACCAAACAACATATAAAGAGTTTAAAAAAGGGGGGACTCACAGGCCGAGCCCCCATATAGCCATAAAAAATTATTTCTGCAGAGGAGTAGACGGATCACCACTACCAGAATCAGGAGGAGCGCCACCAGGACCGGGAAGAGAGGCATCCACAGGAGATGAAGAGGAAGTCGGAGGAACAACTGAAGAACTCGAAGCGTCCTTGGAGCGAGGAGGGGACTCAATAATCCTCTGCCTCCGAGTCTTCAATTCTGACTCGGAAACGATTACGGGGGCAGGAGGATCCACAATAGCACCATCAATAACAACTTTATCAGGATGTAAAGGAGAAAGATCCAAGTCGGGAGCAATAACTCTGACTTGCTCCAGGAAAATCCTCCAAGACTCCTCGGCACCAAGCAATAGAGTCCTCCAACTCGGCATACGCATTTTGAGAGTTCAGCAAATCCTTCCTCACAGATACAAGATCTTGAAATAAACTCTGATAACTCTCCTGTGCTGTCTTCCTCAAACTCGCCTCCATGTTGCATTGGGCCCGCAACTTGCTCTCCTTCTCCCGAAGGCTATCTCTCTCCGCCCTCAGCTTAGCTACCTCCTCCTTCAACTCCCTCTCATGGTCCTGGTAAGAAAGAAGGCTCCCCTCCAGCTCCTCAACCTTCGAGGTTAACCCCAAAGAGCTGAGAGGAGTCTTCTCAAAAATATCCAAAAGCTTGCCACAAACACCCGCCGCCCTAAAACTCTCCTCAGCCAGAATGGTGAGATGGTTTCGAACAGAAACATCATCCATACTTATATGAGGATAGATGTTCTTTTGGACGAATGCAAGAGCATCCGCCTTAACCCCACCATCAAAAGAAGAGCCAGACTCTAAAGTCTTGCGCTTCTTCTTCTCTGGCTCAGGAAGAAGTCGGGCGGAGGGGAGTGGCCGAGATAAGGTTGAAGAAGAAATCACAATGGGTTGAGAGGGAGTCCCCACGTTCTGAGGAGGAGGAGGAGGAGAGATGATCGTCCTGGCACCACCAGCCCTGGCCCGGGACTTTGCCTTAGCCTCCTGAACTCTCTGGTAAGATTCCTGAGCATTCTTCCTTGCCATGTCTGCAAAAGAAACAATTAGCAAAAATTACAAGTCGGCAAACCTCAAGTCGACAGATACAAGTCGGAAATAAGAAATGCATATACTACCTAGTTGCGACCGAACAAAGGTCGGCGATCCCTGGAGGAATTTCCTAGTGTCCAAGTATGGGGCCCTCCCCCACACTTCTCGGAAAAATTCCATAATGGCCGCCTCCACCTCGTCCAGGTCGTCTAGACCGTACTTCTCGCAAGGGGAGGCCTCCAACCAATAGAGGGGAAAGCGAGGGGAAGAATTCTCATCCAGGAAAAAGGGGTGGTGACCCTCTACGGCTTGCACTTTGAAAAAATAATTTTTGAAGTCATGGAAAGATTCGTCAAAGAGGGTGAAAATTCTCTGACCTTGTATGGCTCGGAAAGACACTCACTGCTGCTTATTATTTAGCCCACTAAAAGGCTTAGTCATGTGAAAAAGAAAGAAGAAAATCCTCAAAGAGGTCGGAAAGTCCAAAGCGTGACTAATAAATTGATAAATTTTCAAAAAACCCCAAGAATTGGGGTGAAGCTGGGTAGGGGCAACTCGACAGTGGTGCAAAACAGATATTTCAAAATCCGAAAAAGGAAGAAAAACGCCCAAACGGGTGATCATACATTCATACATAAAGAAAAAATGAGGGGCCGCCTCATTGGCCCTCCCAAAACACACCCGGTCTTCCGGACCCGGGATTACCAACTCATATTTTGGCTCGTCCTCCTCCGAAGTACAAATCCTGTGGTGAGTACGAAGATGAGTAATAAACTCAGCGTCGACCAAGGGTTCCTCCCCTAGGACCGTGACATCAACCCACTGAGAAAGAACATCTACGGAAGCCATTTCTTTTTTCTTATAAAAGGTGACAAAAACCTACAAAAGAAAAAAGAAAAGAAAAATCAAAAAACACGGTCTCTAAAGGGAGGAGATACGAAGCCAAAATTTACAAACCAACCTATCTACCCACAAAATAAAAGCATGCAAACACAAAGCATGTCATGAAGGAAGAAAAGCTAACCTTTATCCAAAAGTGAAGGTTGGAAGAAGCAGAAGTCTTCAAACGCAAGAATGCAGCACGAACGAAGAAAGAAGAAATTTGAAAGATTGCAGAAACGGAAAAATGAAAGAGAGGGAAAGTATTTATAAACATGCTAAGGGGCATAATGGTAAAAACGGAGCAGTCATTAATGAGAGTGCACCGTTACCAAAGCCATCAATCCCTAGGTGCATCCCTAACGGACACGACGCTTGAATAGACGTAACTGTCAGAAATAAAAGGTCGCGAAAATCACGTCGGTTTAAAAACCCGTGTTTCCTCCAAGAAAGTCGGCTACGAACCCGAGTTAAATACTTGAACCAAAGCCCTAAAGAGATCTTGGGCTCAAGTAGGGGCACTGTTCATACCCTGGCCCAATAATAAAGGCCCAGGTCCAAAAGAATGGCTTAGTCCAGAGGATTGAGCCTTACTACGCACCGACCTGGTGTCAAGAAGTCGGTGTTGACTACGATTTGTCCTAAAAAAGTCGGGCACGAGATTAGCTAGCAGATAAACACTCATTCAAATGAGTAACCGCCCCTAAAATCTCTCTAACCGCTTCATCAAGCCATATCTTAACCTCCCTAAGATAATGGGACGGTTAACACCCTAAAGATATGGCACTACTCCAACGGTGGTTATTGGCTCACCACTATAAATACACTGACACCCCTCAGGTATCTCTAAGCCCAATACTCTCTAGACATGTTCACACCCTTGCTAACTTAGGCATCGGAGTGTCTTTGCAGGTACCACCCCCATCTCCTCGTACAAACAAGTCGGACGGAGTCTCCCGAGTTGCACACTCATTCAGAATCCTCCTCCTTCACACATTTGGGCCAACCAACGTCATTTAACCCATCAACCTCCGGTTACCCACCATAACAGTTACCACGTTTTACTTTTTACACATAAACTGTGGCAGGTAAGCACAGTTTACAAATGAGACAAATGAGCATAAATCGCGGGAAGTAAGCACGGATTATACATGAATAACGTGGGTGAAAACCGTGCTAGGTTCCCACAGTTTATGAGTAGTTAGTGATCATAAAACCCCATAAGTTACCACGATTTATGCGTGGAGTAATATAAATACAAATTTCACCTATCACATTGACTAAACTTATTTATTTACGTAAAGTTTGTTTATGGACTCAACAAACTTGTTTACATTTTAATACGATTTGAATTGTATTAATATATTTTTATAAATTTTAATCAATTTAATTTTATTTAAATAATTAGATTTTTAAATTATAAAATTTGTATTAGTTGTAATTTAAAATTTAAATAGATATAATTTAAATTAATAATTTATAAAATTGTATGTATTCGTATTATTATACTCATATGATTAATTATATTTATTCGATTTTTAAAAAATAACAGTGGTTAATTTTTTTATTTAAATATATTTATATTATTTTTAAATTAAAAAATATACTTATTTAAAATAATATGAGTATGTTTATTTAAATTTAAAAAATTTTAAAATAATAAAAGTATGTTTATTTAAAATATTAAAATTTTAAATTTTAAATAAACTTACTTATATTAATTTTAAATTTTATTTGAAATAATATAAATATGTTTATTTAAATTAAAAAATTAAAATAGTAAGAGTACATTTATTTAAAAAATTTTAATTTAAATATAATATAAGTGTATTTATTTATTAGTTAAAAATTAATAACCATTATTTTTTTAAATTAAATAAATATAATTAATCATATGAGTACAATAATACGAAACATACAATTTTATAAATCATTAATTTAAATTATAGCTATTTAAATTTTAAATTACAAACTAATACAAATTTTATAATTTAAAAATCTAATTATTTAAATAAAATTAAATTGATTAAAAATAAAAATATACCAATACAATTTAAATCTTATTAAAACGTGAATAAGTTTGCTGAGTTCATAAACAAACTTTACGTAAATAACTAAATTTAGTTAATGTGATAGGTGAATTTTGTGCAAACTTTATAAAAACACAATAAAAAAAATTAAATCCTAAAAAATAACATGATTTTTTTTAGAATTAAACTTTTTATATTTTATAATAGAAATAAAAAATCTGATTAACATTGAGCTAGTCCAATATTCTAGATAGTTTTTTTTAGTGTAATTCGAATTGCATCCCTTATAATTCGAATCAGGTAGTAAGTTCGAATTACGTACGAATTTTGGCTGCATATTTCGAATTGATCAACTTTGAATTACTGTTGGTTTGTAATTCGAATTACATAAAAATATGCTTCTTAGTTTTTTTTTTTATCTTTTTTTATATTGTTTTGGTGTTTAACACGCTTCTTAGTTTAATTTATTATTATTTTCTTTTTTAGATAAAATTTAATTAAAAAATATTATAATAAAAAATATAATTATAAAAAATTAATAAAATAATAAAATAATAAAAAATTAAATTATATCTCTTATTAATATTTTTATATTATTTTTATATTTCAACACATAATATTTATGTTTATATTTTATCTATTAAACATAATTTTATTATTTTTTTATCTTTAATGATGTAAGTCTCATATGCATCTAAACAACTAAACATATGAAACTAGCTACATTTTTTTTATCTTTAATGATGTAAGTTTCATATGCATCTAAACAACTAAACATATGAAACTAGCTACATGAAACACATGGGTGCGTTTGTGTATGTGTGGGTTAAATTGGGAAAAAAATATTCAATGAAATCCAAGCCCAAAAAATTTAATATACATATATAACCGCCTGTCAATTTCTTTATGGTTTCTTACAACTTTTTTCCCAATATGTTTGCCACATTTGTTTATGTTTTCCATCTTTGTAATATAATTGTGTGAGACTGTAATACATTTAGATCTACGTGAGAATCAGCTATTTGGATCTGTGATATTTAAGATATTTTTATTTATAATAATAATAACAAAGTTTTGTTCTGCTAGCTAGAATCAGCTACATAAATCAAATAATGCTATTAAATTTTATCATGTGTCATGTTTATAGAGAGGTTATTTGCATGTAAATCTTGTTTGACTATCTCATAAATGATCTTTTTAGATTTTCCTCTACTTTTCATTACTTGTTCATCTTCCATTTTATCTACCCTCCTGACTGGATGCTCTGTCGATCTTCTTTTCATATGTCTAAATCACCTAAAACGCGATTCTACAATTTTTTCCACTATAGGTGCTACTCCAACTTTTTCTCTCTTATATCTTCATTCATTATTCTATCCAATCGCATATGACCACTCATTCATCTCAACATCTTCATTTCTGTCACACTTAGTTTATGTTCGTGCTTCTCTTTGACCGTCTAACACTCTGTACCATAAAAGTATAGCCAGTCCGATAGCAGTGCGACAGAATTTACCTTTAAGTTTTAAAGAACATTTTTGTCACATATAAAACCAGACGCACTCCGACATTTTGACCAACCTATTTGGATCTTATGATTTATATTATATCATGTTCAATCTCTCCATTATCTTGTATGATACACGAAGATACTTAAAACTCTTAACTTTTTATAGGATATTTTCTCTAATCTTCACCTCTATATTAGGGTTTTTCCTTCACAGACCAAACTTACATTCCATATATTCCGTCTTTCTACAATTTATGCGCAGACCATACACTTTTAGAACTTCTTTCCATAAATCTAATTTTTTATTCAAGTCTTCCCTTAACTCTTCTATTTTTTATTTAAATTAAATAAAATTTATGAAAATACATAAATACAGCGTAATTACATAAATACACAATTGGTCACATCTCGATTGTTGAGGAGTTCTAAAAATTAAAAATATCTCGGATGTTGAAACATGTGTCAGAAGAGTAAAATGGGTACTGAATACCCGAGATACATGCAAAAATAAAATATGAGTATGCACAATGCGAATATATTTATGTAATTACGTGGTACTTTACGTATTTTCGTAAATTTTATATTTATTTAATTTAAGTAAAAAAATTCGTGATATTTACATAATCCAATCTAAAAATTGCGAATATGATTCGATTCGCACACTAATTAAATCGAATTGTAAATTTTAGGTAAGTATTTGTATATCTGCGAATCTCCACAAAATAAATAAATAAATATTTTTTGTGGAATAAAAAAATCTTTTATCCGTTTCATCGCATATTAATATACATATTAATACACACCACCCTGCTCTGGTGTTCCAAATCTTTCATCCGTTTCATCGCATACCAATGCACAGTCAAAAAGTGGCTCCACTAGTATAATATTGATGAATTTCTGACTGCTAAAACAACTGGAGTTCCCGTGAAGTCTAAAAAATAGTTAGTGCGACCACTATGCTGAATTCAGATATTTTGGCAATTGGCAATATTATTTCTCACACTTTTGTTTTGAAGTTTTTTTTTATATATATTTACATCTTCTTTTGGAATTTTTGTTAGCAAATTACATATTATAGCCCAGGATGAATCCATCTACCGTCTTGTTTTATGTGTGTTTAATTGGTGGAATTTTCTATTTTAATTAGTTTAGTTGTGTTGAGCCTAGTTTGATTTTGGGTTGATTAATGATGACAAACATTCAATTGGGTTGAAAGCCTAATATTGTTTAATGTGTGTTTTATTGTGGCAGGCCCATTAATTCTCTCACAGCCAAACAAAATAACTTGTTCATTCCTTTGATGCTTCAAGTAAATGCACAAGCCCAATACCTCACTCTTGGTTCACCATTCAGCAAAAATGAAAGACTATGCATTTGGCAACAGAAAAAGGACAGCTGTCTATATCATGAGCAAAACAGGACATCTGGCAAATAAAGGAGGCAACAACATAACAAGGACAGGTGTGGCTTTGTAAAAGCAAGAAAGGAAACTAAGACAACCACTAACCCAAGGACATCAGCTGAGCAATACTAGGATCGTGGTTGAGCAAAACACAATCGAGCAAAGAGCACAGAGCAGCAACAGCAAGGAAATGGAGCAGAATGCAAAAGAAGAGCATGCCAAGGAAGAAGGCCAAGCAAAGGTAGTGGTCGAGCTCCTCAAGCAACAGAGGTAGTGGAGCATGGTGAAGAAGGACTACTGCCAGCTATGACAGTTCCAACGAGCAGCTGGTACAAAGAAATGGAAGAGGAACAATGAAGCCAAGTTGAAGATATATAACAAGTTTCATTCCACCATTTCAAGACAAGAGAGAGAGACAACACACACTCAGAGCACCATCTCTAAAATAGAGTTGGAATCTCTTTCTTCTACTCAAGCTTAATTATGATCTTTGTGTTTATAGCTGTATTGCGTTATTTTCTGTTTTGAGAAAAGGTAATAATGTGAGGTTCAAAAGCCAAGAGAGAAAAGGCAAGAGTGATGCAAAATAGACACAAATTTCTGATGTATTTTGGGTTTATGAAATAGGATTAGTTCCCTTTATCAAGTTGGGTTAGCACTTGGGGAAATTGACTCTGGTTGATTCCCCTTTCTGGTTGGGTCAGCACTATGGGAAGCTAAGCTTTTGGAGGTGAAAGCTTAGGGGGTAGATACTAGTTGAATTAGGAAAAATTCAATAGTATTGGTGTATGTAATCTGTGAATGATTAGTGAAAATTCCACCATGGTTTGTGGTGGAGACTGGATGTAGGATTCATTGCACATAGAATCCGAACTAGGATATATGCTGGTCTTCATCTTCTCTTCCATACTCTTTACTGTTCTGTGTATGAGACTATTTCAAATAATCTTCTACAAATCGTGCTATAACAAAAACAGAATTTGAAGCTTTAAGTTTTAAACTAACTTGATTCAATCCCCCTTCTCAAGTTCAACTAGATCCATCAAGTTGTTATGCAGTTGTGTCATAAGATTGGAAGCATTGTTGGTTCATTTTCTAAAGAAGTCGTAAGGAGAGGTTAGTATAGACACATTAGAAATGCTATAGGTTTAAATATCCAAAAATATAAAAACTTAAACCTTACACATTTAAAAACTTTCCAAGAATTTTTAAATGAGCATAACTTAACACCAGAAAAATATCCAAAACTCGATTAATATGAACATCCAAAAATCCAAAATTTAGAACATAAAAAAATCCATATATTTGAACATTCATAATTTCATATATTCGGATATCCAAAACTACAAATTGAATATCCAAAACTACAAATTTAAATTGGAAAAAATCTCATGAAACATTCATAGTATCGTAGGATTGAACATTTAAAATTCTTTAATAAACCTCCAAAATATCTATAAGAAGAAAAAGGAACAACTCCAAGCAAAATGCAGCAACAACAGCAGCCAGAGATTTTTCATCAAACAAGTCTTGATAGAAGACAAGAAATAATTACCTCTTGTTCATACAAGGGCTTAATTAACTACACATCAAAATTTGTTGGATCTATGTGAGAGGTATCAGATGACATGGGTAGAGAAAGAGAGAGAGTTAAGAGCGTTAGTGAAGGAATGAAATATTAGAATGATTATACATTGTGTACACACAGGTTACAGAGTATAGTTCCTATATTTATACTGCTAATACATAACATGTTGATTCTGTTACTGTATCTACTTCCGAGGACGTAACTAATATTTGAACCCTTGTACACTTTTAATTAGGAGTTCGAATTCAAACGGATCCAAATTAATAAATTGTTCATTCAATTCAATCTAAACCGACTAAAATTACGTTAATTTGAATTTGATCGATTTTTTTTGGCAAACCACATGTGAATTAGATTGGATATCAAATTTGTTTTTCAAAATCGATCCAATCAAATCCAAACCAAACCGTACATGTAATACAATATTATTATATTTAAAATTACATTTATAATATATTTATTTTGTTATACATTTTTATTTTATTTATGTATTCTTATTATTTAATAAATATTTTATGAATTGAAAAACGAAATTTATTTATTTATTTATATTAACCAACCTATAATTTTTTTTATTATTATGTTATCTGATTTTTAATTTTTTAAAATATTATTAAAACTTGTTATATCATTATTGATTATTTAAGATTTAATATTAAAATTTAATATATATTATTTTTTTTAATTTATAAAACTCTAATTCAATCCAATCCAAACCACTTAGATTGAATTGTCTAAAAATAATCTAATCTAAATTACAGCACAAATAAAATTAGTATTTGAATGGACGTAAATTTTTCCAACAAAACTGAACCAAATCGCATTACAAACACTTCTACGTTTTTTTTTGGGACATTTAACACTTCTACGTTTAATAGTGGCAACTGGCAAGCATTTCAACCATTTTATCATTTTTTTTGGGTCATGACCTCATACCTTACTATTTCTTTTATCTTTTCTGATCCCTTTTGTGTCTTACTCTTTTATCTTTTCTGATCCCTTTTGTGTCTTACTGATGACGAAGTCCAGGTTCTTGATGGGCCATGAAATGGGCCTTGATGTTCTAAAATAACGGGCCAGTGGACCACAAAAGAAATCCTCCTGAACAAGAAAACCATAATGCTTCTGCTATATGCTTTTACTCTTCACTCCAAAGTTCCATAGCTTCAGAAGATCGACTTGTCTTGTGCCGGGTGCACTTTCTTTTGTTCTTTCTTTTTCTATCAACAGCACTTCCAAAATTTTCCTTCCCACTTTTTCCGTCGCAGCATAATCCTTCTATTCTCTTCTCAGTAACTCCCAGTTAGGGGTTTTTTTTTCAATTTATCAGCTCCTCCTCCAATGGCGCCCGATCCTAATCGCACCGCCGCAGGAGGTGGCAGTGGCAGCGGCACCAGCACCGCCAACGACGAGGTCGTGAACAAGAAGAAAGTCGAGAACGAAGATCTGGTGAGTCTAATACCCTGGCCTCTAGTTTTAGTTTATGTTGTTACTCGAATTCTAGGGTTCAGGATTTTCTATTTAACTTATGGAGAGAAAATTTTGATTTTTCTGGGGAAATTTGTGCAGTCCGATGAGGATTTGGCGTTGAAGCAGCAGCTAGAGTTGTACGTGGAGAGGGTTCAGGATTCCGACCCAGCTTTGCAAAAGGTTGCTCTTGAGAGCATGAGGTAAACCTAGTTTGTACTTGAGAATTCAGTGATGAGAGTTAACTCTATGATTTGAATGATTAACTTAGCATTTTGTTGAAAGCGGATTGAATCTGGAACGTTTGGTTGTGTTACAGACAAGAAATTCGTACTTCAACAAGCTCCATGACTTCGGTTCCCAAGCCGTTGAAGTTTCTTCGTCCACATTATGGAACCTTGAAGGCCTATTATGAGACAATGGCAGAGTCTGATTTGAAGGTAAGGTTATTTATGTGGTTTTGGTGCTGGCTTTATGAGACAATGATGGTAGTATTTTGGTGATTAACTGAATTGTCTTTTGCCAATGCAGAAGTACTTAGCTGACATATTATCAGTTCTGGCCCTTACTATGTCTGCTGAAGGGGAGAGAGTAAGTATTAGTTGATATTTAAAAATAAATTGAAATCATATGGTTACTTTGGTGAAATGAAATTTCCATTATTTGACTACTGTGTGGTTTATAACTCTATCAGGAAAGCCTCAAGTACAGGTTACTGGGTTCAGAAGGTGATATTGGTTCTTGGGGCCACGAGTATGTTAGGTGAGAATTTCTTTTCTTGTTTAGGTCTGTTTTTCATTTTTGGAAGATGGATTGCTGTTTTGTAAGCAAACAACTTAAAGGATTTGAAACTAAAATTCTGGTCGATGAAGTCTGAATGAATTGGAGTATCATACTTCTGCTGATTGATAGTATCTTTTGTTAGGAATCTGGCTGGAGAGATCGCCCAAGAGTATGCAAAACGACAGGTTGGGTTTCTAGCTTTCTCAGATGATTACTATTTATAGCTTTAGCTTAAATGTGCTTTAGCATGCATGTATCACCACATTCATTGATATCAATACTATATCATCAGACATAGTATAACCCCCCCCCCAAAAAAAAAAAAAAAAACAAAAGCAGAAGAAAAGTAGGACTTAATTCCATTAAACTTATTTTGCAACACCGTACAGTGCATCATTTGGTGTCCCATTATTTTAGCTTCAGGTACATTCGCAGTCCATGTGCTAGGGTGTAGTTAGTGTTTAGTTAGGAATTCAATGTGGCAATACCTACGTGCCCACCCATTCACCAGTCCTGTTAGCTCTACTTATAGATCTTAATAACCACAAGTTTAATATGTAATTGTAGTGATAAGTGTCTAATATAATATTGTCTCTTAAATATCAGGTCTTTGGCTAAGGATTTGATTTGAGTTGTGCTTTACTATGTAGTGTAGTTTACCCATATCAGATTGTCAAGTTCCTTTACAATCTAAGATTTCATGCTCTAATTCTCTCTTCACAGAGTGAAGAGGCTCCTATAGATGATCTCATGGAACTCGTACAACAAATAGTTGCTTTTCACATGAAGGTATGACATATGCCCATTGTCTTTGCTTTTGGAAAATGATCAGGGCACTACAAAATGTTAGAGTATATTTTCAACAATTTGACTAATTTCAATCGTGCTGCAGCATAATGCAGAACCTGAGGCTGTTGATCTTTTGATGGAGGTAATATGCTAGATCGCATTTTATGATGTGTCTTAGCTACCATATATTGTGAGTTACATCTGTTACTTTTTTAATATATAGGTGGAAGACCTGGATATGTTGGTTGATCATGTTGACAAGACGAGTTTTAAGAGGACCTGCTTATATCTCACCAGTTCAGCTAAGTAAGTGAAAATGAGGATTCTTTTATTTATTGTCTAAGAGAATTCAATTAAATTCAGGACAGATACAAAGAAAGGTTGAAAAACAGAAGTTTATCATTAGTTAATTGTGCACGAACTTCGTATCTCCTGTTTTTAATGAATTTATTGTTTGTCTGGCAATCTGTTACTCTTTCTGTTGGTTTCCTACATGTTTGGTATCTCTAGTATTTATTTCTGAACCATTATGTTATTTAACAATAAGAGTTATCCTTATACTGCTGTGAAGTGAAGTGATGTAATGTTCTGATTTGAACTGTGGTTAGCTTGTACTGTTGTTGGGGTTGTGGAAGACAATGGTGTGGTATGGGTGTTATTTGTTTACTTGTGATGATAGATTGAATTGTTATGTTATACTGTCATAATTATGGATTTAACTTGTTGATTTGATTTTGGAAATTTTAAGAATGGTATTTTACAATGTACTGGTGTTTGAGAAGGAGTTTGACTTTCACTGTGAGGGAACAGTTTGAAGGGTTGATCATGAGATAGTTATTGTGGTCATAATTATTATCATTTTACATCGATATTTATATGTGATTTTTCTTGGATCAACTGTTCTTTAGGGGTATTCGACTTTGGACACTGTCATAGATGCATTAACAATATTATTATTTACTTATTATATTTTACTTCTTCAGATACCTTCCCGGACCAGATGACATGCTAGTGTTGGACATTGCATATATGACCTATCAAAAGTTTGAGGAATATCCAAATGCACTCCAAATTGCATTGTTCTTGGATAACCTGCAGGTGTGACACTGGATTTCTGGATCTCAATTATTTTCTGATTGTGATTTATGAACATTTTTTTCTCGTGTTTTTTTGTATAGAGAATTCATAAGATCATCTGCTAAATTTTGTACTTGTATTCCCAATACTTGTGAAGAAATAATTTATATGTTGCTTAAATTATTATTGCTGTTTATAACTAACACTATTTTTGACAGTATGTGAGACAGGTGTTTACCTCTTGCAAGGATCCGCAGCGAAGGAAGCAATTCTGTTACATACTTGCACGTCATGTAAGTCCTGGAATTTTTGCTTAGCAGAAATGATGGTAATATGCCCATGTCAAGAGCTAACCTGGATCAGTAAATAGTAATCATTTGAGAGTTTGTGGATACTGCTAGATGTTGACAAATAAGCTAGAGGCAGACAGAGACAAATATTTCACATTTTGTTTGAGATTTTTCATTTAGCTGGTTTTTCTTTTTTGTTAACTATCTGTTGTGTTTGTTTACTTGTAGGGAATTACTTTTGAGCTTGATGATGAGTTAGTTCCGGAGGAGGATGAGAAAGAAATATTGCAGGAGATAATAAACAATACTAAGTTAAGTGAGGGATATCTGACTCTTGCTCGTGATATTGAAGTCATGGAGCCGAAGTCCCCTGAGGATATATACAAGGTGTGGCTTACTTGATAATTGCTGGCACCTTATTCTTAACTAATGCTGTATCTAGTTACTTCCAATGCCTTTAGATGTTGGGATAAGACTTGATTTTATAAAACTGAATTTTGTTGCAGGTTTAGTATTAGATATTTAGATATGATCCAGGATTTGGTGCCTTACAGCACGATAGCCTGGATTAACAGAGAATTTTTATACACATGCATACTGCTGCAAGCTGCTGAAGCTTTCTAGAGTTTCTTTTATTAAAAGAATTTGTCTTCTGAGTTTTGATGTGTTCATGGCCTATATATATTAGAAGCGTTTTCTTTTTAATTTTTTAATTTGCTCGGAATCTAATGTTCAAAATTGTTTGGTCTTTTGTAGGCACACTTGCTTGATGGCCGGGCTAGTGCTGGTGCAAGTGTCGATTCAGCTAGACAGAACCTTGCTGCTACTTTTGTAAATGCATTTGTAAATGCTGGTTTTGGTCAGGTACAATGTACCTTATAATTCAGGATTTTGTATCTTCGTATTTATTGTGCTTTTACATTATTGATGTTTTCTATTTTCCTAACTTCTCCCTTTCTTTCTGTCATTATTACAGGATAAGCTAATGACTGTCCCATCTGACTCTTCAAGTAGTGGTTCTTCTGGAAATTGGCTTTTTAAAAATAAGGAACATGGGAAGACTAGTGCCGCAGCTAGTTTGGTATAAATTTATTAATTGAACCTTCATTTTCATTATTGATAAATGAGGAATGCCACTTCCATTATTTCTAACTTGTATTATTACAGGGTATGATTTTACTCTGGGATGTTGACTCTGGACTTGCACAAATTGACAAGTACTTCCATAGCAATGATAACCACGTCATTGCTGGTGCATTATTGGGAGTTGGAATTGTCAATTGCGGTATCAAGAATGACTGTGATCCTGTGGGTTCAAGTTCTTCTCCTTGCTTCCATATGTTGCATATTTTTGTTTCCATGTTGATTCTTATTTTACTACTTTCAGGCTATGGCACTTCTAGGTGACTACACAGATAAAGAAGACTCATCAATTAGAATTGGTGCAATTATGGGATTAGGAATTGCTTATGCAGGCTCCCAGAATGAGCAGGTCAGCTGTTTCTCTTAATTTTTTTTCTTGGAATTTTGTTTTAGTAAAGCTGAGAGAGGTATGCCTGTTTTTATTTTCAAATTCAAAAAGTTTTGATTTATGCTTTGCATTTTTCAGTTACGTTGCAAATTGGCACCTATATTGAATGATGCTAAAGCTTCACTTGATGTGATTGCTTTCACTGCTATTTCATTGGGCTTGATCTATGTGGGTTCTTGCAATGAGGAAGTCGCTCAAGCAATTATATTTGCACTGATGGATAGGAGCGAGTCTGAGTTAGGAGAGCCTCTTACAAGACTTTTACCTCTTGGCCTTGGTCTTCTATATCTTGGAAAGCAGGTAGTTATTGTGTGTCTAGTTATCTTTTGTTTATATGCCTTTTGGTTCTTCAATTGTTCTGCTTTTTTACTTATTTAATATTATATAGTTAGGAGAAGTTCTATTATGAAATGCAGTCATGGTCACCAATGATTGTTGTTCTTTGCTTCAAATTGTGTTTTGTGACAACAGGAAAGTGTGGAGGCGACTGCTGAAGTGTCGAAGACTTTTAATGAAAAAATTAGAAAGTATTGTGACATGACTCTCCTATCATGTGCCTACGCTGGAACTGGGAATGTTCTCAAGGTACAGTGCTCACGATAATTCAATCACAGATTTTCTAGAAATAAATCTATGCTGCAGCTTTGTGTATTCACAATTTTCTTACACTTCTTCCTACCATGTAGGTTCAAAATCTCTTGGGTCATTGTTCACAACATCTTGATAAAGGTGAAACGCATCAGGGTCCTGCGGTGCTTGGAATAGCTATGGTAGCAATGGCTGAAGAATTAGGACTAGAGATGGCTATTCGGTCATTAGAGCATCTTCTACAGTATGGGGAGCAAAATATCCGCCGAGCCGTTCCTCTGGCACTTGGTCTACTGTGTATATCGAATCCAAAGGTAAAAATGGGGCTTGCTTCTCATGGCTGCAGACTTGTAGTCTTTATAGATGCATTCTCTTCTCAGAAAAGATTATCGAATTGAATGTCTGTAATTATAATTATTGGGCCAAGATGTCGCATCTGATTTTCTCTTTAGATGACCTTTTACTGGATTATGCCAGGTCAATGTTATGGATACCTTAAGCAGACTTAGCCATGATACTGATCTAGAAGTGGCAATGGTAAAGATATTAGAACCTAGTTCTCATTATGTTCTATATAACTCACTATTTGTAGCTAAAACTATATTTACTATGTTACAGGCGGCAGTTATCTCCTTGGGTCTGATTGGTGCTGGAACAAACAATGCCCGAATTGCTGGCATGCTTCGCAATCTTTCAAGCTATTACTACAAGGATACCAGCCTTCTATTTTGTGTATGCTTCATCCAAGTTACCTTATTTTTTCAATTCTCAATGTTGTTTTGGTCATTAAATTTCATTCACTACATCTTCAGGTGCGGATTGCACAAGGTCTTGTGCATCTGGGAAAGGGCTTATTGACACTTAATCCATATCATTCTGACCGTTTCTTATTATCACCGTGAGTAAAACCTTTTTTGCTAATCAGATTTTAATCATCAATTAATTTTGATGCCGGTGGCCATCTTCTCCCCTGATTTATGTTTTTAATCAAAGTTGTTCTATTCGATTTTTACAGGACAGCACTTGCTGGACTAATTACCATGTTGCATGCATGCCTTGATATGAAAGCTATTGTGCTTGGAAAATATCACTATGTTCTCTACTTCCTTGTTTTGGCAATGCAGGTTTGTTTCACTATCTGAACTCTTTCCGGTTATCTAATCTTCCTGCTTTTTTATGCCCTATCTGAGTTGCTTTGTTTCTCTTGCAACAGCCAAGGATGTTGTTGACAGTGGACGAGGACTTGAGGCCTCTGTCTGTCCCTGTTAGGGTCGGTCAAGCAGTAGATGTGGTCGGACAAGCAGGTCGCCCGAAAACGATCACCGGTTTCCAGACTCACTCCACGCCTGTTCTTCTGGCTGCTGGGGATAGGGCAGAATTAGCAACAGAAAAGTAATATATGACTGCCTTGTATGTTTAAAACTAGGCTCTTGTTGTCTTCTAACACTAACACTTTTTTTGCAGATATCTTCCCTTGTCGCCTATTCTCGAAGGTTTTGTTATATTGAAGGAGAATCCAGATTATAGGGAAGAATGAGGGTCACACTGATACCTTTTTGTTTGCTTTATTTATCTAGTCTCTGGACAGTATTTATAGTTGACGTACGGATTTAACATTTTCTCAAGATGTAGAAGAAATTATTTGGTCATATTCCTTTGTTTGGATGAAAAGGATGGAAACTACTGTTCAGGTGATCTCAGTTTGTATTGTTAGCTTTGTCAGTTCATTTGTCAATTTATAATTATATTCTTACACGATTACTTGATCAAGAATAATCAGATATGAATATTCCCATCCATTAATTCCGAAGACAACGTATTATCAAAGTGTGAAACAATTTCCATCCTAGTGTTCGATTTGGGTTACTCAGTTTTGGGAGGTATTATGCCTAATTGGGGACTCGGTTAATTATGGCATTATGGTTTTCCTTTTTTTTGAGTAATTGCCCATAATAATTACCCAAATTAATCTCTTTTAAAAGTGGACACTTTAGTTTTCAAAGGATTTTAATACACAATTCTATTTCTAATGTTTATTTTTGTTAGTCGATATAGTTGTGGGTTAATTTTAATTTTCTCCATATGATAACGTCAAATACTGAACTGGAACGTTAACTTGTACGAATGGCTATCAAGTGTTTGATAGCAAAAAAAAGAGTTGAATTTTAAATTAGTTCTTGAATTTGTACTCAGAGTATCAAAATGATTTTTGAAATTAATGATTATTCAATTTGTCTCTGAAATTATTTTCTGAGATTCATAGTAATTTTTAAAATAATTTCCGTCAATCTTTGTCATTAGAGAGGACTGAAACAATGTTATTTTATACTTTAAAAAATCATTTTGAGTCCTCTTCTCCAATCTTACTTTCTTATACTCAACGTTACTCTCTCACTCACAACGGTAGAGGCAAGTTTTTTTCTCACTATTACGAGATCGAGGTGCTCTATGAACACGCTGTCCAGCCTTTCTCACTCCACTGTTGCCATCATCATCATTCTCAAGCGCGCCCACTCGCTAGCGACCCCAAGGCCCACCAATAGCTCTACAATAATAGCAGATTTTTGTTCCTCTCTACTCGTAGCCGTTTGCGCTCTTCTTTTGCCTCCTCTCGTCCCTCTGCATCCTTTTCTCTGTAGCCAAGGTGAGTTTTTTTCTTTTAATTTTTTTTCAGTTATTTAATCATTATTGTTTAATGTTTTGAGTGATTGTTGGTTGTTGCTACTGATTCTGTTTTAATATAGCTGTAATGGTTGTTTTTTTATTGTTTTTCTATTCTGTAACTATTGCTATTTTTTTTGTGATTGTTGCTATTTAGGTTGATTGGTGCTTGTTATCTAGGTTAATTGATCTTTTTTATTGTTGTTAATTTTTTTTATGATCTTTTGTGATTGTTGGTTTTCTTAACTTTGTAATTTTTGCTGGTTATGATGATGTTGTTGTTGCTATTATAAAGTTGAAAAAGAAGAAGAAGAACAGTATGAAGAAGAGAATTGGTGAAGATAATTGGGAATTATGATTTTCTCTTATAAATACAAACGACGACGTGTCGGGGATTAGTTTTTTTTTTTATAAATACAAAACGACGTTGTTTCAGTCTAATTCAGCTCTCCAATGGCAATGAAAGAAGAAAATTATTTTGGGGACTACTATGACTCTTGGAGGAGAATTTCAAAGATGAATTTAAATAATTATTAACTTTAGGGATTACTTTGAGGTTTGAGTACAAATTCAAGGATTACTTTGAGGTTTAATTCCAAACAAAAAAAGAGAAGGACTTGCCCCCTAAATAAATTGGGACCGGGCAGAGATTAAGGTATATATTGATTAAATTGAGTTTGAATTGATACATTTGGTTAAATTATATTAGATTTTACTATAGTTGAATTGATATATTTGGTTGAATTATATTAAATTTTATTATAGTTGTGTTATATTTTTAAGAGTTAACTACTAATTCGGTATTCGAAAGTTGACAAAAAACTCTTTAAAATATGTTATCGATAAAACAACTCTCAAATGATTTTAAAATACCACGAAAAGAACCAATAATTTTTGT
Source organism: Arachis hypogaea (assembly GCF_003086295.3). Lineage (NCBI taxonomy): Eukaryota > Viridiplantae > Streptophyta > Magnoliopsida > Fabales > Fabaceae > Arachis > Arachis hypogaea. The sequence continues at coordinate 22,041,228 of NC_092038.1, read as the reverse complement.
AAGTAACAAAAAAAATTCATATTTAGCAGTTCTAAATTTTTGTGACAATATTTAAATATTTAAAAATGTCACAATAATTTTTTTTAGAAAAATTCACTTGATAAAAAATTTAATAAATTTTAAAGATGAAAATATTTTATTTTTTAATAATGATGGCAAGAATTTGTATCAAAATTTAATCTTAAAAAGCGTTTTTAGATATATATTTAATATTTAGTTTTGTTTTATCGTATTTTTAAATATTTTAGGATTTATTTATGTGAGAGCCTTTTAGAATTTATTTTTTATTTTTTGTCAACAATGTGAACTTTGGGATTTGGATTTTTTAAATTTTGAATTTTACTTTAAAAGATAAAGTGTGATTTCTCACAATTTATTTCATAGGTAAGATTAAAAAAAATATGAAAAAAAATTATTTAAGGGTGAGAAATCACACGCGAATTTTTTTTCATGTGAGAGAGAGAAGAGTGTATCTCTGAATGGTGTGACAAGAGAGGTGCTTTACCTTGCTATGGTTAAGACAAATCGGTGCCTCCGATTTGTTTTATTTTTCAAACAAACAATCACAAATCAGACGGTCCGATTTGTGTTTTCGAAAATAAAAAAATTTTTAATGTTGAAATCGGACCGTCCGATTTTTATTTTTAAAAATAAAAAATAAAAAATACAAATCGGACCCTCCGATTTGCAGTTTATTTTTTTCTTCAAACAAATCGGACCCTCCGATTATAGTTTATTTTTATCTTTAAACAAATCGGACCCTCCAATTTGAACAAATACCAATAAAAAAATACCATATAAAAAAAATCTAATCTTCCAATAACAATGTATTACACATATATTTAATCAATATTAAAAAGAATTAGCCGAAATCAAAGGGAATTGTAGCCCTGGTAGAAACTCGTTGCCAATGCCTAGTCTCCATAGCTAGTGGTTGGATAAATCCCTATAGCTAGTGGCTATATCAATCCCTATGGTCATGACAGATTAGTCCCTGTAGCTAGCCCCTCTCTCTCCCCCTCCCTCCCTCTCTATCTCTATCTCTATCTCTATCTCTATCTCTGAGTGGGTGAAGTTTAACTACATATATAGTCGTCAGCTAAATAAATTCAGCGATCGTAAACTACGTGTCTTTTGAAATGTTAGTTGAGTTATCTGCTTCTAAAACCAATTGGATCAAAGAACAGAGTGTAATCACATCGCATGGAGTTTCATCAATTCAGGTTTTGCAAGAGACATAAAAACAACCAATTTACCATTCCACCAGCCTGCATCCTCCTGTTCCTCTCTCTTTAGCGGCGTAGTTGCCAAAGTCATTCTCTTCTGCGTTGCTTTCATGGCAATCTCGTTTCAATTTGTTACCTTTGGTTGCGAAACAAGATGAAGGAGCAAGAAGAAGAGATCGAAGATTGGAAACTGGAGCACTGGCACCACAAATTCTCTTACGATGAACTCAGCCACACAACAGTAGAATACCTTTTAGGCTCTAGTAGGTTCAGAAGAGTATACAAATGAACGCTTCAGAACAAAATAGACGTGGTCATTATGGCTAGGTTTGGTAAAATTTTTTGGAAAGATACTTGCACTTTTTAAAAATACAAGTTTCTCATTTTGTGTTTAGTAAATAAAAAAAAAAACATGTTTTTGTGTTTGACTTTAAAAGATTGCAGTACTTTTGAAAGCAATTAAAGTAAATCTTTTTAAAATTGGTTTGTACTTTTTAAATTTTAACAGTCTAATATAACCTCATATATTAACTAATTTTAAATTTAACGTTTAAATTTATGTCTTTTATAGTATTTTTAAATTTTAAACCCTATTTTACCAAACGAAATTATTGTTGGTTGTGTTTATTAAAAGTCATTTTTAATTTGATTTACAAAACATAAATGTTATATCTTTTAAAAAATTATCTTTTAAAAGTTTTACCAAACTAAGTTGAAATGTTTCAACCACGACTCAAAGCAAGGCGTGAGGAAATTCATGGTAAAAAATTATCTTTTAAAAGTTTTACCAAACTAAGTTGAAGTGTTTCAACCACGACTCAAACCAAGGCGTGAGGAAATTCATGGTGGAGATTTCAAGCTTGGGAGGCTCTGATGCGAGGATTATTGATGATAAAGAATTTTCACAAAAATATCTCGTTGTAAGTATAGTTTTAAACCAACAACGAATCCTCAAATCAAATTTAATTTTAGTTGTCACAAGTTCAACCCCAATAAAATAACCGAGAGTATTAATCCCGGATCGTTCTCCCTATGAATTGCAATGAAGTGCTCAATTATTGGCTATGGATTGTATCTTTTGGGATTTTTGATATAAGAGACAAGAAACATAAATGACAAGAAGGTAAAGGAACTCAAATGGTAAAAAGTTCTTGGCAAGAGTTGATGGTTAAGGATCTCTATCCTTATCACTAACCACAATATGATAATTGCAAGGATCAATCTCATTAAGTCATCCTCTAACGAGTGAAAAAAAGTCAAATGAGCTTTATCAATCCCACTCCATAAGTCCTAGCCACTCACTAATTGACTTAGTGAAAGCTAGTGTCAATGGACATCAATTATCAATGACTTGGACATTAGTAACTCAAGGTCACCTAAGTTACCATCCCAAGTCAAGAATAGAAAAATCTACTCTAACATCCTTCCAAGCATTTTATCAAACACTTAGAAGGCATAAAAGGAAAGCACAATAAAATGATAAGAAATATAAAATCTAACACTACCAAATGCAAGGAAATAACAATAAGAACATCAAACATAAATTGCATTGATTGAAATTAAAGGGAACAAAAGTGCATCAACGTAAAAGAAGCAAAATAGAAGAAATTAACAAGAAGAACTAAGAGAGTAAAGATATAGCAACAAGGAATTGAAAGGAAAAGCAAATGAAAACAACAATTAAAACTAGATCTAAGAAAATCCTAATCTAAACCTAACCTAATTCGAGAGAGAAGAGAGAGCTTCTCTCTCTAGAATTATAACCTAAAACATGATGAAAACTCCAAACTAACACTACTTGATTCATCCCCCTTTAATCTTTGGGTTCAATAGCATCAGAAATGGGTTGGATTGGGCCGAAAATACTTCAGAAATCGCTGGCCACGAGTTGCCTTTAGTGAGTCACGCTGATCATGCGACGCATACGCATAGAACGACGCATACGCATCCTTAAACGCCAAGCAACTATGGCAAATTTTATATCATTTTGAACTTCTGGATGTTAGATTTCCAACGCAACTGAAACAGCCTCATTTGGACCTCTGTAACTCAAGTTATGGTCGATTAAGTACGAAGAGGTCAGGATTGACAACTTAGCAGTTCCTTCATTTCTTCATGAGTTCTCCATTTTTATATGTTTTTTTTCTTCATTCCCTCAATCCAATCTTTGCATTCTAAGCATGAAATCACTTAAAAAAACATATCAATGCATCGAATGGAATCAAGGTGAATTAAATTTAGCTATTTTAAGACCTAAAAAAATATGTTTTCACTCTTAAGCACAATTTAAGGAGAATTTACAAAACTATGCTATTTTCGTAAATAAATGTGGGAAAAGTTGATAAAATCTTCTAAATTCAACACAAGATAAACCACCAAATTGGGATTTATCAGGCTCCAACACAAGAACTTGGTACAAAACTACAAAGGAGAGAGATTTATAACACAATGTTTTGTGAGACCTAAACAAAACGATGTCGTTTTTGCAATGCTTATAGGGATTGATATGTCCATTGGCTACAAGGGCTAATTTGTCCAACTCATTATACATTTGTGCAAGTTAACGTTCTAAATCAGTATTTGACATTATTGACTTACAAAAAAATTGACCAAAAACTATATTGACTAAAAAAATAAATATTTTTAAGAATGTTGTTCATACAGCTTGAAATAAAGGAGCTCCAGATGCGGTCAATTATTTGTTGGAGGTTCCTAAAGATACAACTAGCTTCAATAAAAAGATTTTTGCCAACATTTTTGTTAAGAAAAGGGAGTTAGAGAGGCTTTTGAATGACGTTTAGATTACTCTGGAGAGTCAAGAGGATCAACAGTTTAGGATCAAAGAGCAAATTTTGCATCAGGAACTGAATTCTATCCTTCTTCAATAAGAACTGTTGTGGTACAAAAAATTTAGAGAACAGTGGGTGAGATGTGGAGACAGAAATAAAAAATATTTTTATTTGCAAACGGTCATCAGGCGAAGGAGGAACAAAATTAATGAGTTGTTTTTGGAGGACGGATCTTGGATCACAAAGACTTCAACTCTAGAAATAACGGTAAATTCTTTTTTTTAAAAAACTCTTTTCTACAAGGGAGGATATTGACCTAGACGCTATGAGGCTTTTTTCCTGTCCGTCTTTTAGTACTGAGGCTTGTCAAATGCTAGTGGAACCAATGATGTCTGAAGAGGTTAAAAGAGTTGTGATGACCATGAGTTCATTTAAAGACCTAGGGCCAGATGGATTTCGAGCAATTTTCTACAAAGAATTTTAAAAATCTCTTAGCAATGATATGTGTGGGCTGGTCAAGTGAGTCTTTGAGGATAAGCCAATGAATGTGGCTATTTTTGATACTCTCATTGTTCTAATTCCTAAAGTGAAAGTTTCCTCTTTCTTACGGGAGTTTCGGCCTATTAGCTTATGTAATGTAATTTATAAAATTGTTACAAAGATTCTAGTTAACAAGTCCAGACCTTTTCTGTTGAAGATCATTGGTTCTTTGCAAGGCGGGTTCATTTCAGGGAGAGGAACCACAGAGAATATTATCATTGCTCAGGCTATTATGAACTTTATGAGGAATACCAAGTCTCGAAAAGGGACCATGGCGTTCAAGATTGACTTGACTCTCTCATTTGATGTTTGCGGATGACCTCTTGTTTTTCTGTAAGACATCGAAAGTTCAAGTAATAGAGGTTATGCATTACCCGGACTTATTTTCTAGAACGTCAAGTTTGAAGGTAAATCTTCATAAGTCGAAGGCCCATTGTTTCAAAAGGGTGTCAGAGAGGAGGAAAGAGGTTTACTTAGGGGTATCTAACATCCGATTTTGCAATGATTTGGATAAATACTTGGGAATTAATATCGGCCATGCCAGAGCTTCTAGGAGGATGGCTCAGGAAGTTATTGAAAAAATTTCGAGAAAGCTCTCCAGTTGGAAGGATGCTTGCTGAATAAGGCAGGGAGGCTTTGTCTTGTCAAATCGGTTATGCCCTCTATCCTGATTTGTGACATGCAAATTTCTCCACTCCTGAAGTATGCATGTAATAAAATTGATTCCTTGATGAGACAGTTCTTGTGGAAAGGCCAAGCGACCAGAAAAGAGCTGCCTCTAGTAAGGTGGGAGGTCACCATAACTCCTAAAAAGGCAGGATGATTGGATATTAGGGATACTTCCTGTGTTAACATGGGGCTTCTGAAAAAGTTGGTATGGGATTGTCTAAATAATAGCGAAAAGTTGTTGGTGCAGGTTTTGAAGTATAAATATTTCAGGAATCAGCCTGGTATGAGCGGAAATAGTAGAAATTCTTCATCAGCTACTTGAAAGAACATTATTAGTGCCTATGAGTATCTCAAGGAAGGGATTCATTGGAATGTTGGGGATGTCCACAAATCAGTTTGGTATAATGAGTGGACTTCTTTTGGTAAGCTGAAACCTTGTTCCTTATGTGCATATTTCTGAATCAGATTTCATAGTGGCTGACTTGTGGAAAGGGATATCATGAGAGGTTGATAGTCTTACCACGCCTATTTCGTATGAGATTAAGAGGTTTATTCGTGGTCTGAGATATCATAGTTTGACTAAGTTGGAACCACAATAGGAGTGGTGTCCTACAGCAACAAAAAAGTATGGTACAAGAGAGGGTTATAGATAGTTATTAGAGAAAATCTTGAATTGGAATGCCAATAGCAAATGGAACTGGTTGTGGAATACTAACATTCCGAAGAAGTTCAAATTCACTATGTACCTTGGCTTACATGATGCTTTACCGACTGAGACCTTTTGATTCAAGCGGCATTTAGCTTCTTCAGATATGTGTAAGAGATGTAACAAGATGCAGGAAACAATGGAGCATTGCCATAGAGACTGTGAAGGATCAAAAGCAATTTGGCATATGTTGGATCCTAGTATCATGAACTCGACGGCTGGTACTGATCTTGAAAAGCAGTTTCGGAAGGCCTTGGCTGATAATGAGGCATCTTTTGGTGCAGGATTTTGGTGGGTATGGAGACATTGGTGCAATGACATATTCAATGTTGACAACCCTTAGACAGACCACAAGGTTGTTTCCTTAGCCAGAATTACCGCCAAAGACTTACAGGTTTATAGGAATCGAAACAGTGCCTTTAGGTTTTTCCAAAATCACCTGTGTTGGGAACCACCGACAGACAATAATTTTAAAGTTAATTGTGATGCAAGCTTGTTTTTGGATTCAAAATTAGCGAGATTTTGGTGTATTATTAGAGATTCTAAGGGATGTTGGATCTCGGGCTGCTCTGGAAGCATTGTCCCCTGATCTATCATCAGATGTGAATTATTTGGTGCTTGGAGGGGGTTCGTTTTAGCTCAGAATTGCAGTTTGAGTATATGTGAAACGAATTGTCTTGATATTCTGCCCATTATGCATAATTTTACAAGTGGATATTCATCTAAAGTAACATATTTGGTTCATAAGATTCAGCAATTTTTATCTTGTCATTGACTTGTTCACGTTAAGTGGGTATTCCAAAAAGCACATAGAGCTGTGAATTAAATGACTAGATATGGTGCCAAGAGTAACTCTAATAATGTTATTTAGTTTGAGCATTGTGTTTATCTCCAGCAAATCATCTGCTCAAATATAGGATAGTGTTTACTTTGTTTCTTTGCGTGTTTAGATAAGAGATAAATATTGACTAAAACTTTTTGAAAATTAAAATGTCCACTTTTAAAAACGTAAAAAAAAATTTAGATAATTACTCCTTAAAAATTTTTAATTATTAATTTTTTTCCAAATAAATTATATCTAATTCAAAATTTAAATTTAAATTTTAATATTTTAAATTGTTAATTTTTTTCTCAAAATCGTAATCAACTTATTCAATTCAAATCACAAGAATTCAAATTGAATTGGATTAAAAAATAAATTCAAATCAATACTATGCAAATTATAACCGTTTAGATCAAATTGAACTAGTTTAAAAAAAATCAAACCGATATAATACAAATAACAACAACTTATATTTACGTTTTAAATCGATTCAAATTGTATTGCAAATATATTTTTTTATCTTATAATTAGTAAAATATTTTATTTTATTTAAGAATAAAATATTATTTAGTTCTCAATATTTGAGTTAAATTTTAATTTAACCTTTAACATTTCAAACGTCTTATTTCAGTTTCAAAAAATTTTAAAATTGACATTAATAGTTTACGAAATGAGTCACATAGATATTAATAACATTACTAGTTAAGTCATATCTTTTTATATGTGTTAGAAAAATATAATCAAAACCTTCTTGTAACACTTTTTCTCCTCAATTTTTTTGTTGTATAAAACTCCAAATACTAACAATCAATCATCAATACTTCAAAATTAAAGAAAAAAACTTTTATATTAGTGATCTTTGGTTCATCGATTTTATTTATATACTGAAATCGAATGTTATTAACTCTTTAATATGCGAATTATTTGTATCAAATTTAATAGTGGAACAACATTAAACCTGTTTAAAAATTTTTTGGAATTAAAATAAGACGTTTAAAAGTTTTTGAGACTAAAATAGGACATTTGAAATGTTAGAGACCACATTATAATTCATCCCAAACGTTGAGAACTAAAGTAATAATTTATCTTTTATTTAAAAGTAAAGACACTTTATACGGGTATGTTTAAAATAAGTACAACAACTTTATATATATTGCATGTATCATATTTTTATAAGCAATTAAATTTCATTAAATGTAAATTAAAAACTTTTATAAAAGAAAAATATTAATAGACTATAATAAATATAGAATACATTAGGTATTATTAATACATAAATAAATATTTTTTAATATATAATATTTTAAACGACAAACATAATTTTTTATTTTTAAATAATAATTATAAAATATATAAATACAAAAATATATTTTTGATTTATTAAGATCAATTATCATATAATAAAATTTTATAATATTAAAAAATTATATTAAAATAATATTTTAAATTGTAACGTAAAAATATAAAATAAATAAATTTTATTTATATTACTTGACAAATAATTAAATTATTATATTTAAATTTTATTAACTAATTACTTTGTAAAAAATATAATTATATAACACATATTTTTATTAAAATATTTATAAAAATATAATTTATTTAAAATATTATATATAATATATAAAAATGTTGATATTTTATTTTTTTTAATTTTTTAAAAAATTATTTTGAATAAAAAAAGAAAAAAATAAAAAATACGCATATTTTTTTTATGAAAGAAGCACATTAAAAAAATCATAAGGCACGCTTCTAACAGTTTTTTTTCCTTTCTTTATTTAAAATAACTTTACTTAAAAAATTGAAAAATAAAAAGGTGAACATGTCTATGTATTATATATAATATTTTAAATAAATTATATTTTTATAAATATTTTAAATAAAAATTATATTATATAATAATATTTTTAACAAAATAATTATTTAATAAAATTTTAATATAATAAATTAATTATTTTATATTTTTATATCACAGTTTAAAATATAATTTTAATAGTTTTTTAATATTAAAAAAATTATTACATAATAATTAATTTTATAAATAAAAAAGATTTATATTTTTTATAAATAAAAGATTATGTTTATCATTTAAAGTATTATATTAAAATATATTTATTTATTTATGTACTAGTGATGTTTAGTATATTATAATCTATCAATATTCTTCTTTTATAATAACTATTGATTTATATTTAATAAAATTCAATAATTTATAAAAACATGACACATCTAATACACATAAAGTTGTTGTGCTTATTTTAAAGATACTTTGGTTCGGTTTTGTTACAACACTTCCGTGGTAAGACTAAAGGTGGCAGCATGTACCCTACTCGTGGTACCTAATCGAGTCGAATCTTGCCAATCCAATTTACATCGGGTAGGATTGAGTGCAGAGTGAATTCTCATACGAGTTAGATAGGGTGCGGATTGGGTCTCAGTCCTACCCGACTAATTCACACCCTATATATGTATATGTTATATGTTTATATAAAAATATGTTTTAGGTGGATGTTGCGACAAATAGAATTTTTATAAACTTACAATGATTTTATTTCTGTTTGTGTTATTAATTTTAGTAAAGACTTTTATATAGAATTGAATATTTGATATTTTATGTTATTTTATGAAATAATTATGTTATTTGTGGGATGATTGTATTATTTGTGTTTAAATTTTTAATTTATATATTCATCAAATTATATAATAATATTGTATGTTTTTAATAATCTACAAATAAAATTAAATATCCACAGATTGAGAATAAATAAAATTAAAATTAAAATATTTTCAACTTATAAATAGAATAAAATTAAATTTATGTAAAAAATTTAACACAAATAAAATTAAAATTAAATCTAAATCTTATTCTACTTTATCCATCAACGTATACTTGTTTAGCACTTCAGGAATAGAAAGCTCCTCTTTAAATAGTTCCTCAGGAATTTTGGCGTTTTTGAATCAACAGAGAAAAAAATATTGAAAATAATAGCAAATTAATAAATAATTTAAAAAAGTTGCAATTTAGTATAATTCAAGAAAAAGTGGTTCCTGATTAAAAAAAAATAACTTTTGTTAGTTTTGATTGTCATATCATAGAATTGGCATTTGGCCATTATTTTATTTTGGAGGAAATGCATGTAATCATAACACAAAATAATATTGTCAATTTTAGAAACAATTTTATATTCTACATAGGAGTAGATAAATTTTAAGAAAAAGATAAATAAATTTTTAAACTTTTGTCACGTGAATATTTTCGTCCTTAAGAATTGAAAAATACATTTATGTTTCTAACTTTTTTAAAATCAGGACATTTAAATTCTTCCGTCCAACTGAAATTCTAAAATGTAAAAGAAATGTCTGACGTGGATGCCGTTATGCTAATGTAGTCGTAACAGTGTCCCACATGGTTGTGGCAGAAAGGTTTAAGGACAAAAAAGTCCCCCAATCCTAAAATGACTCCGTTCCATGCTCAACCCAAAAATTCAACCCGACATTGCAACCCCTCTTCCCTCTCGCACTCGCTGAAGGTTTCCCTTCCTCTGTGGCTTTTTCAACACTTGCTGAATGTCGCCTGCCTCGCCGCATTGATTGGAAATGGAAACGATGTCTCCATCTTCTTCGTTATCACCATTCGTTGGTTACTTTCTCCATCCCCAGCAACGCCATTATTATATTCTCTTCAAACCAAATCCTGCCGCACTAACCTTCTTCAAAGGACCATTGTAAATATCGCCTGTCTCTATTTTATTTTACAGAAAAATATCGATCTACATTAGAATTTATTTTACAGACATGTTAATAAAAAAAATAACTATGCTAATTCATTCTTTTATGATTTACATGCACTTTGTTTTTCTTGTTTTCCTTTTTCACTCTCTTATTTGGTATACGGATACCTAAAAACCTTGCAAGCCATTGTGGCTTCCCAGTAAAAAAAAAGTAACATCTTAAGAGCATTCCTATCACCACTCCACATGCATATCCCACTATCACCACTCCACATGCATATCCCACTGCACAGAATTTTCAGCCAAATTCAAAATTTTTCTCATGCTCAAAAGTCAAAGATGATGAGGTATGTCCATTGTCCTCACTTCCATTGCTTGATTTTGATAAAAAGAATTCACATGGCATTGCATTTCCTTCGTATGAATAATTTTGGAATGTGTTGAATTGGCCACATATAGGTATAGTTTTCTCTAATTGATTTTGTGAAACATTTAAAACTGCTAGAAAATTCAAATTTGTTAAGGCTAAAGAAATCTCACCCCTCAGCTGATTCCATGAGAGATCCGCATTCCAAATTTCTCAAGTTATCCAAAGTTTGTGGAATAATGTCACTGATTCTATTATGTGAGAGATTGAGCCTTTTGAGAAAATTTAGTTATCTAATTACTTGTGAAATTTCACCCACAAATAAGTTATTTGACAAGTCTTTAATTGTAAAAGTTATTAATATTTTCACTAGTTTCACTAACTGATCTTTTATGTTGACTACTATTGATACAAAATATGATCTAGAAGAATGGACATGCATATATTGCAACCCAGTTTGAATGTAATTGACATTCATCATTCCTTAAAAGTTATTCAAGTATGATACAGACAAGGACCCACTAAAATAGTTGTTGGAGAATAAGGGGTAGGGAGAGAGGATAATGCTTACTCGAAGCGATTTGACAATGAAATTCTTGTTCAGACGAGTTTGGTGTACAAGTTGAATCTCGAGTTCGGAGACACGTTGTAGCAAAGGTTCATCCATAGGGATGCTAATGAATGAAAGGAATGTTGAGAACTTCTCAAAAAAAACTAATTAAACACATGATGCATTCTCGGAGTTGCAGCCGGCAATCAGGGACAAGCTTGGGAGGAGGTTTAGACAGAAACGGTGTCGTTTTAGGGTTGATGGACTTTTTTTGTCCTTAAACTTCTGCCACATCCACGTGGGACACCGTTATGACATCATCAGCATAACGGCATCCACGTCAGACATCTCTGTCATGTTTCATAATCTAAGTTGAATGCAGGGATCCAAATGTCCTGGTTTTAAAAAGGACAGAGATATAAATGTATTTTCAATATTTAGTGATCAAAATGTTCGCGTGACAAAAGGTTAGGAATATATTTATCTTTTTCTCATATTTTTTTTTTGTTTATCATGTATCTTCCATTACTAAAAACTAATTCGTCATAAATTAAAATTCTATTTAAGAATTTATCGGTGAACAATAATTCTTATATATACAAAGCTAAATTTAACTATTAACAATTATTTAAATAGACAATAAACTATTCACTTGCCCAAATTAATTAGAGTAGATATGCATAATGGTGTCTATGATTATGGACATGGACATTACACAAACGCAGCCACCAAACACGGCCTTAGAGTTGGCATCTCAGTTTAGGCTTAAATACAAAATCCAAAGAAAACTTCTATTGGGCTCTGATCCAGCCCAAAGTTCCAAACTACGAAGAACCATACAACATCCAATAGCAACGGCTACGACGCTGCAAAGGGTTTTGGTCTCGCTACTAAAAACCCTACTTCTATCCCCAAACATTTCCGTTCCCTAAAATGGCCACCGCCGCCGCAAGATCCATCTTCCGGTCATCCTCCGCAGCCCGCTGCGCCTTCCGCGCCGCGGCGGAAGCCAAATCCTCTCGCTCAACGTTCTTCCGCATGGCCTCCAATAAACCTCTCTCCCAATCCACTCGCAGGTAATTCAAATCAATGCTTTTCCTTGAAGCTTCTTATTTGGTTATTTATTTGTTCATTTTCAGTTTCCGAATCAATTATTGATGCATTGTTTCTGTGATGCACGAAAGGATCCCTGTTGAATTGAGTTTCTGTGTGGAATCGATGATGCCGCTCCACACTGCCACCGCCTCCGCTCTTATGAATTCAATGCTCGCAATTTCTCGCCACAGATGCGGTTGGATTCCTGAAGGTATAATAATCCTTTTAACTTCTCTCCTAACTGTTCTCAATTTTGGTTTCAGTGCACCTTTTAATGGACATGTTTGTTGACATTGTCATTATATCATGAACAGTTATTTCTGTTCTTGATGGCTAGTGGAGTTAGTTTTTTAGTTATTCATTAATTTCGGTGTCTTCCAACTTGATGGGTACAAGTCGTTTCTGCATTGTGAATGAATCTATTTATTCATTCCCCATTCATTAGATCAATTATTGATAGGCCTTGTTCGTAAAGTGCAATTGATTGCAATGCTTTTGGTGTAATTAATCATTAATGTGGATGCCAGTGTTAGTTTGGGACTCGATGGTGAGAATTATTTAAGAGGGATTTAGTAAGAAATCTTTGAGAGTTATGTTGTTTGAGAATAAAATAAAATAAGAAGAGCTTAGGAAAACGAATGGTTTTGATTTGGGTGTTGTGTGCTCCCTCTCATTGGGTTGTGTTTGCTACGATTTTCTGACAATTCAATTTTGCTTTTTGGATTAGGTAGCTAAGCATCTCTAGGATACCTTGATGTTCTTTCTCCAATTAGTTTTCTGGTATGTTTCTTTCAATTCCTGAGTCATGTGAGATTTAACTTTTAACATATGGGGCATTTAAAAAGTGTATGTAATGCAATTTTGCCATGTGCAAAGGAAAAAAGTGGTTCATTTTTTATTTATCTGATGCTTAGCCCTTCGTTTCTCCATCTCTCTAAAAAATTTGTATATCTTAACATGCCCCCTCACATAAAAGCTATTTGGCCAAAAGTGTGAAAAATGCTTAAATCCACCTTCTGGTGCTGAAATTCAACTTATTTTATTTAAAAGAATGGAGATGTCAAGGTATCAAACTCAAGAACATCTTGTTCTTGAGGTTTTGATACCATGTCATAAATAATCTCTCCCAAAAGTTCAAGTTATTAGTTTTGCAAAATGAGTGATGTTATATCTTAACAACTACCAATGGTGTACCTGAGTTAATGGATTAATGTATTCCCTGAATCATCTTTTTCCACTTATGCTTTAGTGAACCCACACGCAGTCCTTTTGTTTGTAGGCCAAATGCAGACTACTTGAAGAATCAGGAAGCGAAAATAGGATGACATGGACTTCCTAGTTCCTATCATAGGATGTTGAGCTTTTAATAAATGATTATGTTGTTACTAGGAACGTTTTCTGAAATCTATAACGAATTATTTAACATTTTTCGGAGCACATTTGTTGTGTTCACGGATTTGTTGAACATCATTATGCAAACCATTTCTTAGTTTACATTGTTGGTTATTTGTGCCTCTATTTATGCCCAAATTCTAAACATTAGAGGACAGGGACTTCGTATAATAAGATTTTGAGCTTTAAACAAAGAATTTGTCATCTTGAAATAATTACAAGACAACCCCTTAAGTGTATTTTCTGTAGCACATTTTTGTGCTCCTGTATTTGACATTTGTCATCATGCAAAATACACCGTAGTTTACATTGTAGTGTCTCATTATTAATCAAGCCTAAAGTTTATGCATCTTGATAATAGTTGGCACTGGTTAGGAAATGAAAAAGCATGTCAAGGTCGTTTTTCCAGGGGTCTGATTATGAAACTTCTGGATGAACAAGTAATTATTGATTGAAAGGGTTGAGATGAAATACTCCTGACACCCACATAGGAGATTTTCTATAATTTAGTGTATTTGCCCACAACTTGTGTGTTATTTAGAGGCATTGTGCATATCTGTCATGATTCTGTTGCTGAAATTCTATCATTATAATCATATTGTAGTAAATTGCAATTCAATTATCTTCCTGATTTGTTTTCACCATAAATTAGGGTCAAACAGTAATATAAGGGGTTATAGTGTATTGATCTATTTTGTTTAACCAGATTGCAATGATGATATGTGATAAGTGTTCGGAGGATTGAAGCGAACTTGTATTACAAATCTGTCATGTGAGACTATCTGCTGAGAAAATCAGGAGTTTTGACTGAGCCATTTGGAAGGGCATCTTGTGTCCCAATAAGGAATTTTAGGCCTATTGTTAATTTACTTTCTCAAATATAAGTTGAGATATTTTTGCATAAAGCTTTATATTGTTTTCCATGTTACTTAAAAAATTTGTATTGAATTAGACTGGGATGTTTAGTGAATGTAGGTAGTTGGAAATTCTGTAATTCCAATAGAATGATAACGGGAATTTTTGAAATGAATTGAAATATTCAATGAATGTTGGTATCACGTTGTTGTTTTGACTAGCTGGAGTTGGATACTGACATTTTTTTCCTTTTGTATGGAAACTAATGGGGCACTTTCAATTGACATGAAAATTTGTTCATCATTTTGGCCTTATTGCTTATGTATTCTGGGTGGTTCGTGATGTTTATTTATTTTATCTTTCAGAAGGAGATGGGTCATGATGTGATTACTACGTGCATTATGCTCAAAACTTTCTTGGTGATTTTTTCCAACTTCTGATTAAGTGTTTTGCTTATCTAGATCTGTGACTTCCTGACCAACTTTTGTACTGAGTTGGTCCGCCACCAGTTTTCAGAACCGTGCACTCCTTTCTCATGAAGGTTCGCATAGCATCCCAATTTTGTAAGAGATACTGAAAAATACTGTGATGCATTCGCTGTTTCATTTTAGCGTGATCAAATATTAATCATGTTCTGTTGAGTACATTTTGGCAAGAAACATATGCCGAAATAAAGAATAAATCCAAATGTTTTTTTTTTCATTTGCCCATAATCACTCAACATGAGGAATATTTTATGACCCAAATAAAAGAATAAATCCAAATATTTTAAGATACGAAGAAAGGAAATGAAGGAAAATTAGAGAACGTGTTCATAATACCAATAACAAAATAATACGTCAAAACTCAACTGTTAAACTGTGATCCCACTTGGCCACTTATTATACATTCCATCCGATATTGTTGAGATTGAGAGTTGATTCAGCATATGCATTCAAACATTTTCGTCATTTGTGTGCATGGGGCAACTTCTAACTGAATTTGTGGAAAGACCACGGGATATATTATCATACGTAGCCAATAAGACCAATATAAAACAAATATTTGCTTCGCATGTGAAGCATAGGCACAATAATAAGCCTAACACAACCAAGACTTTACCACATGAAAACTGCACAGCAATCAAATCACTTACGGTCAAAACAAAAATCAGAACCTCTAATAACTAGAAAAAAGATTCAACCCCCAGAAAGGAAGAAAATATAATCACTCCTCAACTACATTAACCAGTTCATATTCAACTAAAGAAAGATTGTTGTCCTCTTTAACTTGAAAGCTTGCCGGTTCAGTGACCTCAATCCTCCCCCATTTATCAACTGCTAGCCTCATGGATCCCTTGAACATGTCAATCTTTGCATTTCGCAGAATTAACGTCGCCCCTGGATTCATAACGTCCACTGAACCCAAAAAAAGAAAAATTAATTGCTCGTCATGTTTTTATTGATAATTTTTTTTTTAAAAATAATAAACACAAATTCGTAAGGATTATAATTCGAAGCAAACATATTCGAACTCCACAATAACTATTTTCTACAAAGTTGTGGGAGAGAAACAAAAAAAAATGTAAGAAATAAGAAAGACCAAATTTAAAATTAGGTTACTCCAATTCTGTGAGAAATGAAATAAGAAAGTCGAGTTCATAAATTAAAGAACAAACGCAACAGAAAAGGCACCTTGTTCGTTACGAGCGGTGAAGATGACGGTGCCGGTTTCGTCTCCGATGAGGCACTCGGAGATGCGAGAGGGGCGGCGGGAAGGGCGAGAGAGGAGCATGGAAGAAGAAGATCGAGGTCCCTTAGTTCCTACAGTCTTGACTGGCTTCGAAGAAACGACTTTAACGGTCAACGTGTGACCGTTGGTTCCCGGTTTCAGCTGGTCAACCTTTATGAACACTGGCTTCCTCTTTGCCGCTACTGCTGCTGTTGCTGTTGCCATAATCTCAGGCTTCTTCTAGAATCTTCGATTACTTAATGGAGTGAGTATGAATGATGAATGAATTCTTCTTTTGTTTTGGTAGGTTTGTGAAGAAATGTGTTGCGTTAAACCCTAATATTTGTTCATTTATTTTTCTTCGGATTTGGGGATTTAATTCATCTTTGGGCTTTTCTTTTTCTCCAGTTTCTGAGTGACACACGTTTTCGGGCTTGAAAATGTATTGATGTGTTTATGGTTTCAAAAACGATAATTGACTGCAATACTACATGAATCCATTTTCCAACTCAATTTAACTACCTTTTTTTTCCTTATCCTATTTGTTTTTTCTGTTCATTTAATTAATTAGTTTACTTTTTAGCCTAAACTTAGAAATTAGAATCCAATATACTCCTAATCTTATAAATAATTGTACACGGTCAATTGATATAAATTTATAAGAAAAAGGCATTCTATTGTTGAACTTATAGTTTCTATTATTTATAAACCTCATTAATTTGATTTAAGAGAGATTCGATTTTTATTTTTATATTTTACTAACTTTTTTCATTTTAAAAAAATTAATTAAAAAATCATAAATTTAGCTTCATTAAAGAAAACTAGAGATAAGTATTGTTTTACTCAATAAGATTTAAGGTTAAAATCAAAATCGTCCCTAATCTTATTTTGAATTTAAAATCATCCCCAACATTTTATTTAATATTAAAATCGTCCTTTTGAATAAAATATTTTTCTAAATAACGAAAATATCCCCTTATTTCCAAAGTTCCACGCTTCTTCTTCTTCTTTCATTAACAACTTCTTCCTTTAACAAAATTTAGAACCATTATTCTTCTTCCATTAACAAAATTCAAACATAAAATTCTTCTTCTTTTATTAACAAAATTCATATCTAATTAAAATATTAAGAAATTTTTAAATTCATCTCTAATTACAAAACCCAAAAATCTATACATCTAATTAATAAGAACTGGCAAAATGAATCAATAGGTTAATTTCAATCAAATCAAATTGATACCTAAAAATCATAACAAAATTATTCCAATAAATTAAAAAAAATAAACAACATACTTAGAAATTGAAAAAACTTTACATATAAAGATAAAAAACTAAAAAAACATCAATTTATCACTTGAACATCTCAATAATATAAATTATTGCATCTGATCCAACTTCAAGTAGTGTAGATTGACAAAAAATACTAGAAAATTTGTGGAGCTTCACGGAATGATCGATGGATGAAAGCGAGGCAAGTGAAATTGGGGCTAAGAGCGAGGGTGGTGACACCATCACGATGGTGGCGAAAGGTCCTGAGGGGAGTGGAGGAGGGAAGGAGGGGGTTGTGGAGGGCGACGGTGAAGCGCGATGAGGATTAGAGTTTCTTTTTTCTGAGTCCCTACTTCTTTCATTTTTTGAATTTCTGCTTCTCTCTTTTCTAAAGATGTGAATGAGAAGAAGAGGTTGTGATGGAAATGATTATCTGAGGGCATAATTGTCCGACGGACAATTTTAATACTAAATAAAATGTTTGAGACGATTTTAAATTCAAAATAAGATTAATAACGATTTTGATTTTGACTTTGAACGTTAAAGACCAAAACAGTACTTATCCCAAAAAACTACCTCTTGACTAAGTCAAAGTTATATGTGACTGAGAAAATTAAAAAAGTGATTCATTGGTAGAATTGAAAGGAAAAATTACATTAATATTGTCTAACGACTAGACCCTTGGATTTTTTTTAAATAAATAAATTAAATATTTTATTTATGAATATAGATAATTTGTAGTTTATTTACTAAATTGTGCTCTTTTATTTATTTTATTTACAGTGCAAACGAGATAAGACATGTTTGCTGTTGCATGTATCACAATTGCATGCGTATTGTGAAACAAGGCTTATTTCGTTTATACTGTAAATGAGATAAGCAAGGTCCGTGCCTATATAGGCAAGTCATTTACAGCATGACTGTTGTAACTTTCAAGCTGTTTTTACTTCCTTTCTTCCTCCTGTGGACATTTTTGTTGATATTATTGAGGTAATTAGACATTATAGCATGCGCAGATGCACGAGATGATGACCTCAACCGCTTGAACGCGACGTGGCATATCGCTGCAGCGATCGACTTCCAAGTTAATGTTGTTATTTTTTTTAGTTAAATAAGCATACAGTTATAGTTAGGGTACTTTTATAAATTTAGTATCTGTTAGGTGATGGAATATATTTTTAGTAAGTGTTAATTAGTTAATTTAATTAACTTAATAGTTAATTTAATTTATTTAGTAAATATTTATTACGTTTTCTTATTTTTTTAATTCGAATTTTATAATTTTAATTATAATGTTGAATATGTTAGATAAATTGTTTTACTGAATATTTGTTGTAATGTTGTTGGATAAATTTTTTAAATGTTTGATTTTTAAAGTTAATTATTCAGAATTCATCTAAATTATGAAATGTGAAATAATTATTTATCATAATTATTATCTTTTTATTTCGAATATAAATTTTTTACTTCTGAAATAGATTTATTATTGAAATGTTTTATTTTTTAACAGAGACCTCGCCTACTACTTCTTAGACAAGTGAACCACACTCTTGCACCACTGGACGTCATTCTCCCTTACTTGAGGGAGGCTGCGTTTGGCAACACGATGCAACTTAGAGACTTTGTGTTTGACAACCACCCTGTTTATTCCATTCGTAGAGCGTTAGTGTTCAGAGACCCACACTTTTCACCTGCCTTGGGGTAAATGCACCATTATCCTGCAGGATGTTGTGTACCACCTTGGGTTACGCACGCACAGAGAGCCAGTAGGTGGATACTTCCGTGACTTCCAAACATGGTACCAGTACCCAACCTGAAAGTGGGTAGAGGAGCTCCTCGGGGCCAGGCCTCCTCATACTCAGCACCAGGAGTCGCAGAAGAAGGAGTCATTTTCCATCAAGTTAACATGGCTTAGGGACCGAGTACGACTTGTGCCACCTACTACAGATGCAGCCACCTCTGACAATAGACGAAGTGTTACATCCTGTTGCTGATCGAGAGTTACCTGATGATAGACAAGTCAAACAATCAGATCCATATCAAGTGGTAGTCATTATTAGAGAACTTCAAAAGGTGTCGCAGTCTGTCTTGGGGGTCTGCTGTGCTTGCATGGACGTAGCACTCGTTATGCTCTGGAACACATCGATCTATCATTGACATTGTTGGATGCACTTTGCTACTAGTCTCGTGGATATACCATAGATTTTTTTAGTGGTGCTCACCTGATAGACAGATTATGACGTTTTTCCTAGCTGAGGTAACTATTTTTATATATGGTTTTTGTCCTTTTTGTTTATGTAGTTCAACTTTTCTTGCATAAATTGAGACAATGTTATTGTTGCATATGTCCACAGGTTGATAGGTATGATCCAATAGAGTAGGAACCAGTTTGATAAGAGAGTCCTCCGATGGCATCTTCGTTTGATCAGTTGCAATTGCATGTGGTACGCGGCGTTGTTTTATTTAGTTGTCTCTAAACATTTGTTGTTCTATGAAACGAAAGTAACCTGATGAGGTATATTACACATTATTTTGCAGTTTCTGTGGATGCCATACAACGATCCAGCCTTACAGGCCATCACTCTTGACTGATTGAGAGAGGAGACAGAGTGGGGGACACGGATGTCTGTAGTTTTCCTTGTCTGTTTCAACATTGTTGAGTTTTACCATGTTGATCGACTGGAATGCCAGTTCGGTGGCCAACAGCTAGTGTCTGGAGACCCGGTCAATATCGACAGGTTTCTCGCCACCACAGGACAGGGAGAGGACGTGTGGTGGCCCACTTGTCATCAGGAGTGATACGATAGATGGATGGCTCAATTTAAGGGAGGTCACATGATTTCCATACAGCCATTCACAGACTATCGGTCTACGCAGAAGTATTGGGTCTGGTACCAGCATGCTTCCCGCGTTAGACATCTGTCTAGCCAGGACGTGCTTGATTATCCTAGTCTTTCAACTCTCCCAAATGACGTGTAGCCTATCGCTATTCAACCTAGAGATGTGCTTAACCTTTTCCGAAATGTCCCTGATCATCGTAGGCATGCCAGGGGGTTCGACCAGACACCTAGAGGCCGACTAGAAAGGAGAGAGGTGCACAGGACTGCGAAGGAGCTGCAGGCCTCGAAAGGAGTGGGTCAAACCTCACGGGGAGCGCTTAGATGTCGAGTCTGATGAGGAGGGAGAATATGCCCGACACGAGGAGCACGGTAACATACCATCTGGCAGGGAGGACTCACCACCGCCACCACCACCACTGGTCTTACAGCCACAGTCTATTCAGGACGATCCTTTTGCAGCTCCACCTAGCTGGGTGGATCTTGGTGCATCGACTAATCATCATGAGGCCAGCATGTTAGGCGAGATCCAGATTAACGAGGTATTTGAGATTCGAACCACTGACCAATAAGCCATGCAGCATATTATGGACCAGTTCCACACGGGTAGAGAGCGGAGTATCGGCCAAGGTCTTCATCATTCATCAGCTCCTGCTTCTACCTCAGTGTGGGTTCCTTACTTGTCATGGGGCCTAGCTACTCGTATGACACAGATGTGCGTGCTAGTGCTGAGTATGCGACACTACCATTAGTTGACTATAAGCGATTGGTGACTGTATCCCAGCCGCTGCTGCCACACCACATTATCCACATATGCAGGCTCACTACTAGACACAACCATATCCTCATATACTGATGTGCAGTACCATGATACTCAGTCATGCCCACATCCTCCACCTACTCCACCACTGCACGTATAAGCACTTTCAGCTCCACGACCTACCAGCCACCAGGCCCTTTCGATAGACACAGCCTCCATTGTATGGTACTGGACATCGCTTGCATTACCCACTTGACCAGCATTGATGATATATTTTACATACTTTTGTATTATTTATGTTGTATTATGTACTTTATTTAGGTTGTGTTACTGATGTTTATTTAGATTGTGTTTTGTACTTTATTTAGTTTGTGTACCAACACTTTAACTAGTTTGTTGGAATTTAAATTTATCTATCATCGTCTATTATCCAACTTATGATAGTTTAGTACCTGTTTTCAAGTTTACTTGAATAAAGAACGTTGATTACTAACTCATATTTTGCATTCAATTTGTAATAAATGAAATAAACCACAAAATAAGATAATTAAACAATAGAAATACACGCCACAACTAGAATAAATGGAATACACCAAAGACATACACAACTAGTTATCCTCTATGGGTTAATTAGAACAGTCTCTCCGAGCATGGCCGGTTTGCCTACATAGCCCACACCATTATGAAACCTCAAGAAAACTGGTCTGCCGGATACTTTTCTATGCATGGTAGGATTAGGATGCAAACGTGTCTTGTACCATTCTGGCCATAGCTTCTTGTTTGGTATTTGGGAAAACTCAACCTCGTGCACCTTGAACACAGCTTCTTGCATGTACACTGGATGAACATATGTTTCTCACTCGACACTTGCGGCGACACAAGCAACAAGTGCATGACGACACAGGAAATATAGTGACTAAAAAAGACCATAGTCACATGTTCTCCCACTCAACCGAACACGGAATGAACCTTGACTTCAACCCTTAAAAGGATCTAACTCCTCTACCACAAACATTGAGGCCCCCTATTGTAGTGTGTAACATACATCTTGGGGATTCCCTCCCTATTCTTCTCAACAACAACTAGCAACCATTGAGAAAAATGATTACCTGCTGTCCCTGTGCCTCCCTACTCTTCCTGACAAATAATTGTTGCAGCCTCTTGTAAGTGCATTTAACGATAGCTGAAATCGGTGAATACCACATATCCTTCAGAATTGCATTCATGCACTCGGAGATGTTAGTTGTCATGTGGCCAAACCTATGATTGCTATTACAATGTTGTAACAATATTTTTCTTGTTGAATCTACTGACCCATTTTGCTAGTTCACGCGATAGCCCTCTCAAAGCACCCATGTACCACTCGTACCTAGCGTTGCTTAGACTATAAGCAGCATTCATGAGATATCACTTTTCCTTGGTAGATTTGAAACGAGATATAAAATTCGCGGCCATGTTCTTGACACAGTACGCATGGAACACTAAGGGAGGCTTCCAACTACTATCATTGGCTCTAAGTGCGGCCTTGATCGCTTAGGACCTATCAGATATAATCAAAAGCCCTTCTTGTGGTGTCACATGTCATCTCAGGTTGGTAAGGAAGAACGACCAGGACTCCGTAGTCTCAGACTCGACAATTACAAATGCCATAGGAAGGGTGTTATTGTTATCGTCTTGTGCCACTGCAATTAGCAATACATCGTCATATTTGCCATACAGATGCGTGCCATCGACACAGACGGAAGGCTTGCAATTCTTGAAAGCCTTTACACAAAGAGAAAAAGCCTAAAATACCTTATCAAATTGGCTGCAGTTGCATGCCACCAAGTGGCCATCATAGTACGGTACCTCCCGAAAATAACATATTATTCCGAGACAACAACTTTGCAATGCTTGCAGCAACTTTGGCATCTTATTATATGACTCATCCCAATTACCGTATATCTACGTAATTGCCTTTTGCTTTGCCATCAAGACCTTTATGTATGAGGGTTTGAAGTAATAGCTTTGCCTAACTGCACCTTGTAGAACATGGATAGTAATTGATGGGCTGGACTGTGTGAGGGACAGAATGTCACTACAAATGAGAATGCTATCTAACTGTCGATGGTCCTGAGACATAGTGAGGGCTAAACAGGTGTGTGCACCACCAGATTTACGCACTTCCCTAACGAATTAAACTATAATCGGTAGGCATTTAAAACCAAAATAATCATGATAAATGAAAATATACATTATAATATAAAGTAAGGCTTACCAATATCTGAGATTCTGTTGGAGGACAACACGAAGAATCCAAGGACATCCTGCTACAAATTTTCTACAGTGTACATGGTACTTTGATCGATCTAACTCCTAACTTGATACTCAGCACTTTTCCGAATGCTGTAATTCTTCAACCTTGCATAACTGGCTATCTACTTTTGAATATGTGACCAATGCGAAACTCAACACAACCACCATCTATGTTGTAATTATCCCTACCCATATTGAAAAATAAAATTTTCTCGTGCATCGTGTCCGAGTCCAATGTATGATAGTGATTGAGTACAATTGATAACTCTGGAATTGGTTACAGGGCAGGCGAAAGATACCGAACTAAAGCACCGGATGGAGTCTCTGGTACAAAATTCTCATCATCATCAACCTCAGAAGAAGCACTATCGTTGCTATTGGAAACATACTCCTCATCAAACTCTTCCATGTCTACCATTGGACTAGCACATTGTAGCAGTGGTGGTGCAAGAGGTGGGTCATGCTGGACAAAATTCAAGTGGCCAGAACCACCACCACCAACATCACCCACCTCCACAGAAAACTCCATCATTTGTTCTACCATAATTTTTCCATGAATATCAAACATGAGGTCACATGCTCATCGCCATCTAGCCAAAATAGACGAAACCGAAAAACTTCATCTCCTATCAATGCTAGCAACCTATACTCAACTCTTCCAAACTCTTTTGTCCCATTAGCATAAGGTTCGTCAATATTAGATTCTTTAGCTCAGATAAAGAATTTACTTTCTGAATACGTAATAGAATAGGGTTATCAAACTCAAATATAACCCCAATGTTTCTCATAAGACAATTGGGAGAAACACTTACAACAACATATCCATCACCACTAGACATTTTTACTAAATTTATTGAAGAAAAAGAGAGGAGAAAAAGAAGTGAAATATTTGTGGAGAATACAAATGGTTGCATATTCTTTTATAGCTGCTCGAGTTTCGTTATACTTTATCTCGTTTACGCTGTAAATGAGTTAATTTTTCTAATATATCATTTACAATGTAAACAAAATAAGTTTGTGCATATCTCGTTTACAGTATAAACGAGATACGTATTGATCGCTCTCCATCATGTATTATGTGTGCAAACGTGATACGTGTAATGATAAACGTGTCTTATCTCGTTTATAGTGTAAATGAGATATATACAAGCTTATTTCGTCTACACTGTAAATAAAATACTGTAAATAAGATAAGTAAAAGAATACAAATTAATAAATAGACTATAAATTATCTATATTCATAAATAAAATATTTAATTTATTTATTTTTAAAAAATCCCTAGCCCTTCTCTTTGTTTTTATAACATGCAAGTACTACCGCATTGCTAAAGGAGAAACAAGCATGTATTACTAATTAAGTAATATAGCAAGTAGGAGGTGTACATGGGCCGGGTCACATCGGGTTTGGCTTAATCTAGATTCGGCCTGAAATATAGATTTGGCCTAATTTTTAGATCCTAACCCAACTCTAGATCTGATAAAATTTACGCACTTTCGGGCCGGATGAAAATTAGGTCTTTAATATATAAAAATCACCTAATCTCCAACCATTATTTCACAATTCACATAGTAAAATTCACTTAAAAAATATAACAAGAACCAACTCTTCTCTAAAATTAAAGCATAACCATAATTAATACTAATATTGTCTAATAACACCAAATATTTAAATCAATACAAATAACACAATATCATGCATTAGTCTAAAGTCTTATGTATTTTAAACATAAAACATTAACTTATAATTACTAATAACACAAAATATTAAGGTTTATAATATTTAAATTCCACATAAGAATAACCATCATCCATCACTAATAACACAAAATATTAACTGTGTATGATGACCGGGCCGAATTCGGGTGACCCGAATTATGACCTGGACCCGACTCGAAATAATGATCGGGTCTATTTTTGAGACTCTTACCCGACCCTACACCCGATGAAATTACATTAAATTAGCCCCTAAAGTATTCGGAGCCCAACCGGGCCGAGCCATGTACACCCCCTAATAGCAATAGCAAGTAAATGTATTTTCTCCACTTAAATTAGTTGGTATAAAATTCTCTATACTCAAATATTGTTTTGCCGTTTTCAATACAAATATTTTCTCGTTGGAACTATTTTTTGTTTTAATTTTTTTTAATTAAATTATTTTAGGTAATATAACTTAAACATTTAGATTCTAGCATATACTAGCTGTCTTATCTTCGTAAGTGCTTACAATAAAGGAACGTCCAAAATCCAAAAGATAGTAGAAATTTGGTAAAATATTCATTTTCGGTTTCAAATAACAAAAAAAGAATGAAAGGATTAAAAACTGATAATCTGGACATATAGGCTAAGAACCGTATTATACACCTTACTAACGTTTTTACTCTCCTCTTCACATTTTCCCCTTCATATCCAATCACTACTGTTACAATAAAACAAAAAAAAAAAACCGTTCCAACACTTTATATAAAAGAAACTTTCATCATCTTTATTATCACGCCCTCCAAACCAAAGAAAAGAAAGTACAAGTTCTTCAGCACAAGTTCTTGAAAATGCTGGCAATGGAAACCCTTCCCGCATTCCCTTTTCCTCATACATTCTTTGATTCCGATGAATTTGCACCACTTCCTGAAAAATGCCATCAAGATTTAACATTCAATTTCAAAGTCAACCATGACGCTGAAAAACTTAAAGAACAAGAGCAAGATTTTAGTTTTCCATGCTTTGAAAGTCTAAAAGAGACATTTGTAACTGCGGAAGAGATATTTGACAACGGTCTAATCAAACCAATCTTTCCCGTTCTCCACCAATCTCATATGATCACGGCGAAAAATGGTAATGTGATATCATCACCTCTCCGGCAATTCGCCACGAGAAACGGTAATGTGATATCATCACCTCTTGGGCTATCGCCGGAGAGGTTCTTTGTTGAGCAGCATTGCAATGTTCTTCCTTTAGCTTCTAAATCACAAGGAGTACCTAAACCAATAATCTGCGAGTTGTCGAAGAAAATGACGAATTTGGAGGTGGAAGTAGTCGAGGATTCGAAAAAGAGGTGCAATAAGAAGAGCTCGATTTCATTCTTAAATTTGTGGCGGCTACGCCGGCACCTGAAGCGTCAAAACTACAATGATGGGAAGGACGGTCGAACTTTTCCAGCATCAACGAATAAGAAAACAAAGGCAAAGGGAAGGAAGGAAAAGAAAAGAGTATCAGCTCATGAACAATTTTACGTGATGAACAGACTTAAGAAGGAGAGCAATAAACGAAGGTCTTTTCTTCCTTACAAACTGCAATTATGTGGATTATTTGCCAGCTTGAGAATATTTAGTGGGAACCTTCTTTCATATACCCAATCTTAGCTTTTCCTTGCTCATTTGGAGGAGTTGATGAAAAAGGCATATCCAATCCCTACTTTTCTTCGGCTACAAAATTATTGTACATTTTATGTTATTATTTATTTATTTATGTGACACAGGAGTTTACTAGCTTCTTGATGTAAGGGAATTTTTTTTGCTCTTGATCATATTCAGGAGTTTCCAAATTCCCAGACAATGTAAATTTAATAGTTTTGGTAAAAAAAAAAAAAGAATTAGTGTTCACAGATTTTTCCGCCTCTTTTTTTTTTTCCATCGAATATCATCACCTCTATTGCTTATAGATTCTTCATTCTTCACACATTTAAAGGGGGGAAAAATCATCCTATATATAATTAGGAAAACATTAGTACAAACTCAAAAGCCACAAGTTGGGAAAAATTTTATTTCCCTCCAACTTTGTCATTTTTTCATTTTATACCTAAATTGTTTCTATAATGTCTTTTAGTTATCATCAAGAAATATTACAACATTCTTATAAAAATCTTTTGGAGCACATAGCTAATTTGTAATTCTTTTGCACATCATAAAATTCCAAAAATGAGAAAGACAAACTTATTCAGTTATATTAGCCCATCTGAAAAGTGCCAGAGCAAAATTGCTATTTATCTTTAGAACATTGTAAAGAGGGTGACACTGTCACACAGTACTCTTGAGAAATGTGAGATTTCCATTAAAAAATAACGCATGTGATGACACATATTCCATTTTTTTCTCCTTTCTGGGATAGGTAATACCTATACTCCAATTTTCATGGGAAAAAGACAAAAGAAAAAGTTCCAATTACAATTACAATTACAATGGTTCTCTTGCTATCATCAGTTTCTCAGAAGAGGGTAAAATCTTTTGCACATTTGACAAATGTTAGCATGGAAGCCATTTGCACATTTACCCCCTTTCTGTCTGTCACCCAAATCGGTTAGACTCTGATCAATCTGCAAAAGATATCATAGGACAAAGACTTGCAATAAGTTATAACAAACCAAAACATAAATTGGAAGTAATGACTGATGAATACCTTGAACAGATTTGAAAGAATGCAAAATTGCTAACACAGCATGCATTTTACTTGGTCATGGTTGATGACAAGTAGAAATTCCAAAATATTGAGCCCATTGACATGAAAGCTACTCGTGCTTGAAGAGGCACGACCCTGTACAGATATATAGATATAGAATTCAAATAACAAATAAAATCCAAAATTCACAACAATCTCATTATAATAATACTAATGTTCATAGAATCATCAAACTAGCCATTTTACCCATTCTTGTAAAAACAAAATATCCCCTACTCCATCAAAATATGAACACAAAAATATTAGTATATTCTCCTACTTGGGCAACATTGGTTGGGTTATAGATTAATGTTGAATAACAGTAGCTTAAAAATAATAACCATATAAACTACTCTAGGAATTTTGTTAGCTTAAAAGTTTCTGGAAAAATAAAAAATTGTATGCTACTCTACGATTAAATGATTGTAGCTAAAAATAATAGCCGAAAAATAATAACCGTGTGAAGAGATCACTTAAGTTTGCAAATCTATTTGCTAGCCATACGCAAATAGTAAAATATACAAAGTTTAGTTCACCAATCACTTCATAATAAAAGCACCTTATCAACAATGACCATGAAACATGGATACTTTAGGTGTTTTTCTATTTGCAAATGGCTAGCAAATAATATCCACATAGAGAAATAATATCTCAATGGGCAACAATCACATATTTATGTTTTCTTAATCATTTCTCTAACAGCAAGAGACTTTATCCTAATATGTTTAGAGATGAAGGGCCACCACTTACTAGTTGGTGGGTGAATTAACTGAACTATATCACAGTCAATTGTCTAGGGTTTGGCACTGGTGTCGCATTCTAACAGCAAAAACCAAGTTTCCCATCCAAACTCTCTGAGACACAGTGCTGTAACATGCAATAACTCAGCATACACTGTGGAAACGGAAATCACAATCTGTTTATCCCTGTGGATAGCTTTATTAGTTAAGTGAGTTGTATAATGACTCACTCGTAAAATTAATAAAATTATTCATTTTTTGAGATATTTTGCAACTTGAGTTGGTTTTGGCTTGACTAACCCATGGGGTTAATTAGATGGGCAGCATAGTATTTGAGACGACTACCTCAACAGTAAAATTCTTCTGCCCTCAAATATCAGATCTTTATAATCATGGCCTTGTCCATTCACTAATTGATCTGTTGGCCTTGTCTACTTGTAACTTTTACCATGAACTGAAAATATTTTCCTTACTAACAAAGACTGTTATCCTTGTGTTACATACCCTGGAGAGAGAGAGAATGCTGAGTCAGCAGCAAAGGTAGCTAAAAAAGGGAAGAAAATAATCCCTTTACCTTATCATTATTCTAGAAGAAGCAATAAAGAAAAGGGATGAATAATAGGGCAGGAGAAATGTGTAATCATAAGTGACAATAATTTATGATTGGATTAGTCAGATGACAGAATCAGGGAGGCGTAATCGTAGGAGTTGAATGCTAATTATGATAATTAATTTGAGGGAAGGCAATAAAAGGAAGAGCTGATTAGGTGAGAGGTAGGAAAAGATTTGGAAATGCCTAGGCTAGGAGAGAAGAGGACTCTCAAAGTTCCTCGGTTGTCTTTTACTATTCTATTATATTTCTATATTTTCCTTAAAATAAATTCCAGTGTAACAACTGGTATCAAAGCACCAATCTTAGGTGTTCTGTGCATGGTTTCCACGCGAGCTGCCATGGAGTCGAGGTTGGAAGTCTTGGAGAAGCAAATAGAGGAGATGAGGGAGGCTCAGAATCGTTCGCTGGAAGCTTAAAACCGATCATTTGAACTCTTATCCACCAACCTGCTGAGACAGGTGAGGGAAATGCTTTCGCAACAACACCATGACCGGGGAGGAAACGGGGCTGGAGGGAGAAACGGGGGAGATGGAGAAGGTTCAGAAGGCAGAGGCGGTGGCAATAATGAAGGTGAAACAGAACAGAGGAGATTTGAGCCTACTAGAAAGCTTGACATTCCCATCTTCTCGGGAGATGATGCAAATGGCTGGCTGGTGAAGATGGAAAGATATTTTCGTGTCACCCAGGTGGTTCCGGCAGAAAGGATGGACTTTGTCACTCTTGCTTTGGAGGGAGAGGTTCTCGCATGGATGGAGTGGTGGAAAGAATACACACCATTTCAGAGATGGAGACGATTCAAGGAGGACTTATTGAAATGTTTTCAACCTGGAGCTGCTCTCAACCCCATGGCTCCGTTACTAGAGGTGAAATAGGTGGAGGATGTCGCTCAGTATAGGCGAGAGTTTGAGGCTGCAGCATGAACGCAAAGAAACCTGGGAATAGTTTGGGGACTTACTACTCACAAGACCTTTAAGGTCCAAGGGGAGATTCAAGGCAGAACAGTGGTGGTGCTCATTGACCCTGGGGCTTCGGCAAATTCATTGCCACCGAGGTGGTTAGGCGGCTAGCGTTACCGGTGAGAAATATAAGGGAGTTTCAAGTGGAGGTGGGGAACGGTGCTGTGGAAAAGGGGAATGAAGGTTGTGAAGGAGTTCACTTGAATATTCAAGGGGTCCAAATAGTCCAAAACTTCTTTGTAATGAAGCTGGGTTGTTCGGAAGTGGTGTTAGGAGTAGGATGGCTGGCGAGTCTAGGGAGGTTTGTGGGAGATTATAGAGAATTAACATTGAGCTGGAAGCAAGGTGGCAGGGAGATGCAACTAAAAAGTATGCTTCCTTGAGCAGAAGCAGGGCTTCATGGAAGAAGACTTTGCACGCTCTGAAAAGTGATGGGGAGGGTTATGTGATCACCACCAAGGTTGCTGCCACCAAGGAGCAAGAGCAAGAGGTGATTTCTGCTGAAGCTAAACAATTTCTGCAACAATATGGGGACTTGTTTCAGACCCCTGTAGGCCTCTCACCCAAACGCGAGAAGGACCATGCAATCATCTTGAAGGAAAGGTCAGAGATTCCTCGCATCAGATCCTATAGATACCCACAATATCAGAAAACCAAGATTGAGAAAATTGTAGAAGAGATGCTGAATTCTGGCATCATACATCCGAGCACTAGCCGTTCTCAAGTCCGGTGATCCTAGTTAAAAAGAAAGATGGAGGCTGGCGATTCTGCGTAGATTACCGAGCATTGAATCAGAGAGACCATAGTTGATAAATTCCCAATTCCGGTGATTGATGAGCTGCTAGACGAATTGGGAAATGCAAACGTATTCTCTAAGCTAGACCTCAAGTCCGGCTATCACCAAATAGGGATGAGAGAAGATGACATCCACAAAACCGCTTTTCGAACTCATGAAGGACACTATGAGTTTCTCGTGATGCCCTTCAGGCTCACAAACGCTCCTTCCACTTTCCAAGCACTCATGAATCAGGTGTTGTGGCCATTTTTGAGGAAGTTTGTTTTGTTTTTTTTTTAAGATATACTTGTCTATAGCTTGAGTTTGAAAGAACATTGGGGTCATTTGCAGCAGATTTTTGAAGTCCTCCGGCGCAACCAGCTCTAACTCAATAAGAAGAAATGCAAATTCGCCCAAGAACGTATTGAATACCTGGGTCACATTATCTAAAGAAGGAGTGGCAGCAGAACCCAAAAAGGTTCAAGACATGGTGGATTGGCCAGTTCCAAGGGACCTCAAAGGGTTGAGGGGATTCCTTGGGTTAACCGGTTGTTTCGTGAAGAATTATGGAGGCATACTTGGCCCCTTACACAACTACTGAAAAAGGATCAATTCAAGTTGGGTAATGAGGCACAAGGAGATTACTGCTGGATATGCATTGAAAAATGGGAGGTTGCTGCACCAAGGGCATTTGGTTATTCCAAGGCATTCGAAGTTGATTCCCAAGATATTGGAGGAATTCCATGACACAAAGTTGGGAGGACATTCTGGTTTTTTTCGAACTTATAAGATGATAGCTGGAGTACTGTATTGGGAAGGAATGAAGAAGGCCTTCATGGATTACGTGAGACAATGTGAAGTATGCCAAAGGAACAAACATTCCACCTTGACTCCAAGCTGGGCTGCTATAGCCACTCCCTATTCTGACAAATATTTGGTCGGATATAGCTATGGACTTCATTGGAGGCCTACCAAAGGCACAAGAGAAAGACACCATCTTCGTTGCCGTCGATAGGATGACGAAGTAGGCTCATTCTTTCCCTTATCTCACCCTTATTCAGCAAAGGAAGTTGTAGACCTGTTTGTGAAAGAAGTGGTGAGACTTCATGGGTCCCTACATCGATTGTTTTCGACCGTGACCGGCTGTTCATGAGTGGTTTCTGGTCCGAAATCTTCAAGGCAGCAGACACATCATTAAAGATGAGCTCAGCCCATCATCCCCAAACGGATGGGCAAAGCAAGGCGGTCAACAAGTGCGTGGAAACTTACCTCAGGTGCTTTGTGGGGTCTACACCAAAGCAATGGCCCCGATGGCTGAATTGGGCAGAATATTGGTATAACACCAATTATCATGGGTCGATCAAAATGACCCCCTTCAAGGCCCTTTATGGAAGGGAACCCCCGGTTCTGTTGCGGGGTCAGGGCGAAGCTGCGGTTGAAGAAGCAAGAAATCTTATGGAGAAAAGGAATTAAATGTTGGATTAATTGAGGTTTCAACTAGAAAGGGCCCAAAACCAAATGAGGACATGCTGATAAGAAGAGGAGGGACGTCACTTTTTATCCAGGAGAGTTTGTGTACCTCAAACTGCAGCCTTATCGAATGAAGACCTTGGCAAAAAGGGTCAACCAAAAGCTGAGTGCAAGATTCTATGGCCCTTATGAGATTCTTGCGAAGATTGGCAGGTTGCCTACAAGCTTAAATTACCGGAAGGAGCTCGGGTGCATCCGGTCTTCCATGTTTCTTTATTGAAGAAGTGTGTCAAGCCCACTGCTCAGATTCAGCCACTTCCTACGACTCTAACAGAAGAGTATGAACTACAAGCTGAACCCTAAGAAATCCTAGCTGTTAGGAAAAATGCGGCTGGTAAATTGGAGGTGTTGATCAAGTGGAGGGACCTTCCAGAATTCGAGAATTCGTGGGAAGCAACAGCTGCAATTCAAGAAGCCTTTCCTTCCTTTCACCTTGAGGACAAGGTGATGCTTCAAGGGGAAGGTATTGTTACATACCCTGGAGAGAGAGAGAGAGAATGCTGAGTCAGCAGCAAAGGCAGCTAAAACAGGGAAAATAATAATCCCTTTACCTTATCATTATTCTAGAAGAAGCAATAAAAAAAGGAGGAATAATAGGGCACGAGAAATGTGTAATCACAAGTGATAATAATTGATGATTGGATTAGTCAGATGAGAGAATCAGATTAGTCAGATGAGAGAATCAGGGAGGCATAATTGTAGGAGTTGAATGCTAATTATGATAATTAATTTGAGGGAAGGCAATAAAAGAAGGAGCTGATTAGGTGAGACGTAGGAAAAGATTTGAAAAGACCTAGGCTAGAAGAGAAGAGGACTCTCAAAGTTTCTCTATTGTCTTTTACTATTCTATTGTATTTCTACATTTCCCTTCAAATAAATTCCAGTGTAACATCTTGCTTTATTATAAACGGCACTGCTAACTATGTTGAGCTTCTTGACATGCAATAAAGGGCAATAGGAAGATATTGAGCTAGTTCTTAGGAAATAAGGTATTGCCATAACTTTGGGAAATGATCCTCCCTTAACTAATGAAAGTACTGTGTATAAAGCTTATCACAAAGAGTGGACAAACACAAATCAAAGAGCACTGACTTTTACCCAAAATTTATTTTGCTTCCATTAGAGAAAAGTATGCAGTAAGCTGAGACTAGTCAATTTACGAATTACGAATAGTTCCATCAATGAGGTATGATGCAAATGGTGGTGTTAAGCAATATGTAATGGATTTTCTTACCATACCCAGAAGGGAAATAGGATATTCGCCATGCAGTAAAAAGCCTGCCCCATAAAGAGAAGAAAATCCAAGGAAAAACAAAAGTCTTGATATAGAAAAATAAAGAATAAAAAAGGCATGTTCATCACAAAAGCCCTAAATTTCATTGAAGCTAAGAAGGTTAACAATGTCGGTGAGTCATGCTTGCATTTGATATTAAATCTACCAGTACATATTCTTTTAAATTCAAGTAGATCAATTCTGAGGCATCTAGTTATTTGCTAATTCCTTGAGAAGGTTCAAGAGCAAGCATAATAATGTATTTTGTCAACAATTTTTCTTTTACATTTAAAAGATGTCATTAATATACAATGGAAGAAGGGACAAAAGTACACCTGAAAGTTTGCACGCTGGACACGATTACACTTCAATCATTTAATGAGTCATGCGTGCACACCATTTATATACTCCGGCGGACACAATATTTTTCGTGTTTATTTTGGTTAGGAAGAAGGGACAAAAATACACCTGAAAGTTCACACGCTAGACACAATTACACTTCAATCATTTAACACCGCCACACGCCGATGGTCGGAAGGGTAAATGTATCCGTCGAAATATATAAATAATGTGCACGCGTGACTCATTAAATGATTGAAGTGTAATCGTGTCCAGCGTGTGAACTTTCAGATGTATTTTTGTCCCTTCTTCCATATACAATCTAAAGACAGAACTTTAGTAACATAATAATGATAATTTTGACAGTTCTTTTTATTTTAAAAATGTATTTTGTCTTTTATCTCATGCCACTAAAGCCACACAATGCAAATGTAAACAAAGATACTAGAGTCAATAGTTACACAATGCAAACCATCACCTTAACAGCTTGCCAATATCGCTAGAACCACAAGATCCATTTTCAATCAAAAAAAAAAAAAAACAAAGTTATCGAGTTTTGACTAACAAATGAAATGTCACGTGGACAGTATACAAAATAAATCTTGATTCAAATGTAATTCAACTAATCCTATGAATTTAGATTTCCATGCAAGCATGTCAATCCATCGTGAATTTAAAGGAACATCAACCAAATCAGATTCATAGTAACTGAAAGCATACATTTCACCTTTAATTTGTTGGCTTATTTGAAAATTTTGAAGGTTTTTCAGTTTGACTTAACCTACCTTCTCATGAAACCATCAGTTCAACTTACTTTTTTAATTTAAATATCATATATGATATATGGGCCAAGGCACTACTAAGATGTTGTAACACTCTTCTCAATACTATTGTTTCCTTTAGATTTATTCATATCTTCTTAGAAGATTTCTTATGGCAAGTTAGTATCATGGTATCAAATAAGATATGTTCCTCCTATCTTTCTCTAGATTAGGGATAGAAATCATGGTTAATATCCCACTCCTCCTTTTGTGTATCAAAACAAATTCTCAGTAAATCATATTTGCAAGGACCTAAAATATGGTGCACAAGAAATTTATCATCCATAAGATATTCAAGGTCACTAGGTTTCATAATTACAGTCACAAACTGAATTGGCATGATATAGTGTTGAACAGCATCATACATCTCATTGCTGATGTTGATGAGATTGTACCACAATCGACCAACCCCAAATGAAAGCTTCTAATGTGGAAATGTATGCCTGATCAGAAATAGGGACTTTAACCACTCCTTGTTATGGACTTTTTACTTAATATTATTATCATCAATTACGGGACCCAAATATCCACATCAAGATGTACAACAAACGAGAATTAATGAATACGAATATCTCTCTCCATCGTTTTAGAATTATTATTCATGAGCTCAATATAATTAACGTGACACATGAAAAAAGCCACAAGAACTTGAAAGGAGCAAGACATTAATTAATTAGATGGGAAGTTGTAAATAGTAATATGCACATTATGCATTAAATAACAAGGATTCAAAACATAATATAAACTATCATGTTGGCTAACAATACATTATACAAGGCAACCACTACAATATTCAACTTGGTGGCAGAAAAATTTTATTGTTAAGGTCATCCTGAGCACCATGTCATACCAAAACATAACTAACTAAAATGACAAAACATTCAATAAAAAATTAAAAAAGAAAACACAATAACTATAGATTTTACATATAATTTACTGTGAAAATGTACACTCACTTAACCATAAAATATCTTAAATCCTATGAATCCATGGAATTATAATCAATATTTTATGATAATAACTACATCAAAAAGTAAAAATAAATCTGTTTTTCCCTTGTTAAATCTTCTCTTGTGCCTCTTTTAAGCCAATATTTGCTATATTTTCAGAGTCAAGAATATACTTACAAGTGAAATGATTATTGAAACTTACACTATAACATCTGGGAAGTTCTATTCTGTAAGAGTAAGATTCAAAACTAAATTACGAAATCCATCTAACAATAATTTCCCATAATTCTTCATTATGGTATCAAGAAGTATTAAGCTTCTTATCACGTCATAGAAAAGATGCTTCCATAATCATTTCCTAGAACAGGAAGGGGAACTTGGGAATTTATTACTTGATAGGTGAAAATGAAAATTCATTGTTCTATGAAGGTATTTTGTAAATTGCATCGGTTTAAAAATTTTCCTAGAGCAACTTAGCAAGTTTTTCCTTTACATTATTATTTTTCAAATTAAGATGTAAGAATACCGAAGGCACACAGCTCACTGAACGTGGTTTCTAAACCAAAGCTATTTGCATTCACAAGTAGAAGATTGCAAAAGAAGAAAAACACATACATAAAATAAATGAAAGACAAAGTTGAAATAATATGCGCACCAGAAATTTAATGCACTGACAGGGATCCAGAATCTAAATCCTGTGGAAACCAATTAGACATAAAGGCTCACATCAATGGATATCAAATACAGAAGCATTGGCAAGTCAAGTGATCATAAATACTCACTTCGTTTCAATATATCTGTCAAATTTTAAACATTTTATACTTTCAGAATATCTGTAAATTTCTAAGATCATAGAAGTATTAAACTATCAATTCTTTTCTTCCCACAAAGTAGTGTTAACTGTGATACTAATTATATTAATTGAATAAGTTTGTTTTAATAGGAACCATTTATGATGTTATTATATAAGCAAGATTAATACAACACTTTTCTTAAGAGGTTTTTTTATTGTTTTTTAACAGATCTAAGTAAACAAAGGGAGTAACAACCAGTTGATGAGGTTTGTACCATAAAGTAATGTTGGAAGAGCATCTCTTTGGTATTTTTGTGGAAGCTCTTTGGCCTTCCCTAGCCATAAATTATTCCACGCAAAAACAACAGCAATGACACATGGACCTAATATAATCTGGTTTAGTAAAACCTGCAAAAAGGCAGAGTAAAAACACAGAGAGAATTAGAAAGTATCCTTAACAAATGTTGCTTGCTTCTATAAATTAAATTAAATAAAAATAATAAACGAAGTGAAAATTGATTTATCTTCCTAAAAGATACCTTTCGAAATTATTATGTGCTCCCAAAGCACTCAGGTGAACTATACTCAACTGCTCATATTATTTAGCTCAAATGTCAATTTATACATTGCATGTGCTACATTAGCACTCTATAATTTCTCAATATTCCTAAACATCCACCTAACTACCAACAAAGAAAGAGTTTAGTGATTTTAAAGATTTCAAGGAATCAAGACATTAAAAAATATCTACTTTTCACTAGAGTTACTATTTAGCAGGATGCTTAACTCATAGTGAAGCACATAGCACTACCTTTAACACAATGTTCTGAATCGATGGTTTCGGCAAAAAGCGGTCAAGCCATTGGTACCAAGCATAAGAACCAGGGCCATATAAAAGGAATCCATAAGACGTCATTCGCAGAGCTCGTAGCCAATCATGGTCTGAAATTTGGCTCAACGCATCCTATGAGGAAACACTTTTGTTAACTAACAAAATAGCCAATCCAAAATTATCTCTAACCATTTATCTTTCTTTGAGAAGGCAAACATAACATCTCAAAGAAAATGCATTCTACAATGGGATTAAAATGGTATCTACTGCAGTGTTTGGAATGAATTAAAGAGGGAGCAGATTTGATTTTAAAACTCTTTCTAAAAAGAAAATTAAAAACAAATAATTGATAAATCCCAATGGATTGAATAGCTTTAGCTTTGAAATTCAACAAAAATCAATAAGATTTTGTTTTAAATTTTATATTAAGTAAATCAATAGTTTTAAATTTTATATGAAGTAAATCAAATCATTTTCAATTCCAAACATTATTTCCAGATATAGTAATTGATTTAAAAATATATTTCAAATTTCATCTTTGTATTATATTCATTCAAAACATGAGACTACTTATGTGAATTTGATGTTTTAGTAGGTTTGAAGATCAGAGATCTATAAAGCCCCATTGTGAATTTGATGACATTAATTAAACAGTGTATTAACCCTGACGTGTGCAAAGATGTTATAATCAACTTATATAATAAGTTTCCAACCATAAAACTAGTGTTGCTCCTAAATATAAATTATAATAGTATTCATTTATTTTTGTAAATATTAATCATTGTGCAAAAATAACCATAAGAACAATAAAAATCAGGGGAAAAAAAAGATCCAAAGAGAATTCTATTTTATACGATGCATTATACAGAGCAATCCAGAAAACTATTTATAGCCAAAGCACAAGATATCCCCGTTCAAATTCATACAATAACAATGGTAATAATTTTAAAATCTGATAATAAAATAAAGTAATTCAAAACAACGAG
Source organism: Arachis hypogaea (assembly GCF_003086295.3). NCBI lineage: Eukaryota > Viridiplantae > Streptophyta > Magnoliopsida > Fabales > Fabaceae > Arachis > Arachis hypogaea. The sequence goes on along the minus strand of NC_092038.1, from coordinate 22,002,578 downwards.
TTAATTAAAAGAAAAAAAAAACTCTAGTATTTAGAACTTGGTCCGGTTCTACATGTTCAATAAACCCGCGACTAAGACTAATTTCTAGAAAACAAAAACTCAGCTCAATGAAGAAAGTGGAAAAAAATAAATAAATTTAAATGGAAGAAAACAAGAGTTGCTTAAAATAAAATGAATGAAAATGATTCTACTTACTTACCTGAGGGTCATTGCTGTGCTTATTAACAGCCTTTGCTTTGCACCAACGGTCTCTAATCTGTGCGATTGTGTCGCCGGCGAGGGAAAGGGAGGCAGCGGTGACCGCCTGTTTCAACGGAAACCTGTAACCCTGGCCGCCGGTTGAACCGGAATTGGACCGAATACGACGCCCTTGAGACGGCCTCGGTTTCCTCGATAACGGGTTCCAGTTCCATAACCCGCAATGCCCACCCCCAAGTGCGTCCATTCCACGCACGCACAAAAAAGAAATGAAAAATCTCAAATTAACCACAAAACGCGCCGTTCCTTGCTTTTATAGGCAGCACAACTCATACCTAAAAACGCACCGTTTCATGTTCCGAACTTTCCCTCTGAATTTTAAAAAATAAAAATAAAAACTGGATTTCGTTTTTTTTTTTTTAATTATTTTCCTGGTTTTCAGCTGAGAGGCCAAAGAGCAAAGACTATCGCAATTGAGACAAAATGCTACAAAGGCTTCGTTCCTTCAAACAACAATAACTTCGACGAGTGAGGTCTAAAGGGTAAAAATTGAATTTTGGTCGAATCAGTAATCATATTCTAACATGAAATTTGGTCTCAAAGAAAGAACTTTTGGTTGGTTCAAATCATGATTATTTGCAACCTATACACAAATACCAACTATATTACTTATTATTATTAGTCTTATGAGTCATTCACATGAGAGATTGCTGCAACTCGCACAATTCTGCATCAAGAAACCAAAACAAATCAAGCAAATCCATTCAATTCTGATAACCAATGGTTACCTACTTCACAACCCAAATGCACCATCAAGCCTCAAATGGAAGCGCACCCAAATCTTCAATGCCCTTATTAGAGGTTACCATTGTGGTGGTTTCACACACAAGGCTATTGTCCTTTTCACACACATGCTTGGGAACCAAGCTTCACCAAACAGCCACACTTTCCCTCCAATCCTCAAAGCTGCCACTGCTGCTACTTTCCTTCCTCATTTGGGCACTGCCCTTCACTCGCAGGCCTATAAGCGCGGCATTTTGTCTGATCCCTTCATAGGGACCACCCTTGTTGCCCTCTATGCAAGAAAGAATGACATTGCTGGTGCATGCAAGGTGTTCGATGAAATGCTCCAGCCGGGCCTCGTTGCTTGTAATGCTATGCTCAATGCTTTGTGCACTAATGGGGACACAGAAACTGCTTTATGTCTCTTTGATAGCATTCCAAACAGGGATGTTGTATCTTGGACAACAATTGTGAATGGTTTTGCATTGAATGGGAAATTTGGTGCTGCAATTAATTTTTTTGCAAAGATGATGCGTCACCGGGATGTGTTGTATTGTTTGGTGAAGCCTAATGAGGCTACTTATGTGAGTGTGATCTCTTCATGTGCCAAATTAGATGGTAAACCAGCTCTTGATTTTGGAAAGCAAGTGCATGGGTATCTGGTGGTGAATGGTAGCCTTGGAGTTTTTGTTGGAACTTCGTTGATAGATCTCTATGGGAAAATGGGTTGTTTGAATTATTCTATTAATGTCTTCAAAGTAATGATTTCCAAAGAGGTCTGCACTTGGAATGCAATGATTTCTTCACTTGCTTCAAATGGTAGGGAGAAAGTGGCTCTGGATATGTTTGACAAGATGAAGATAGAAGGGTTGAAACCAAATAGCATTACCTTAGTAGCAGTTCTTATAGCATGTGCTCGAGGGAAATTTGTCAGGGAAGGATTGGAGCTGTTCCGATCAATGTCAGACGACTTTAAAGTCGAACCAGTAATGGAGCACTATGGGTGTGTGATTGATCTTTTGGGTAGGGCAGGGCATTTGCAGGAAGCAGCTGACATCATAAGAAATATGCCTTTTGAGCCTGATGCCTCCGTATTGGGAGCGTTTTTGGGTGCATGTAGAATTCATGGAGCAATTGAACTTGGAGAAGAAATCGGAAGAAAGCTACTTAAATTGCAGACACAACATTGTGGTCAATATGTGTTGTTGTCAAGCATTAATGCTGAGAAGGGAAGATGGAGTCATGCCTTTGATCTAAGGAAAGAAATAACGGAGGCTGGTATTCAGAAAATTCCGGCATACAGTATGGTTGATCTGACATAGTTTTTTCTTCTGTTTAGTCTGTGCTGTGTACAATAACTCAATAAGGTAACAAATTTTGATTTCTTCGTAACATGAATGTAAACATTGAGAAATTTATTTATATAACTGTCTGGGGTTTGACCAGAGTTTTGCCAACTGAATCTAAGTTCCTACATGAAACATATAAGATATAGAGATCTAAGATGTTTCACATATTAAACTGAGAAGCTCTTTCAAATAAATTTAAAGTATTGAATGCTTACTAACAAGCACACGTGCATGCTGAAGCACAGGCAGAAGGAAAAAATTATGAGTGGGGCTTTAAGAAAAGAATTGGAGAAGAGGCAGCAGCTTCTTACAGCATACTTGTAAGTAATGAACCATCTGCTGTGTGAGTTTATCGATAATGCGCATTTAAATCAAGATATTTTAAGTTTAAAACATCTGATAATCAACAGCTTGTTGAGAGAACTGATTCTGGAGATATATAGTCCTGCTTTTATGTGTTTAGTCCATCTCCATATGTATTTGATTTAGCAGCAATAATGAAACTTAAAGCCTCAAGCGAGAGAGCAAGAGCCTCTTACTCACACACTTACAGGAATCAGGCTCCAAAAGGGAATGGAGACAAAAGGCAGTTGTCATTGGTACTAATACCATTAGGATGACAGGTTTTTCCCGAAATACTTTGTACTATTACTTCTTAGGAATGTAGTGGTTGTTGAAAAGCAACATACGAAATTTTCTTTCTATAGAATAATATCAGCTGATTACATGCTGATAATTTGGATGTCAGCTGGTTAGGATTTATTCTTACATATTGATACATGACTATGGAAGTACATTTTTATTTTTCACTCAGATACAACGAAATGCCATTCAGTACTCCCTTAACTACAAAGAAATACCCTATCTATAGGTGCACAAGGCATATTCGTGGTTCAATTTCAACAGATAGCTAGATAAACTTAGTTGCTAGATTTGGCTCTCTTGCTTTGCAACCACTAAAGCCTGCTCTGGTTCCTTCTCCTCTTCTGGTTCTGCCACCAGCAATGCCTGCTGGTCTAACTTGTCGTCCACCGGTGCTTCCTTGTCTTCAAGTTGTTCCACCACTTGTGTCCGAAAATATTTGAATATTACGAGCAAAATAAAAGCTGCAAAAAAATAATTACTTGATAAGCAAAAATTACACAATGTTGTCAAATGCAGATGTGAATTAAACTGTCCTGAAGGCAGCAGATGATACTCTAAGAATCATTGTCCATCGAAGGTAAACATTGTCTTGATGCATATTCAAGTTAGATGAGATCTTGATACTATTAATGCATCTTTTCTATTTTTACTTCTTTCAAAGGCCATTTATCCTTATGAAGAAGGCTGCAAATGAGTTACCTGTGAAGACTCGAGTCTTTACTGTAGATAGATTCCAGAAGGTTATCAATGCTGATGCTACCACGATCTTCTTATGAGTGCAAGCATTCCATGTGTCCAACAATCGCAATTTCAAGCACTCAGCTGCAGACAACATAAAACCATATCTTATACAATGCCGAGAGCGAGAGAGAATATCTTTGTAATTGGCTGGAATAATGCATACCTCTCTGGTTTACTTGAGCAGAGTAGCTAGAATAGAGCTTTGGGACAATGAAGCTGACAAAAAATCCTGATTGTATAGATTTAATAATTTAGCAAGATATGTATGCATTGGCAAATGTAGTGAAAAATTAAGACATTGATCATTCATTTCTTGAAAATGTTATAGAATTGGTGTACTTACCAATGGCACACAACCTCCATGTTGTAATGAGATGGCCATACTCTGCTCCTAGTAAAAGAAAAGGAGCAACCTGCAACCAGCCATTTATAATTACTAATTTTGGAAATTTTTTGAAAAATGTTAGAATGATTTTTTGAAATGAAAACTTTTCTGAGGACGATTACTTTCAGCGTCATGGATGGCTCTCCTGAGAACAGCTCTCTAGTCTTTGAAATGGCGAAATTGAGAGCAGGAAGAATCAACTTTGCAAGGTGTAAAATATCATCTTCTTTCAGCTTGCCTTTACTCATTTTCTCAACCTGGTTCCTGAACACAAGCATACAAATTTTGAGAGTACAGCCAACATTAATAGATAGATGAAGAGAAAGAAACATTGTTGTGAAAGGAAGTTTTCATACCTTTGACAAAGTGAATTTGAGATAAAGGAAACTCCCAACAACAGAGTTGCCAACTGTGATATGGCCGAGAAAATGCTGCAAGTACAAAGCACAGAAACCTCTTAGAATTTTCCGATCTGAGTTGTATTATTTGAAATCACTTTGGATGGACACCAAGCCAACTTATTCTCTTCTACAATCGTCCCATTCATATGCAACAGGGAAGAGAGTAAGTCGACTTGGTGTCCAAAGAGAAACGAGTTTTCTCCTAGGGAGAGGAGTTGCATACAACCTGAAGTTCAGTCCTTTAGTGAAGCAAGAAGACAAGAAACAAAGAGATCCAAAACCAAACCATAGGGTAGTCTTTGATACATCTTTCCACATGATCAAATCATTCATCCACTGCCCAACACTATCTACTAGATCACCTCCATTATCTTCTTCAGCTTCTGAACACCATGGTAATCATATATAAGTTACTCTGCATATATTTAACTATACTATCTTCACAAGTATAGCTCTGAGATTAGTTATTCCCTTTGATTGAAAACCTCATAACAGTGATCAAGTAAAATCTCTTTTATAGTGATGCTATTTGGACCATTTAATGTAAAAACAAAATAATAGTAAAAAACGAAAGGTAAATTTGTAACAAAGAATAAGTAGCCATTACTTGGAGATGAAATTGAAGGGGGCACAAAAGGGACCAAGCTAAGTCTCTCCTTCTTTGATCTTCCACTATGCCTTCGCTTCCTCTGCTTCAAAACCTCATCCCCAAACATCGCAACATCCTTCTCTTCCTTGGTCTCAATCTCGGACCGCCGCCTCGACCTCCTAGAGTTCCTTGGCGATCCCAGCACCCCACGGCTCTTACATCTGCGCCGGAGCCCAGAATTAACCTCTGGCAACTCCTCTGCGGCAGCAGCAGGCGAGTCGAACCGCGGCTTGGACCTCCTCGCAGGCGAGGGGGAAAGCAGAAGCAGCTCCCTGATTGGAAGACAGTAACTGCCATCTTTACTTTTCTTAGAAGAACCATTTGGAGACCTTAGAAGAGACAGCGCGGAAGGTGACGAGGACTGGGGTGGCGGCTTCAAATTTGTTGGTGAGTGAACGACATCAAGTGAAATCCGAAGCGGCTCTGCAGTGGGTCTTCCGTTTTCGTCGACGCGAGCCAATCGCGACGAAGACTTGGATCTAGATTTAGAGTCAGCAGAGTAGTAACGGTGGTAGTAAGGGGGTGCAGAAGGTTCCATAAATAAAGTTTGAGTTGAATTGAATTGAAGTGAGTAATTGAGTAAAATGAGCGTTTTGGTTTTTGTGAGTTGCCAAATTTTGTTGAGCCACATTGATTCATGGAAGTAACATATTTGTTTTGGCGGTGTTTGTAGTAGCCGTTGGAGAAAGACGCAAAGGAAAATAGTGTGTATGCGTTCTTTTGTTTCTTTCTTTCTTTCTCTCTTTTTGAAAATCTGGTGGGATGCTGCGTTAGTGGGGCCCTAAGCTTTAACGGTAGGTGCTAAAAATAGTTTTTTTTTTCCTTTTTTTTATCTGTAAATAAATGAATGCTTAATGCTGGGGTTTAATGTCACATGACCCTCGAACAAAAATATTTGTTACCATGTGCCACGTGATGGGCTTTTCCTTTTGTTAAACATTAAAAAAATTCTCTTACACTATGTTTGGATGTGTGATGAAAAATGAGAGGAAAGAAAATAAAAGAAAAAATAAATTTTTTGTATGTTGTTTGGATGAAGAGAAAATAAAAAGAAAGAAAATAAGAAAAAAATATGGATGAAGAGAAAATTACTTTATTACTTTTATATATATTAATTCCACATAATGAGTTAAAAATCTTGTTTTTTGTTGTCAGAAGGGTAAATATGAAATTAACATTGGCCTTCTCTCTTCAGTTTTCTTGGTAGTATTGAGAGAAAAACAATTATATGGGCACTATGCCAACTTTTTGGTTTTTCACCCATTTTCTCTTCTGTTCCAAACAATGAAAAATGAACTTTTCCACCCATTTTCTTTTCTTTTATTTTCCTTCCTTTCAAAATCATTTAAACCAAACGATGTGTTAGGATTCAAACCCAATTTATTTTTCATATGAAAAATTTCATTGTGTTTTTGCTCAATATTAATATTGGGGTATTTTACCCATTTGTGGGTGCAGACTCAACACGCGGAAGTCGTGGTGAATAAGATTCGTCAGTAGTATGGCAGTACTCTACCAACACGCGGTAGTCGTGTTGCCTTCGAGTTCAGCAAATTTTGTAAAAATTCTCGTGCATTTTTGAAGAGCTACAACAACACGGAGTGGGTGTGTTAGAGATAATATGTATACAGGAGACAACTCCTTCTTTCAATAACCAGCGACACAAGACTGAAACTCTATAAATAGATCATGTATCATTGTTTGATATATTAAAAATCTTATGAATAATTACCTAAATTAGTTCCTAAAATTTTTACAAACGGACACTTTAGTCTCTGCAAAAATTTAATATACAAAAACATTTTTAAAATTTTTCTCTTCAAACAAATCAATCCCTGACTTACTTTTCCTGTTTGTACTCGACGAAAAATGATGAAATACTATGACACGTTTAGACCCCACGTGACCTGTTACGTGTTCGGGTGATGCAGATGAACAAATAAGTCCCTATCCTTGTCAGCAGAACGATGCCGTTTCTTGTTGCCTTCCTCGTATTTGTTCTCTGAAAATCAAAAACCTACATTTTTCACGTTCTGAAATTGGGCGTGTTCCAATGGCAAGTAGTGGAGAAAGCTCAGTTGCTTCTAGTCGTCGTAAGGAAGATTTGTCTATGAGAGTGCTGATAATCTACAACATTATCAAAACAGGACCATCCTTGCCTCTCAGATAATCATCTTCATCCAAGTCAGTGACTTTGCATTATCCTTGTCAGCTTGAAAAGTAATCTGTTTCTAAACCTTGAACACAATATCACCAAAACAGCAGGAATAATATGGGTGCTCCACAAATTCGTAGGCACTTATAGTTTCAATTATTGTTTCTCCAGTCAGATTATCTACATCAGATGCCGGAATAATTTTCCATTGTATTGCGCACTTGTCAGGATCTGACAGAGTACATTAAGTATCGTAAATCCTCATAAACTCACTTGCTGATGAGCTTTTCTGATTGATCGCCGCCACATCCGGGTGGAAAATTCTGATGAGTCATCAGTATACTGCCTTGATCTCCTAGTTAGAGGCACCAGCGAGAATATCAAGGACCTCATAGAGAAAACTACAAGAAGGGATTATGTCGTCGGGGTTCAAAAACGAAGCCCTCTTTTGCTCTGTTCAGATAGAGCGTGCTTTTACGGTAGCTATAGCGGTGGCGAAAGAGACAATCAGGCAGGATCTGACATGAACATGCGACGGAGCGACGGATCCTCCAGTGAAGTTAGCAGCGGGGAGAGACGCAGAAAAGGAGTTGCATTGGTTTCAATTGGGAATGGAATGTAAGGGTGCAGACTTATTTATCTATCTGTATCACCCTGATACGTAACGGGTCATGTGGCACCTAAACATGTCACTTCATCATTTTTTGTTTAGTAAAAATGAAAAAAATAAATTAGGAATTGATTTGTCTATTGAAAAAAAATCTTAAAGATGTTTTTATGTATTAAATTTTTGAGAAAACTAAACTATGTTTTTTAAATTTTAGACTAATTTAGTAATTAGTCAAATCTTAGTTATTGTTGAAAATTGAAATGTAGATAATTTTTAGTCAAACTCATATATATATATATATATATATATATATATATATATATATATATATATATATAATTATTGACTTGTTATTAGTCTCAACTCTTTTATTTATTGTTGTTTCGGTTATATTAAAGACCTTAGAAATTGCTTTTGCTAAATCAAAATTAATTTTGTTTCATTAAAGAAAAAAAATAACAATCTATTTCTACTACGAACTACTCACAAGCAAAAATCGACTAATTTTTTTTATATTGATTAAATATATGTGTAATACATTAATATTGAAAGATTAGGTGTTTTTTTTAATATGGTGTTTTATTTAAATTGGACGGTCCGATTTGTTTAAAAAAAATAAACTACAAATTAGAGGGTCTGATTTGTTTAAAGAGAAAAAAACTACAAATTGTATGGTCCGTTTTGTATTTTGTATTTTTTTATTTTTTAAAATAAAAATTGAACGGTCCGATTTCAACATTAAAATTTTTTTTATTTTTGAAATCACAGATCGGACCGTTCGATTTGTGATTGTTTGAAAAAAAAAATAAAACAAATCGAAGACACCGATTTGTAGCTTTCATAGCAAAGTTAAATATTTTTCTTCTAAAGGGGGTGCAAACATTGACAAAAAAGCTTGTACTTCCTTTGCTAATTGGATTAACGACTGCGGTCTTATTGATCTAGGATTCATTGGTTCTAGATTTACCTAGAGAGGTCCCCAATGGGAGGGGCAAGAGAGAGTCTTTAAAAGACTCGATCGAGCCCTAGCTAATGCGGTTGGAGGACAAAATTTCAAGAAGCAAAGGTGGAAGTGCTCCCAAGGATTGGATCTGACCACCACCCTCTTCTTATAACTCTTCAAAGTAGAGATGTCATGCAAAGAAGGGATAGACCGTTCCGTTATGAAGCTATATGGGAGCATCAGCCAAATTTTAAAGAGTTTGTTAAACAGGAATGGAACATTAATCAGAACCTGAACCCCACCCTTTACCACTTAAAAGGGAAGCTTCAACATTGGAATAAAGACACCTTTGGAAATATCTTCAAGCAAAAAAGAAAGATCATGAATAGACTGAAGGGCATACAACGCCACACCACCTATGGCAAAAACAAATTTTTTGATAGATTGAAAGCAAACCTACACCAAGAAATGGAAGAAATTCTCAAAAAGGAAGAGATCTTTTGGTTCCAAAAATCTAGAGCTCAATGGATAGTTGAAGGAGATCGCAATACAAAATTTTATCACACCAAAACTATCATTAAAAGAGCCAAAAATAAAATCAGCAAGCTTAGAAACCAGCAGGGAGAATGGATAGAAAATGGGACCGAAACCAAGGATCATGCTGTTCAGTTCTTCAAAGACCTATATCAGGATGAGGTAAACATTATTCCTTTAAATTTTACTGCTCAAACAAGTCCTAAAATAGATTCGTTTTTTTGTAGGAATTTGATAAAGACTCCAACTCTAGAAGAGACAAAGAAGGCAGTCTTTAGCATTGGTTCCTTGAAGGCTCCAGGAAGAGATGGTTTTCCGGCCCTCTTCTTTAAAAGGAATTGGGAGATAGTGGAAAACAAGATGATGGAGCATGTGACAAGGTGCTGGAACAACCCAGAAGAAATAGAAGAAGCCAACACAACACTCATAACCCTCATCCCAAAAATTCAAACTCCGGAATTTATCACTCAGTTCAGACCGATAGCTCTATGTAATGTCAACTATAAAGTGATTACCAAGATTCTTGTCAACAGAATTAAGCCAACCTTAAACGACATCATAGCTCCTTACCAATCCAGTTTTGTGCCGGGAAGGAACATCCAGGACAACATTATTATAGCAAAGGAAGTGATGCACTCTATGAAACGGATGAGAGGGAAAGCCAAATTCATGGCGATCAAGATTGATTTTGAGAAGGCGTATGATAGAATCAACTGGGATTTCTTAGAGAAAAGACTGTTGGAGATTAATATGCCTAGAAAATGTGTTGGCATTATCATGAAGTGTGTGAGAACAGTTAAATACAATCTGTTGTGGAATGGGAGCATGACAGAGGAGTTCTCACCTAAGAGGGGAATCAGACAAAGAGATCCCATCTCTCCCTATCTTTTTGTGATATGTATGGATGCCTTATCCCAACTTATAGAAAAAACCGTTGAACTGAATAACTGGAAGCCGTTCACTATCGGAAGAAGGGGGCCTAAGATTTCCCACCTTCTCTTCGCAGACGACCTTTTAATCTTTGCGGAAGCTACCCCTACTCAACTTCAAAATGTGATTGACACTATGAACACCTTTTGTAATGCCTCAGGTCTTAAGATAAACCAAGCAAAGACTTCTATAGTTTTCACTAGAAATGTCTCTAATCAAATCAAGCAGGAGATGTATAGTATGTCTGGGTTTAAAGAAAGCAAGGAGCTCGGAAGATACCTTGGAGCCATGATCAACAACAACAGAAAAGGAAAAGACAACTACAAGGATGTCATGGATAGAGTCCAAAACAAGCTCAAGGGGTGGAAGAGCAATTGTCTCTCTCTTGCAGGGAGAATCACCTTAGCTCAAGCGGCCATCAGCCCTATGCTCAATTACGAAATGCAACATAGCAGAATACCTAAAGGAATATGTAATGATATTGAAAAAATTCAAAGGAAGTTCATCTGGGGGGACGAGGAAAATAAGAGAAAAATGCATCTTGTAAGCTGGAAAACTTTATGTCAACCGAAGCATGAGGGAGGTTTGGGATTCAGAAGACTCAACTTAATGAATGATGCATTTCTACTAAAAGTCATTTGGCGGTGGAAGAATAATTCGAACTCCTTATGGACGGAAGTTTTAAACCACAAATATGAGAAAGATCAAGGAATGGATGACATCATTCAGTCTAGAAATTCAGATTCAGCTCTTTGGAGAGAAATGACCAAATTATGGACAACCTTCCAGGAAAACACCATTCACTATTTAGTTAATGGACTTGCGACAAAATTCTGGACAGATTATTGGTTGGACAAAGGCGAATGCTTGATCAACTACAACCAGAACTCAACATTTGATGAGAATAGCTTAGTTTGGGAGTGGACAGACAATGAAGGAGAATGGGATCTGAGTAAGCTCAAACAAGCTTTACCAAGTCAGATAATCGATAAAATAAGAGCAATCCCTCCACCAAACTTAGAACAGGAGCAAGATACCATGGGTTGGATGCACTCTCCGGATGGAGACTTCTCTGTGGCAAGTACCTACAAATTGCTAGCTGGATGGACAGAACCTAAAAGCTCTATTTGGGATGGAATTTGGAAATGGAAGGGCCCTCAAAAAAATAAAATCTTCATGTGGTTAACTATGCATCAAAGAATCCCTACAAAAGAAAGGATGAAGAAAATTTGTGGTGGGAATGGTTGTTGCCACCATTGCCCAGATAAGGAAGAAAACATCCTTCATGTCTTAAGGGACTGCCCCAAGGTCTCTAGAATTTGGACCCAGTTAATTAAACCAGAAGCTATTGGAAGTTTTTTCGGCCATCAACTATCAGATTGGGTGGAGCAGAATCTAAATCAAGAACTAGGAAAAGAAAACAACTATAGCTGGAGGGACACTTTCATGACAACATGCTGGAGGGTTTGGTTTTGGAGGAATCAGGAAGTACACAATCAAAACTACCATAGACCGAAAGAAGCTATCAATGAAATTATCTTACAAGTACAACAAAATAGTGAAGCTTTTAAGAAAGATGAGCACCTGACTGAACATGAGAGAAGAACTGAGATTTATGTATCCTGGAAACCACCTCCGGAAGGCTGGGTGGCTCTCAACACGGACGGAGCTGCAAAAGGGAATCCCGGCCTGGCATCCTGTGGAGGCGCAATTCGAGACCATCGGGGAAGGTGGCTGGGGGGTTTCTCTCGCAGCATTGGCCTCTGCTCGGCTTTCAATGCTGAGCTTTGGGGAATCCATGACGGCCTCAACCTTGCTTGGACTATGGGAATGAGGAAAATCATTATATATAGCGATGCCGCTGCTGTTATAGCCCTTATTAATAATCAGCGAGAACTCCATAACCATCCCAATCCTTTGGTGCGTTTAATTGCAAATTGGAAGAAGAGGAATTGGGAAATTTGCTTCAGCCACATACTCAGAGAAGGTAATAGAGTGGCGGACAGATTGGCGAGAATCGGCGCTGAAATTGATCCTGGTCTTGTCTTTTGGGATGCTCCGCCGCAAGAGGTGAAGGACTTTGTGCATGAAGATGGGAGAGGGGTAATGTTTCCCCGTATCTCCAGGCGCTAGTGTGCCTTCTTTGTTTTCTTTTGTTTTTTTCTTTCTTTGGGCCTATGGCCCTTCATATCATCAAAAAAAAAATTTTCTTCTCACACTATTGAGAGATATACTCTTCTCTCTCCCACACGAAAAAGAAAAAATGACAAAAATCTTTGATAACTTTTAAGAAAAGTCTTCGGTATAAATAGAGGGGAGACATCTACATGTATAGATTTGTCTTGGAAGAGTGTTGACTAGACAAGTATCTATTGAAGGAGATAAATTCTGTGACGAATCTGATGGTACCTGTACTTGTAATAGGAGTTGTTACTGTGAAGCACATGCAACTTTTGAAATTAAGGGAAGGTGATTATGTTAATTACAATATGTGGGATTAGCTAGTAGAATGAGTTGTTTCATGGTATAAAGGGTTGGACGTGGTTTATTTGGATAAATAAATATTTGTCAAGTAATATAAAATAAATTTTATTTATTTTATATTTTTATGTTGTAGTTTAAAATATTATTTTAATATTATAAAAAAATTTGTATATAATAATTAATCTTAATAAATAAAAAAAATTTATATTTTTTGTATTTATATTTTATATTTTTTAAAATAAATTTTTTTATCTTTATATAATAAAATATGTGATAATCTTCTTTATATATATATATATATATATATATATATATATATATATATATATATATATATATATATATATATATATTAAGGGTGGTAAAACGGGTCGAATTTGTCGGGCCGACTCGCCGAACTCGCTAAAAAATATGGGTTGGGTTAGAATTTGCAACCTGTTAAATTAAAAAAATTCGTTAAATTATGTATATATGTTCTAACTTCTAATTATGTGACTTTATTTATTTTATTTTATAATTTCGTATATATGTTTAAATTATGTGATTTATTTTTTAAAATAAAGATGGTTCTATTGACAAATATTATAATAAACAAATTTATTGAAGTTAAAAATTTTAAAAATAATAATAAAAAGTCATATTATAATTTGACTATTTTTTATTTGTAATTAATTGTTTAATTATTATTTTTTAGTAAATTTTAATTAATTTTATTTTTAAAAAAAACAAAGTCAAACGACTAGCATTTTATACCCACTTTAGTTGGCGGGGCGGGCTGGCCCGTCTCTCTTAAGGTGCGGGCCTAGGTGAGGCGGGGCGGGTTAGGGCGAGCCGGCCCACATTGCCACCCTAATATATATATATATATATATATATATATATATATATATATATATATATATATTAGGGGTGGCAAGCGGGGAAGCCCGCCCTGCCCTGCCTAGTGAGGCGGTCCCAAAATCCTAGCCCTCCTCGCCTAACGGCAGGCATAGCCCGCCAAATATCTTCTTTTTTTTACTTTTAACTATTAAATAATATATATAAAGGCATAAAAAATCTCTCTTATTTTTTATTTTTAACTATTATAATTTCTAAAAGTATAAACAAATTATAATTTTTATATTCACAAATATTAAAGTCTTTGTAATTATAAATATCTAATAAATATAAATATAAACCAAGTTTTCATCCAAAGCATAATTATAAATATTGTTCCCAAAGTAAAATAAACATAATCTAAAACATAATTATAAATATTGTCTCTAAAACAAAATAAATATAATCCAAAACACTCAATTTTCATCTTCATTCTCTTGTAAGTTATGTTGGGGGAAGTTGGGTTTTGGCAAAAAAAAATTATAAAAATACCCCTTGCTAAAAATAATAAGCCCGGCGGGGAAACCCACCCGCCCCGCCAAAGCCTGTGGTTTAAGCGGTGCGAGTTAGGCGGGCTTTTGCTATTTGGCGGTCCCAATTTTTCAGCCCAGCCCGCCTTTTTTGGCGGGTTACGCGCACCGACCCGGCGGGTTTAGGCCCATTTGCCATCCCTATATATATATATATATATATATATATACTATTTAGTAATTTTTTATATATTAAATAATTATAATCATATAATAACATTGAAATTAGAAAACATATTAAATCTATTATAGTATAACTATTTAAAATATCATTTTTATATAATCTTTTAATATTATAAAATAATTTTGCATAAAAATTTTGTGAGTTTGGCAAATTCTTTTAATTTGACCAGTTTCAAATCCTACTCCGATCTACCTTTTTTAGCGAATTTGGCGGGTCGGTCCGACGGACTCGATCCGTTTTGCCACCCCTAATATATATTAAGAAGATTATCACATATTTTACTATATAAAGGTAGAAATTTTTTGATCTAAAAAATATAAATTAAATAAATACAAAAAATATAAATTTTTTTATTCATTAAGATTAATTATTATGCAAATTTTTTTATAATATTAAAATGATATTTTAAGCTATAATATAAAATATAAATAATTAAAATTTATTTTATATTACTTGACAAATAATTAGATTATTATATTTAAAATTTATTAACTAATTATTTTATTAAATATATTATTATATCATATAATTTTTTATCAAAATATTTGTAAAAGTAAAATTTATTTAAAAAATTATATAAAATACATGAAAATATTAACTTTTTTATTTAGGTATGTATTTAAAATTATATTATTTATTATATTTTTTTTAAAAAATTGAAAAAAATAAAAAAGTTAATATTTTCATGTATTATATATAATATTTTAAATAAATTATATTTTTAAAATATTTTTATAAAAAATTATATTATATAACAGTATATTTAATAAACTTAGTTAGTTAATAAATTTTAAATATAATAATCTAATTATTTGTCAAGTAATATAAAATAAAATTTTAATTATTTTATATTTTTATGTTAGTTATAGTTTAAAATATTATTTTAATATAATTTTTTAATGTTATAAATTTTTTTTGCAATAATTAATTTTAATAAATAAAAAATACTCATATATTTTATATTTAATTATTTAAAAATAAAAGATTTTATTGCCGTATAAAGTATTGTGTATTAAAATATTGCCATTTAAAATATTTATTTATGTATTAGGATATTCTATATTTATTAGAGTCCATCAATACTCTAGTTTTATATTAGCCTTTGATTTTCATCTAATAAAATCTAATGGCCTATATAAATGTGGCTCATTCAATAAGCACATAATGGTTGAGCTCGTTTTAGACATACCCTCTATAACTCATCATTTTATGACAGCCCATTAAAATAAGGGTAGTGCTACGATGCTATAGTAATCTTTTTCAATATACGATGAAATGAAGTGGCAAGAAGGAACGGTGGACGTGTTGTTCACCTGTAGCTATAATTAGGGACAACAGCTGATACACAACAGATGGGTCACAATCATCCGTCAGTTGGAAAAAAATAGTTGGTGAGGTTTGCAGGATAAATTAATGCATCATTGAAAAATTAATTAATGGTTAAGAGAGATAATCTCTCGTGTCTTTTTTTGGGTATGGCCATACTAACTGGACCAACAAATACTCTTTTAAACATAACACTCAAATTGGGCCATGAATATAAAGTTCACAAGGAGAATAAGTAATGATAAATATAATAATAATAATAATAATCTTATATATATATATAAAAGAAAACTACGAATTTATTTATAAACTCTAAATACAAATTTTATTTTAATAAATACATTAAAAATTAAAATACATTAAAAAAATTTAATATATGAATTAAAAGAAAAATTTAGTTATAACAAATTTTTTATTTTAATTTATATTAATTTATTATGTATGTATTCAATTTATTATATATATATTGTACATAATAAATCGAAATTCGATTTATATGTAAATACCTAAAAATTGAGTTTACCTGATTCGATTTATATAGATCTATTTAGGACATATATAAAACTAATTTTTATTTAAGACATCCGTATAATTTTAGTTTCTAATCAATTTATTAACATAAATTATCGTTATTTTTAAATCCAATATATATATTTTAGTTTTATTTTCTCATAAATTTACTATTTTTTTAACTTTTAATGATTCATTAATTACTTTGTATTTACTGCGGTCTTCAAATTTTTTATAAAAAATAAAAAATCAAAATCATCAAATTACAAAATACTAACAATAATTATTTTTTCTTTTTAATTCTTGAACATAATTTTACTTTACTTAAGATAGTATATTTAATACAAAAAAATAAAGCATACCAAATAATAATATTTTAATTCCTGAGTATAAATTAATTCTTTATTAACATGAAAAATTAAAATCTAAAAATAAAAAATATCATTATTAGCATGGACAATAACAATGCAATATTCAAAATTAAAATATTATTATCTGATATGCTTTATTTTTTTGTATTAAATATACTATCTTAAGTAAAGTAAAATTATATTTAAGAATTAAAAAGAAAAATAATTATTGTTAGTATTTTGTAATTTGATGATTTTGATTTTTTATTTTTTATAAAAAATTTGAAGACTGCAGTAAATACAAAGTAATTAATGAATCATTAAAAATTAAAAAGAATAATAAATTTATGAAAAAATAAAACTAATATATATATATTGAATTTAAAAATAACGATAATTTATGTTAATAAATTGATTGGAGACTAAAATTACACCGATGTCTTAAATAGAAATTAGTTTTATATATGTTCTAAATAGATCTATATAAATCGAATCAGACAAACTCAATTTTTAGGTATTTACATATAAATCAAATTTCGATTTATTATGTACAAAATATATATAGTAAATCGAATACATACATAATAAATTAGTATAAATTAAAATAAAAAATTTGTTATAACTAAATTTTTCTTTTAATTCATATATTAAAATTTTTTAATGTATTTTAATTTTTAATATATTTATTAAAATAAAATTTGTATTTAGAGTTTATAAATAAATTCGTAGTTGTCTTTTATATATATATATATAAGATTATTATTATTATTATTATATTTATCATTACTTATTCTCCTTGTGAACTTTATATTCATGGCCCAATTTGAGTGATATGTTTAAAAGAGCATTTCTTAGTTCAGTATGGCTATACCCAAAAAAAGACACAAGAGATTATCTCCTTTAACCATCAATTAATTTTTCAATGATGCATTAATTTATCCTGCAAACCTCACTAACTCTTTTTTTTCAACTGATGGATGATTGTGACCTATCTATTGTGCATCAGCTGTTGTCTCCAATTGTGACTACAGGTGAACCACGCGTCCACCATTACTTCTTGCCACTTCATTTTATCATGTATTGAAAAAAATTACTATCAGCACCATAGCACCACCCTTAAAATAAATCTTCTATCTAAATGTTAACTATTTTCTGACTAAACCCACTAAAATAGTTATTTCCAAAAATATTTATGCACAAAATCTTATAATAGAACTATAAATTAAAAAGGCCTACAAAATCTTATATTTTTATATTGCATTGTTTTAAAGTGCAAGTCTAAAAAAAACCACGTCCAACCTTTTATACCATGAAACAACCCATTCTACTAACTAATCCCACATATTCTAATTATCGTAATCACCTTTCCTTAATTTCAAAAGTTGCATGTGCTTCAACTGTTACAAATACAGGTACCATCTGATGCATCACAGAATTTGTTCCCTTCAAAGGACACTTGTCCAGCCAATACTCTTTTAACACAAATCTATATATATAGATGTCTCCCCTCCATCTATACCGAAGACTTTGCCACTTAGGATTTTATCAATTTCAGAAAAAAAAAAAGCATATGATTGAATTCCCTTTTCGGAGTTTTTTAATTTTAATATTAGGGTAGCTTTGGTGTATTCCATCGATATTGGAGTGTGGCGTGCATTACAGGAGTGTGGGGGCTGCGAAGGTGAAATCGGACGGTACGATTTGGGAGTGTATGAAATCGGACGGTCCGATTTCTGGCGTGAATGGTGAACAAATCGGACCGTCCGATTTGCGCACCATGGCCACGCGTCGAGCATGCACGAACCCAGGGAGTGGACCCCTTCTCACATTGGAGTAAAACCCCAGCCTTCCATCCAGTGCCCAACTTCGTTCCTCTCTCACTCTCAGACCGTTCTATCTCTTTCAAAATCCATTTTCTTTCTTCCATTGAAGAAGCTTCAGTAGCAAAAAAATTCAAGGAGGGAGAGTTGAAAAATGCCAAGGAGACGAAGAACAAAAGATGTGAATCGTCCAGAGTTACACATTGTTAATTATCTTGATCAACTTAATTATGTAAATTTATTTTATTAAATTAATTTTTTTTAATTTAAATAATAATAATAATAATTAGATTACATGCAATTTTTATAATTAGTGAATGTATGCTGTTAGTTAGTTATTTCAAGTGTTAAGAGTTGTGTAAGTATAATTAGTGAACTAAGTGACATTAATTTATTTATCCTGAACGAGGTATTATTATTATTATTATTATTATTATTATTATTATTATTATTATTATTATTATTATTATTCTAGTGATCGTTAGTTTAGGTTTAGTTTAGTAAGTTAAACTAGTTTAGATAGTTAATTACTGTAAGAATAATAATAATGCGGTTAGTTAGTAGAATAATGTAATGTATGGTTGTTAATTTAATTTCCATATGTGCCCGTACAATAATAATAATAATAATAATAATAATAATAATAATAATAATAATAATAATATACAAGAAAATAGTGGGAAATCAGTTATATAAATATAAATTAGATATTATTAATAGTTATTACTATAAACTAAATAGGATTTAGTTTAGATATTGGAGTTAGAATTAACAAATATAATTTTATATTGCTGTCGAGTAATAATAATAATTAGATTTAATTTTAAATTTATTTGAGTTTATCATTCTATCTATTTACATTAAACGAATGGAAATCGTTATTAAGAAAAGGTTAGGATGTAGATATTAGAAAATATAGCTTTCATGGAAATAATAGTAATAAATAGATGTTAATTTTAGTTTCATTTAAGGTTTATTAATTATGTTATGTTGCTTATATGATAATGAGAATGCAAGAATGTTAAATATGGTATGTTAATTAAGCATGGTTATATTTGATTAATGTGATATATGGCTAAGTTTTGTAGGCTTCACGAATGTTAATATGCGATTATTATATGCCACCGGATCCATATAATCCAATTGTGGAGGGGCATTTGCGGGAGACTGGATTTTATTACGTTTCGCAGATTGGAGTTGTCCAATGTCAATCGGCATTGGTTAATGCTCTGATCGAGAGATGGCGGCCCGAGACGCATACTTTTCATTTTCCAATTGGCGAGTGTTCCGTGACGTTGGAGGATGTGGCGGTAATTTTTGGGCTTCCGACAAATGGTCTTCCAGTTACAGGACCGACTATGAGTAGTTATGAGGCGTTAGAGGTCGAATGTCTCCATCCATCATTTTGGTGTTGCACCCAGGAAGACAGAATGTAGAGAAAGTTTTGTAAAGTTGACTTGGTTTCGGAGACTAAAAGAACATATAGTCTTAGATAATGATATTCAGGTTCAGAGGTATGTAAAGTGTTACATAATGTTATTATTTGGGACCATTATGTTTGGGGACAAGTCTGCGGCAGGAGTGCACTGGAAATTTCTGCCGTTGCTCCGTAACTTCGGCGGGATTAGAGAATTTAGGTCATGCACATGGCGAGGTCTTGACTGGACCTAAGAATGAAGATTGGTCCGATGTGCATTTATCTTGGGTCATGCAATGGACGAATCGGTATAGTCACGTTCTTTCTGATCCACTGGTTCCATTACATAGTCCCTTGGATATTTACATGCAATGGTATCGGACTATCGGGGGGCATATGGTGCCCACTTGCAATTGACAGATCTCGCATTTCAAGAGAATATAGAGGGCCACCCAGCAGATCATCAGGATAACCAACCGCCGCCTCCATCACCGCCCCCACCACCACCCCCAGTTTCTCAGCCAGAAACACAAGAGGCACCTCAGTCATATATTCCTCAGAGTCAGCCTGCGGATTACTTTACTCCATCAGTTCCATTGCATCAACAGTATTGGGGTGTTCCACATTTTGACTCAGGAGAACAAGCCTCATTTAGCCAGTTACTTGGATTCATGGCTCCGCAGGATCCGAGTGGTCTTGCTTCAGGTAGGATGTCGTTAGACTCGAGAGCTCGACACCACACATCCTCATCACATTCTGGTGGTCGACATTCTATTGATTCGAGTCGGAGTGAAGTTGCCATGGGAGGTGTCATACAGAGCGGGAACCCACGACGTATTCCGATGAGTCTCATTCATGAGAGTAATAAGGCAGCTGCTGATGAGGCTGATGACTACCTAGTAGATCGTCTAGATGATGATGATGATGACGATGACGATGATGACGATGAAGATGAGGATGAGGATGAAGATGAGGAAGGTAATGCGGATGATACAAATGGTGACGATGACTCCGACGGCAACGATCCAGCGCCTAGTGCAGGTATATTTATTTGAGAAATACGCTTTATTAGAGCTATATTTAATTGAGAAATACATTTTATTTGATCTTGTTCTATTTCAATAGGTACGGCCACAAGTCAAAAGGGAAAAGGATATGACCTTAGGACTGATCCTCCATGCCGAAGCGCTAATAGATATACTCCATCTACTTTTAAAAGGGTTGCAAAGAAGTGCAAAAAGTTCTGTGACAAAATGAAGTGGGGAAGAAGAAAGTAGCCCTTTATTCGCGTTGACTATGAATAATTAGAGTAAATGTGATGTACTATTTTCATTGGAGTTTATGTGATGTACTATTTTCATTAGAGTTTATGTGATGTACTATTTTCATTGGAGTTTATGTGATGTACTATTTAATTTGCGTCTCGTTCTTTTAGGTCATGTATTATTTTAATTCGCACGTACTATGTTAGTTGGAGTTTATGTGATGTACTATTGTATTTGACATGTACTATGTTAAGCAGAGTTTATGTAACTAAATATGTTTGAGTTCGTATAACATATTCATATAATGGGTTTACATAGTCATGAAACAGGATCATAATTTCATATAACAAGTTCATGAGATAGGTTCAAATAACACAAGGTCATATAATAGTTCAAATAGTCATGCAACAAGATCATACATACATAACACAAGATCATATAATAGGTGCAAATAGTCATGCAACAAAATCATAAATTAATATAGCAAGTTCATGTGGCTGGATATGCACTTGCACCACCACGTTGACAACATCTGCTACGGCTGTGGCCCTCGGCCCCACATTGCTTGCAGCGCCTCGACGCACGCAGCATCCGAGTGTCCATCTCGTTCAAGAAGCGGGTCATCTTTGGCAGACCTTTGGCAACACGTCTAAGAAACGGATTGCCTACAAAACGAGATCCATTATAAACGGGCCACATTGTTGGATTTCCTAGTGGCCTAAACCTAGCTCTGTAAACTCTTCGAATTTGGTCCATCTTGTATACTTCATGAACATACACCTGCCAATCAAGTCGCTGATTTGCACAACAAGCAAATACATGTCGACACGGAATGCGATCCACTTGGAATTCGCCACAGTCACAAACTCTTCGACGTAGGTCGACTGCGTACTCCACTCCACTAGGCATCTCACGTACCTCAAATACCTCATTCTGTCTATCAAAGCAGCTAACCTGGATGTTTCCCGATGCCCGCTGATTTGCATGCAATTTAGTCGTCACAACCTCAGAGAACACATGTCCAGCATTAATACGTGCCTCAGCCTCGGCCCTTTTTCGTGTGAATAACTCATTAAGCCTGTAAAACGTTGCCTTAACAAGTGCAGTGACTGGGAGATTACACGCTCCTTTCAAAACCGAGTTGATGCACTCCACCAGATTGGTTGTCATATGACCCCATCGGTATCCACCATCAAATGCCAAGATATACTGCTCGCGCGATATCCTGTCTAGCCAGGTACTGTAGGCCTCACCGCGTTCGCACAGTCGCTGATAACGCATCTCGTACTCGCGGACCGTCCTCGAATATCCTGTGTTTCACAAAAGGCATCATCATAAAATCATGCATTATAACATAATATTAGACAATAATTGATTTGTTTTATTCATATTTACCTATGTTGACGATAAGCTTCTGCAAGTATGGAGCCTTGAACTTTCTCAAGAAGTTCGACTCTATATGCCTGATACAAAACATGTGGAAAGCCCTAGGAGGAGACCAGACTCCGTTACTCCGAACAATAGCTGAGTTGATGGATTCATGTCTGTCGGATATAAGGCCCACACTGTCACGCGTCACCACATGCTGTCGCAAGTTACTGAGAAAAAAGTGCCACGCGTCTGAAGTCTCCCCCTCCACTATCGCGAATGAAATGGGCACAATATTGTTGTTGCCGTCTTGAGAAACTGACACTAACAGACAACCTTTATATTTTCCATACAAATGAGTTCCGTCTACCTGCACTATTGGCTTGCAATGTCTGAATGCTCTGATACATGGGTAATAACTCCAGAAGACTCGATGTAAGACACGGATGTCAGGAACCAAGTCATCACCCTGGTACGCAGGTATTGTTTCAAAGTGAACGACCACTGATGGCTCTTTGTGACACATGGCCTCAAACCATATGGGCAAAGCTTCATACGAAGCTTCCCACCCGCCGAAAATTGACTCCACTGCCTTCTGCTTTGCTAACCAGGCTTTCCGATAACTTACAGTGTAATTAAACTTCGACTGTACCTCCGCAATGACTGATTTTACTTTTATAGATGGGTCAACTTCTACCAACGGCTTAATTGCTTCTGCAATTGTGTCGGAACCCAATTTGGAATGATCTTGAGAAATGCATGCTCGAGTACACGTGTGACTACCATTGTACCTCCTTACCTCCCAGCAGTACTTTCGGGACATTTTACTCACCCTGATCAGCCAGTCACAACCGGAACCGTACTGTGTACATTTAGCATAGAATGTTGTTGGCTCCGACTCGTACACCCGATAATCCACGCCTCGACGGATTGTATAATCTTTCATCGCCTTAATCACTGCTTCCCTAGAACTGAATTCCATCCCGACCATAAATTCACCATCCGCTACAACAGGAAGCTCTGCTACATTCACACAAAAAATTATGTACTCTAATTAATAACTACATATTGGTCATATAAATACAAATAAGTAATTAAATACATAAGAAATAAAAAATCAACCAAAAAACTAAACGCTAATTACCGTAGTTATCATAACCGAACCGGTCATCAACCAGGTCAAATGACCGGGTCACTGGTTTATCCGGTTGAACCGGTCATAATTAAATCAAATTATTAAATTATAAGAATAAAATTAAGCTGAACAAAAAAATAAATAATAACACAATCAATATCAATATACCAATGTCGGAATCGGTTTCGTTTGAGCCGGACCGATTTGGTTCGAACCGGTCTGGCTTGGTTCGAACCGGTCCGGTTTGGTTTGAACCGGTCCGGTTTGGTTTGAATCGGTCCGGTTTGATTTCAACCGGTCCGGTTTGGTTTGCTCCGGTCCGATTTGAACCAAACCTACCATGTTTGTCATGCTAACTAATAAATCTGTCATATTATTCTATCATACATTGTATCAAAACTGCATACCTGCATTCATATACTCAGGAAATTCCGGTGTATGCATGGCCTCCAAGTCCAGTGAGCGCATGAAAGTAGGCTCCACAAACGGATGCTGGTTTACTAGTGCATTTGCCACATCGGCCACATCTGCCTGCATTGTGTCCTCGGCCTGATCTCCATCTCCACCCGGATCAAGGCATTCATAATTACTTTCGAATTCCTCCTCACTATCACTATTATAATTTTCCATCTCAATATTCCGGTCTGCTTCCGACTGCTCAAACTCAATATACAGCTCGATGAATGATATCTGTGAGCGAGTTTCCATGTACATTGAAAACATATCTTGCATGCTCGCTTCATCGGTTACATATTTGATTTGAAACTGAACGAACCCACCAAATACAGATATTGGGTTCCTGTACAAAATGCACGATATTCTCCTACATATTTGAGAATCAATCTTCTCACAAATTACACCTTTTAATTCTTTAAACGACAATGTAAATGGAATAATAATATCCAATGGATTTTCACACACAAATTTTACACCTTCAGCTGTTTGTAATAAAATCTGCCCATGATAATAAATCTTTAACAATACTCTATCATCCATTATGATGTACTCACAGAAAATACTCTCAAACTTGCTGCAAATAGGATCTTCAAACAATAAACATGAAAGCTGCTGCCGAAACAATGAAGAAGAAGAAGAAAGAACTAAAGGGGTTTCAGGAGAGAAATTTCACAGACTAACAAAAAATGGAGACTTCGGGTAATGTCGAGGTATATATAAAACCATAAATCGGACGGTCCGACCGCATGCCAATTTTACTACGCCCTCAAATCGGACCGTCCGATTTTCATCACTTTCAAATTCAGAATTTCTATCATTCAGCAAATCGGACCATCCGATTTCAGTTAACTTAACCAAAAATATCGCAGCCTCATGTAATCGGACGGTCCGATTACTATGCTCGAAATTTTCCCTGAATCACAAATCGGACCGTCCGATTTGTGCACCCCCTTCTCCAACAAAGAAATCGGACGGTCCGATTACTAGCCCCTGCTCAGCTAACTAACGCCGTCACATTACTGTATTATCTCCTCAAACCATCATAACGTTGAGTAACACACGTTACTTTCTCATATGAAAATTAATGAGCCTCCCTTTTCGTGCATAATTATTAGTCATTTTATTCTTTTCTTCCCTGAATTCTCCTATCGATCGCTTCGACGTAGCAACAGTACAAAAAATAAAATGAAATGGAACGAAAGCAATTTGTGATGCTCATCTTTTGTTGCTCTTACAGCCATAACCTAGAAAATTGATTGAAACAATTTTTTTTTCTGGTTGCACAAAAACAGAATGTGAAATATGTACAAAACTTGTTCTTCATTTCGTAGCGAGAGTATAAAATATTAATAGAATGTTTCTTCTCTGATTTTCCAGTCTTACATACGAAAATTGCTTCAAATAATTTCGCAGACTTGGCTGCAAAATTTTCTAATAATACATAAAATTGTAAATCCTTTTCTTATCCAACTTCAAAATTAAAGAATTTTTTGTTTAAATAAAAAGCCGTTAACTACCTCCCTCTTCAAGCAAACCTCCAATTTATCACTTCCCTTCTTAGTCACTTCATAAGATTTGCCACTCACACTATAATATATATTAGATTATTTTATGCATTAAGTTCTTGATTATGTGATTGTTAAATTCAACCTGAAATCATACGATATGATTGCTTGGAGGGAAAATTAAAAAATAAAAAACATAAAAAGATTTTTAATTTTATTGATCTCCGTTAAGACAAAGTAAAAGATTGGTAGCATCTGGGTGAAACTGGGTCAGGCTGTCCAGCAAGAGTTCATGACTCAGCTCGTTTCAACTCGTCTTATTTTATTAAATAAGATACATTTTAGTTTTTTATAAAGTTTATTAATTAAAAAAGTCAGACTATAGACTTTAAAAAAAATATATAAAATTTCATAAACTGGCTCGTCAAAATATTTTATTATAAAAATAAATTATTCTTAATTTAGAATTTTAATTATTTGTTCTTAACAAATTTAAAACAAAACTAAAAAAACAATAATCATTAAGACTAGTTAAGATTATATTTTTTTTTAAGAAAAATGTTTAAGTTAGTGAATTATAAGTACAATTATGATATATGACTAACGATCGATATATAAATGAATTATAAATTTTTAAAATATATATATATATATATATATATATATATATATAATGTCAATTTAGATTTTTTTTAATTTATTATTTTGAGATATAATTTATCAAACAAACTTTTCAAATAAACTGCTTGCTTGTCCGACTTTAAAATAGGCTAGACTTGAACATAAAAAAAAAAAAAAAAAAAACTTGTGAAATCGAAAAATAACATACCTAAACTTGAACCATATATTTATAACATAGGCCAAATTGGTCTAAATTAATACTCAGCTCGACTGGTCTATTTTCACCCTAAGTGGCATCATAGCATAATATCATATCCTATCCATGTGAGAGCAAAACAGTGTGGTAGGATGTCAAAAGCACACAGCACATTACCTCCCTAATTTCAACACATATTTGCAATTAGTAAGGAAAATTCTTGACAATAATCTGGCCAGCTAGACTCACTTGTCAAATTGACGATATTGCCAACCTTTAATTTCTACACTTTAGGATATATTTGTAAATTACTATATATAATTTTCCTTAAAAGCTAAAACCCACAACAAATTATTGATATGGAATTATGGATATTGTTTTGTTTATGGCAACTGGATGGCATGGCGAAGGCTGAAAGCTTTGATCCTTGAAAGTCCCTCTTTGAGAGCAGAAGGATCAACAACATATGTGATTCGAATCCAATTCTTTAGTCCAACAGTCACACCTATAAAAATATTATCTGCCAATTAATACCCATTATAGGCTTATAGCTCTACTGGAATTTTAATTTTGTTAAAAAAAAAATAATTACCAGGAAGTAGAACTACGGATTCTTCTTTGGCCAGCTTGACACAGAAGTCTACATCGTCAACAATGCCTTCAAGTTTTGAAAAATTAATCTTTAACTGCACCAACCACCAATTTATTATTTTATTAATTAGGTACCGTCTCTTACCATAAAATAAATAAATATAATAGATTATTGCTCGTATGTCACAAAAATAAATAAATAAATAAAGAAGTGTTTCAACTTCAAGCAAAAATTAATACTCAAATTAATATCTAAAAAATTTTAAAAGAGATATTTAATATTTTAATATTTAACAAAGTTATTAATCACTACTAAATAAGTCTCTAGTCTTTTATTTTATTTAACAAATTAATTTTTACTTCAATTTTTAAAATAAATTAAACAAATTAATCTATATTATTATTTAATAAAGACAAAACAGTTTTTTTTTAAATTTAAATTCGTCAATCTTACAATATAGACAAATAATTTAATGTACAAACTAATTTTTCTAACAAAACAAAGTTTGAGAATTGATTTAAGGTTTGCTGGTGAATATTTGTAGAGAAATGTTTTGCAAATTTTAGCTTGATAGTAGATACGGATTTTTTATTTTAATAAATAAAATAAATATAATATTTAATAAAATAAATAATTTTTAAAGAATTTACCGATTTAAATTCTTCTGTCATATCACGTTTACCGTATAAATAAGATGACAATGCATATATTTCGTTTATACTGTAAACGAGATATACACATCTCCGTCTGACTTACTATAATGAGATATGTGAACATTTATCTCGTTTGCAGTGTAAACGAGATATGATAAAAAAAATTTAATTCGATAAATATTCGTAATAATATTTATTTTGGTAAATATTATATTTATTTTATTTAATAAAATAAAAAATCCTAGTAGATACACCTGTAATTATTAATGTTTAATGAATTAGATTAACGTTCATTCTTAAAAATTATTATGCAACAAAAATTATAAATTTTCTCACCGATAAAAATTCCGAATTTCATTATCATCTTAGACTATATATATAAAAAATAAAGAAGAGGCAAAAGTGTTTGTGCTACTTACCATTGCGGTCATGGTTCCCTCAGGTTTATGGGGACATGTCAAGCATGGAATCTCCTTACATCTATCATACAGTATTTCTGCTGCCTCTTTCATTATGTTCAGATTTTTTGTATAAAAATCATCTTTCGTTTTCTCAAGAATCTGAGGTACTGCTGCCTGTCAGTACAATTATATTAATATTATTATTTTCAAATTCCAATAATATACACACATATATATGTATAATTAAAAATGATATTATTAATTAACGAATAATAAAACTACTTTTCGAATCATTCTTAAGTGTTCTCATATAAATAAAAACATTTATTCTTTCTAACTAATTTATACTACATACACTACTAAAATAACTTTATTAATAAATATTTGTTAATAACTTATCATTCAACTAATAAATTATTATAAGAACTATAATTTGTATCAAGAATATCTAAAAAAATGCAATGAATACATGTCAAGGAGACATAGGAGCAGTATCGATTTTAGAGGTGTGTTTAGTTTGTATTTTTATTTTGTTTTTATTTTTAATATTTTTTGTTTTTTATGAAAAAAATAATAATAAAAATTATAAAATTCTGTTTTTTATTTTTATTTTTTTGTTTATAAATTTTAAAAATAAAAACTATTAAAAATAAAAATAAAAAATAAAAATACAAACCGAACGTATCTTATAGATGTTCCGATTTTTTGTGTTTATTTCTAGTTTCTACGCAATTCGGGTGTGTTGACTTTGATTTTTTTTTTTAAATAAAAAAGTCAAATCACACTCGCTAACACCTAATATAAATAAAAATTTTTATTTTTGTATTTACAAAAATTAACTTTCAAACTTGGAATTTCAAGACAAAGTATATAAAAGTTAATTACTTTTATGTTTAGATAGAAATATTTGAAAATATCAATAAATTGTACACTGATAATAAATATAAATTACTCAACTCCTTTTTTTAATTAAACCACCATTTATTATTTTCCAAATTTTTTAAATTAGAAAAGTAGTGTAATATCGATTGTTTCCCAGTTAATTACGAACATTCATGCACACATTGAAATATGAAGAGCAAGATAGATTTTGATTTGTACCTGCACGAAGGTTGGAGGGTTACTTGTGATGTCTAGGTAAGTCTTAATATTCGTCACAATCTGATAAAGAAAGAAAAGAATCACGTGTCAACATGGTGGAGTAATTAAATAATGAAATAATTTCTTAGATTAGCTACTTGAATTGAAGAAAGAAACAAAAAGAAAATCTAACCCCAATATCTTGTAAGATTCCATGAGGATCACATGTGACAATCCAACCAAGCCTCCAACCTGGAACGACCCATCGTTTTGACAAAGAACCAAGAGTGATTATAGGCACTATTGATGCAAATGCTCCCATTGCCACGTATGGTTTGCTTCCAAATGTTAAGTGAGCATAAACTTCATCGGATATTATAAAGATTCCAAGTTTCTTTGCTGTTTCTGCAACCTGAAAAGAGTGCCAACAAGTTATTAAAACATTCTAATTATATCTAAGATCAATTTCATGCTAGTGTATGTGTTAGGACTTAGGAGATTATTAACTCCTACCGTGTACTAAAATATTAAATCAAACTCCATAAGAAATTATTCTCTCTTATTTTTTTAATAATCATATTTGAAGTCATTTTTATGATGTGACAAAATAGACACTAATGTTTAACATATCCCATGAACATGATGACAACATCATGTGAACATTCTTTTAACATATCATTAAAATTATTTGACTAAATTACTTAAATCTCTATTTTATTTTTCTTTTAAACACTAATATCATGTTAACTATTCACTTTGATAAAGACACCCAAAAAAAACCATTACCTTGTATTACGGGACCTATAAAATAAGTCTTCTATAAGATAAATAATTCATATTAATATTAGGAGTTTAATTTTATTATATTAATAGTATAAAATATTTTATATAATTATCTAATTTGTCTATTTTATTAGATGGCTATTCAGATTTTCTATGTAAAAAGTTATTATTTTTATTAATATAACATTAAATAATTAAATACATGTATAGAATTATTTTATACTGTACACTAAAATTAAATTACAATATTAAATATATTCATTATATTCTTTGACACTAACAAAAATAAGTTCAAACATGATTGTTCAACTTTTTATGACGATGGAATCCTATGATTGAGAAAATTATGTGAACATTTGACCCAATTGACATAAGAAAGTGGAAAGTATGTACCTTTTTCAAATGATGATAGGTGAAGACATTGCCACAAGGGTTGCTAGGATTGATGAGGACCATGGCAACGGTGTTGTCATCAGCTAGGGCTTCAAGGGAATCAAGGTCAAGCTCCCAGCCTCTATCCGGCAAGAGATCGAAGTAGCGAACTTCGAGGCGGCAGAAGGCGGCGCGTGCTTGGTACTGCGGATATCCGGGCCTTGGAAGAAGAATGTTGGCGCCGGGGCGTGCAAGGACGGTGGTGATTATGTTTATAGCTTCGGTGCAGCCAACCGTTAGGAACACATTTTCCGGTGATAACTTGTACGGAAAATCTGAGGATACAAGATCTGCAACTGCCCTATACCATGCAAATTAAATTAAAGCCTTTTAAATATCTCATTTTTAGTAAATACTATCCTTTTTCTAATGTGATTTTAGAACATTTAAAAATTTTGGCTTTTTTATTGTTTATTGTATTCTCAAATTCGACAGATCAAGAATTAATCCATTACGAATTGAAATTTCATTTAAAGTTTGTTGGTCGTTAACAAGTAATTGCAGAAAACGAAATTCAAATTCTTAATACTTTTTTAAACGAACTAATAAACTAATAACTAAAATAAACCCAAATTGATTGTTTTGGTCTTAGCTACTAAGGAGTGGTTATTGTCACATTTTTTTATTTAAGTATATATATATATATTCTTTTCTCTGAAATGTGTTT
The DNA here is from genome assembly GCF_003086295.3 of Arachis hypogaea. Classification (NCBI taxonomy): domain Eukaryota; kingdom Viridiplantae; phylum Streptophyta; class Magnoliopsida; order Fabales; family Fabaceae; genus Arachis; species Arachis hypogaea. The sequence continues at coordinate 21,971,604 of NC_092038.1, read as the reverse complement.
TTTTTTTTTAATTAAATGCACAATTCTATGAGCTATAATTACATTTTGTGGTTTTTATTTGTCAATTTTGTTTTATATTATACAGAGATATAGTTAATGTAATTGATATTAAAAATAAAATTATTATTTCCATAATTTTTTTAATTATTAGTTTTCACAAAAATTAAATACTCTATAATTATTAATTAAATAGAAAAGTAAAACGTTTCGAGAAATTATAATGATATCCATATATATATATATATATATATGTATGTATATATATTAGAAGGCTTTTTTATTAAACCTTTATATATGTATGTGTCACATGTACATGTGCGTTAATATTAAAGAATTATATCAATTATTTATGGATTAATACCAAGAAATATTAATAATTTATGTTTATATAATATAATTTAAAGTTTATAAACAATAATAGTATAATACTGAAAGCGAAAATACATATGGAAATTATAATATTTTAGAATTTTTATTGTGATATATTTTTAATTAATAATTAAAATATTCTTTAGAAATCTTTATTTTAAAAATTAACATAATACTAATTTTTAAATTTATAATTTTTTAATTAATTAGATAAAATGTGACTTATTTTATTAGTAAAATTGACTTCACAACAAATAAAAATACTATAATCATAAACTATAAAAACATATGTCAAATAATTACTTCTTTTAATTTTTATTTATGTAAGAAATGGAACATTACGAAGAATATACAAAAATTAAATGAGAGATGTAATAATAGCTATTTTGGATGTGGCAATATATATTCCCTTCGTTTTATTGTCGTCACTGTTTGTGTATTCCATCAAATGTTAACGTGAATTAATACTAATAAATTTTTTTTGGTAATTAAATACTAATAAATTTATCTTGTCACGTTATATATCATGCAGCATTACAGAGTATGACCAAAACCAATTTGATGAGGACAAAAAAAAGAGTTAGAAACACGATACCCAACACCGAGAAAACAAAACGTGTATGCAAACCTAAAATGAATTAAGTCAATTAAACCATTTCTTTTAGCTCAGAATTTTGGAATAATCTTATTTATATTAGAAATGTTATGTAGGCAACACATTTTCTTTATTTTTGTCTTGTATTGAAATTAATACTAACCAATTTTCCACTTTTCTCACTAAGTGTTGCTCCTTACTAATTTTGAAACTTATTATTATAAGTAGAATTTTATTATTTTAGAATGGTAATAAATTTATATCAATGTAAATTAAAAAAATTAAATAATGAAAGGTATAAATAATTATTTTGTACCTATTTTCATACTTATACATTTATACTATTTAAAAATATTTTTCATGTGTTACAACTTATAAATACAATAACTTATCTTAAAACTAGACAGTATTCAGCTAATAAAATGTCAATTATTTAAAAAAGAATTATTACAAAAAAATATTTAAAATATTTTTTTCTTGTATTTATTCACACAAATAATTTTTGTAATTTCTAAAATTTAAATCCAAAACCTCATAATTAAAATATAAAGTGTTTTATAACCAAAAATAAAATAAAATATAAAGTGTTTCTCAATTGATATTATATTTATTATTTTTGTATATATTTAATAAATAAAAGATAAACTAATAGGCTCTTTAGTATTTATTACACTAATTGAAATAAATATATCTTTTTATATTTTCAAATACACCTTACAATATTAATTCCCTACAAGCTTGTATGAATTTTGTATATAGAGAATGTTCAAATCTCAGTTTGTTGGGTGAAAAGTGAAAACTAAAAAGAGACAACTATTCAATAGTGAAGAGATCAATTAGTCTTTGGTCACATATGTCTTTATCTCGTTTAGTACAGTGAAGCTGGTCTTGTGCATCAAGTTTTCCATACTGGTGGCTAAAACTTCAAAAAAAAAAAAAAACAAACAAACAAACAAACAACGATATATGCACTTTTTGTGTATTTTTTAGTTTTAGTATTAAAAGTAATTATTGTTAAGAAATAAAAATAAAAAATATTTTATATAATAAAAAGTGTAAATAAAATATATAAATAAAATAGTATAATATTATTTTTTAAAATTGAAAAAATAATTCTTTAATAATAGAATTTTTATCTTCTAAAATAAGAAAATTAAGTTAATAAAATAATAAAATAAAAATTAATCATCATTAATTTTATAATTTTTACAAAATATATACTCTACCATTTTAATTTAAAAATAATTAACTCTTTATTTTATTATTTTATTAATTTTTTTTCCCTAGAGAATCTTGATCATTCTTAACATGCTGTCCACACCAGTGCTTGGGAAATAGAAATGCACGCAAGAAAGTTGTAGAATTATCTGGCATACTAATTAAAAATGCACTCCACAGTCTACACCACAATTGCCGTATGCATGAGTTTGACCTAGTCAAAAGCCCATAACATATTCAATTTCAAGCTGTAAAATAGTTTTTAAGAGAGAACAAATTAAGTAATACATAAAAACTAATATTATAATAATTAATTTTAGTCAATATTATAATAGATTGTCGAACAAATTTAGTATAAAACTTACTAAAAATAAAATTTTGTCCAATTTTCATTTCAAATGTTTTTTTAATTGAATTTTAAATATTTTTATTTTTAAAATTTTTGAATTTTTATATTAAATATTAGCTGTAACATTAATTATATATATTAGGTTCTCAAGATTTTCCTTTTATGTTTTGTGAAAGATGCTAGAAATTTTTGTTAAAAAGTTTTAAAAATGAATATTAAAAATTATTATATATGATGGTTTTATAATACATATAAATTTAATTTTGATATATAACAATAAAAAAATTATACATATATTTAATTATATTATGTGTACATTAAAATTAGTTATTAATATAAAATTATATTAAAATAAATTAAATTATACATATATTAATACATAAATATATTATAGGTAATTTAATAGTTAATGTTTGGTATGCAGAAGGATGAGATGAACATATAAAATGATTTAAAAAATAGTAAAAGGGAGCAAGATGTAGAAAGAGAAGGAAAGAATGTAATTAAGAAGAACCTTCTTGCTTGGAATAAGCCACCGGAAGGAGCATAAGAATTGAAGCGAAAGGACTCAACAGCTTCGGCAATGGCGTGAGGAGCATCTTGTGTGGTCCTAAAGCAGGGGAAATCAGTGGGGTCCGCACGGCACAAACGAACCACGTCTCTCTCATCTTCTTCGTTGATGTTGGAAAGCATCATGCTGTACACTCCTCTCACTGATATGGCTGATGAACCATTATTATTATTATTATTATTCACCTCTTTGTTCCCTTGCAAGAAGTTCCATTTCTTCTTTCTCATGGATCCGTTTCCGTTCTCCATTGACATGGATCAGATATCACACTCTTTATTCTTTCGTGATTCTATGCACTTATATTACACATATACAATAAAAAAGGGTCTAATTTATAGAGAGGCGCACGTCGTATATTATATATATATGGCACATAGAGAATATATATATTGGGTGGATTCTAGCATGGTTATATACAGGACGGACATTACGGGGGGCGAGAGGAGAGGCCTTGCCTCAGCTTTTCTTTAAAAAGATTAATAATTAAGTATAATTTAATTTTTTTTTAAATTTATTTAATATTTAATTTAATATAAATAAAAATTTAGTTTAGTCTAATTTAAATATTTATAAATTTTAATATTTATAAAATAAATAATAATATTAAAAATTTTGAAAAGATATTATTATTAATATTTTTAATTAAATAAAATTTTTTAAATTCTATAAAATAGATTTTTTTTGTGAGCGTCCTTCTTAATTCATTTGATTAATTTTCTCTGTTTCAACTACTACAATTGAAAAATCTTTTTTATTTATAAATATTGTGAAAAATAACTCAGAAACAAAAAGAAAGATGAATTTTTTGTTAATTGTCTTTTAATTAATTGAAAAGAAAATTGTTGAAAAATCTGACATAGATTCTATTATCCATGAATTTTATGATACCAAGAATCGACTACTTCATTAATAAAAATTACATACATATTTTTGTACTTTAAAATATATTCTTTATCGATATATTTTTGTAATACATTTTATATTATATAATTTTTATATAATTTTTTAATATTATATATGTTATAATTGGCCTTTCCATAATAATATTTTTAGATCTGTCCCTGGTTATAGTAATTATATAAGTATTGTTAAAAATAAAATCGTATCTTTTTTATATTTTGGTGTCATTTTTTTTAAGCAACATTTTTTAAAAATATTATTTTAATTTTAACGATACTTTTTAAAATACTATCATCACTATAGTCATCCTAATATAGTCATACTAAAATAATCTAATATATTATTGTGTTTTTAATAGGAATAAACTATTATGTTTGATTATAAATATCTGAATATTAACTATTAAAGATATAACATTCTTTAGTATGGCTTTTTTTATTAATTTAAATTTTTTTTAAAATAATTTTATGATATTAAAATTTATATAATCAAAAAATTTAGAGTCCAGACCAAAAAAATAGCATAAGATAATAAGAAAAGAAAAGAAAAAAACTTATATACTCTTTTACGAAAAAATATAAATCATTTATGTCTTATTTTAAATTAGTTTATTTTTAAGAAAAGTTATTTATAACAAATATTAATCTTCCTGATATAACATAATTTGATATTCACTAAAAATTGTTTAGTTTGATAAAACTGTTTAATTAATTACTCATTATTTATTTTTCTGAGATTTCTGAATAACTTTGTTGAACTAACTTAGTTTTTTATAGATGTAAAATTAGTTTTTATATATTTCATGATTAAATTTGTCTGTGATTAAATGTTTTTGTAGTATATAACAATGTATTCTTTAAATTGTTTACTATATTTTAAAGAAGAGCTCAGATATTTGTTTAGAATTGTAATTTTTTTTGGAAGTGATGACTGTATATTAAAATTAGTTATTAATATAAAATATATTTTAAAATATAAAATATATATTAAAAATAAATGAAATAATACATATTTATATATAAATATTAAAATATATGATAATTAATTTTAGTGGTTGATTTTAGATTTTTAGTAGGCATGTAATATTTTTCTATAAACTAATACTTTAATTTGGAGTTGAAAGTAGAAAAGAAAAAGATATAATTAGTAAGTTATAAATGCCATTCCGTAAATGGTTAAAATGTATCCATTTTGGTGTTTTAGGACCACATATGAATTTCTGGTTTGAATTTTCAATTAATAATTTTTGTTCAAGGTACATTTAATTTATTAATTATTCCTCATTCTCATTAAAAAGGAAAATGTTACATCAATGTCGTCTCATGTCACTTTCATATTTCTATATAAAATAAAATATTTAATAATTATTTGCTGAGACGCATCAGACATTTTTGTTTATCCATCTCCTTATGTACGTTGCTCTTAATTTGTTTTTTAGACTACTAGAAAACTGTTTAGCAATTTCTATTATAAAGTAAATCATGTATGGATTTTACTTTAAAAATGTTCATATATAGAGATAATAAAATAGGATTCACGCACACACATAATTTATTTAACAGTAAAAATTGTTACATAAATTTTTAATATAAAAATAGCATTTTTGTTTTAGTTTTGACATTAATTATTGAAAAAAATGAATTTAAAAATGTAACAGATGATACGCTATATATGCTTTAAGAACTGATATATTTAAACATATATATCTTTAGAATGTTAGAAAAAATTAAATAACTTATAATTAAAAATGCTTAGCTTGTCTATTACCATATGTAGATAAGTGCAGTTGGAGAATCAACAATTCAACATTAGGTAACATCAAACAATACCATGATTCTTTTTAATTTTTTATGCCACATGATGAATACTCGATTTATGTTTTAAAAAAAGAAGATGCGCATTTGTTTTAGGACAAAGAAATATGCATTTTATGAAAATTAAACCATATTTAATTAAGAGACGTACTAATAGGGTCAAACATGATAGAGTTTCTTACGTATTAAGCTTTTGGTTTGTGTGGTAGGTGTGAACTAAGGCATGAACATGGTAATATAGTCACTGTTATGAAACCAGGCATTCCAAAAAAAATGACTTCATAGATACCCCCACTTTGTTGTGTGTGACACTTTTTTTTTTTTTTTAAGCATAAACTACTAAAATAGAGGTGGTTTTTGAAAATACTGATAAAAACATTTTTTATTTTTTATAATGATAAAAATATTTTTAAAATATTGTAAAATACAATAAAAATTATTAAAAATATTTTTTTATAAATGACAAATAATTTTTGTATTTGCAAATTACTTATACATTTGATCTAAAATTTTGTAAGAAATTTTTATAACTATTTGAAAAGTACATAAAAAAATAAAAATTTTCTCTAGAATTTTTTCTTGGCCATTAAAAAAAATAAATCGCAAAATCTACTAAGTAAAAAATCACCAATTTTAAAGATAAGAATATTTTATTTTACTAATTATTATTACAAGATAATCGTATCAGAATTTAATTTTTAAAATATATTTAATGTTAGATATTTTTGTTGTATTTTAAAATGTCTTGAAAACGTTTTCGTCGTTAATAAAAATAAAAAATATTTTGTCAACGTGTTAAAAAATCGAGAGCAATTTTGATAATTTATTTTTTAAAAGAAAAGTGTATTTGAAATTCGTCACAACTTTATCTTAAGATGGATTGATGAATCACTTTGAATGGAATTACCCTTGGATATTATAATGATGAAATGATAAATTTCAAATAAATACATATAAAATAAAGGATTGGTTTGGTGATAAAGCTATTTGTGAGTTTTCCCTTCATTTTCTTTTTGCAAGTTGTCCAAGTTTAGACCCCACTGGATTCAATTTTTAGTTTAAGAAATGTATATATTACTATCTTTGATGGAAGAAAAATAACATAAATATTAACTATATATATATTATTTAACTTTAATTTTATATTTTATATGTATTTTATATGAAAGCTGATTTAATTATTATCCTGTATTTCACTCTAAAATCTGAAATATCCCATGTATTACAAGGTTTTCATCACAAGTTTGTCTTGAAGTGAAGTTGATAATAACTATATTACCTTTTAAAGCATAATTGAAATGACCGAATTGATTAGTTGTAAGAGGCTTGCTACACATACAAGTCTTTTTGGCTTACAAGTTTTATAAGTTGGCACAAAACCCAATAAAACACACGCATTACACTCCCACATTCAAGAGTAAATAAACGCACGTTATTCAACCACTTCCTGATTCCAAAGCGCGCTACTCACCATACATTATGAACGACTCTTCTTCTTCTTCCTCCATAAAAACGAGTTTTTTGCCAAATTTAAAGATAATAAAACTTCACAAATACACCCAAAAATTACAGAAATACACTCAAATGATTACAGAAATACACCCAAAGAATTACAGAAATACACCCAAACGGTTACAGGAATTCACCTAAACGATTATAGAAATACACTCAAAGGATTATAGAAATATATCCAAAGGATTACAAAACTACACCCAAAGGATTTAAGAAATACACCCAAAATTTGTTGAAGTACACCTTATGCATAATTCATAACTCTTTCTCTTTCTAAAAATTTGTATAAAAAAAAAGTTTGTATGTGGAAAATTATTCTAGTTGTAATATGAATGTTGGACGATTGATGACTTGGTCAGCTAATAAGTCTAATTATGAACTATGTTCATATTTTAATTTTTTGTTTATCAATTTTTGAATCTCTTCAATTAATCAATTATATTGCTATATTAATTTTAGTATTATATTTTAATTTTGAAAGTCCTATTTAATTTTGTTTTATATTAACTCTTCAACTTATGATTAACAATTTTTAGACAAATAATGTTTTTTACATCATTTCTTTTCCCTTGGATTGTTTTTTAATAGAAACTTATGTTGTTTTTTGTGTTCGTTTTTTTTTTCACTTCATCTTTTATATTCTTTAATTAAAATTTGTGTTAATTTGACTTTTTAATATCAATTCTATTTTCACAACCACTACTGTCCTAAATATTACTATTGTAATTTACAGTAACCTTCCTTTTTTATTTTCTATTTATTTATTCTTTTCTACTACACGTTGTCTATTTATTGGTTTTAATTTTTACTTTTATGCTAAATACATTGAAATGATTTACTATTACTAATACAAATATATTTTTTTTAACAACAATGCTAGGGAACTAACTCTATATAAGCCAAGAATCAGCCAACTGGTAAATCAGAAACACCGATAACTTTAACCGGATGTTGCTATTGATAGGCATACAGATGTTTCTTTTTCTTGTAAATTGGATTGTTTTGGATATGATTTCTATGTTTCATGTGTTATGCATTAATAAAACATAATTAATTATATGGAACTAACTAATGAATGATCAAAGCATCTGTTTCGTGATTTTCTTCTATCACTAGCGTATCTTCCCTCATGTTTTGAACGTGGTCAACAATAATTTAAAAAACAAATTAAATTATAAATTAATAAAACTAATTATAATTAATTATGTTGTTCCATTCTTGGCTGATTATTAGTTGATTCCATATACTTTTCCTTTTTTTAATGATCCTCACTAATTAATTCCTCATAAATATTATAGTATTTTCGGTTTTTAATTAATTTCTCTAGGGTATATCTCCTAATATTATATACTGTTTGGAATCATAATTTATCATAATTCTTAATCAATTATTCTAAAGCAATTAAAGCATGTCTACTATAAATTCAGTGATATATATTAACTTGAACTATATTCTTGAATGGGGAAATTAATAAAAAAATGAAAAAATAAATATTCTACCTGTAGATTTTGAAACATAAACTATAAATCACAAGTTATTTACATATCTTTTTTGGTTTTAAAATTTGATACTAAATTAAATATAACTTAATCCTTAGTTGAAAATGATATGTCGATCAGTTCACGTACTACCGTTTTTTATTTAATTTATTTGGATATTATTCTAATAAAACATATGAAGTGAAGAAATTATTTTTGTAATTAAATTTAACTATATCTTTTTTCTTCTTTTTATGCTTTTTTTCTTTCTTCTTCAGCTGAATTTTATTTTGTTAATAAGTTATTGGACTAACTTGATTGAATTTAATAACTAAAATGACTTGGTTATATAACATTATTGTATTTTAATTGATTGAAAACATTAATGATAAATAACATGACAAAATAATAAAATAAATATAATGTTACTCACAAATCTAATATTATCATTTAATAATAATTGTAGGGTAATAGACTTTTAAAATCTAATATATTTTTATACTTCGTTTGATTTTTATTAATAAATTTTGATAGGTTAGATTGTTTGTTATTTGTACATATTACATAAATCATGTTAGCGTATTGAGTGTTTGTGTTTTTATACATAGAATCATGTTAGTCTAGTGGGTTTTATATACAATTCTAAAAGCATATTATCCTATCATTATTTATATGTTAAAGGATAACATTGGATTTGTTAGTAAATGGTGACAAAATAGTATCGTGATTTCGTGTTTTTTTTTTTAATAGTGTACTAACCTGACATGATTTATGTGTTAAGAGACAATATAATTTTTCAATCAATCACAACAAAATAGAACTATTTATGAATAAATAGTAATATTTTTTATTCTGTGATTATTTATATAAATTATAAAAAGAACTTATACGTAATAAATTTTAGTTTAAAACATTTTGATAAATATAAATTTTTTTTTAATTTTATTTTAATATAAAACCAAATAACTCACTCCTGTAGATGCAAAAATAATAAACATTTTAATATTAAAATAGAATAATGCTACACATCCAACTAAGTTAAATAATAAGACTTGGAATAATACTAATTATAACTAATTTTGTTATGTTAAACTAATTTGATTGAACTTGATTAACAAAAAGATTTGGATGTGTAGCATTATTATAAAAGTAAAATTTCTTTTGCAACTAGCATACAAAGAAATTTTAATGCAAACAAAATGATCTTCCTGTACATGAATACGATAAGTGGTGTGAACATCAATTTTGTGACTTGGGATTCGACAGAAAAAGAAAAATTGGAGCTTGGAGAAGTACCCTTGAATATTCCATTTACTTGGTCTGGACAAGACTTTTATATTGTCTACGAAAATAAAATAAATTTTAAGAATTGTTAGATAGCCATAATCAATTTATTAGGCGGTAAGATAAAAAATAAATTGGATGAATGAAATGTTTAAAAATAAATGTAATATTTATTGCTAAAACATAATTCAGGGCAATTTAGATCAGAAGTTTATGAAAATGAAAATAAAAATAAAAATGTTTGCTTGTATGTTATATTTAATTTGTTGCAAGAAAATTATTATCATTATTATTATTGTCGCCGATGTTTTTTAATTACTGTTTATACTATTATTATGATAATTATAATTATTAAAAATGATAACTATATATTAAAAATGTTTATCGTTATTTTCAAAGGCGTAAATACATTTTTTTATGTTTATGAATTGAGTAATTGACCAATCAACTCTTTATTAATAGAAAAAGAAATCATAAATTTTAGAAGTTCAGAACATTTTCCAATGCTTGTTGAGAAACTAATATAGAACAAGATTGTAACTTTATCTTTTTCTTGATGGGAGAAGGGAAGGACAAGTCTTTTCTTCATCATGATCATTAGACGAACAATTCTACCTACAAAATTCGACCATGCATTATTATTATAATAGTAGAAATAATTATTTTTACAAATTTGTTACTTGAATAATGATTTAAATATATAAATTGCTTATACATTGTATAAAATTGATCTCAAATAAATCATCTTACATCGCTATAATCGACTAAGGCCAGCATAATAGCATCTAGTGTTCTTTACTTCTTTATTTTACGTTAAAAAGCAACGTTTGCAGCGCTGGTTTCAATTTTAAATTAATATATTATTTTTCTGTTTATATTTTCACGGGTATAATGTATTTAGTGCTAGGCCTCATTTGTTTGTTATTCCAGAATAAAACAAGTACTCTTTTAATAAAATAAATATTTCTGAGATAAAATGAGTTATTTGTTTTATACTATTAAAGATCAAATAGAAACAAAAAATATATAATTTATTATGATTTTTGAAAAGTTTAGAAGATGCATATAGAGAAAGAAAATTTTAGATCTTTGTAAAATAAATACAAAAAATAGATTAATTACCAAGATATGTATCGAAAAGGTGGAAACTCACATGTAGTTATTTTTATGTGAAATTGATATTTGAGAACCATTCGATAACTTGATAAGTTTGACTACGTGTGAGTCTTCATCTTTTATTTACTTACATTACACTCTTGTGATCTGTGAACCGCACTGCCCTTCTCTTTCCTTTATCTCGAGTAATCTCTTCTAGCAATTCGAAAAACCACCATCCACATTCCCAATAGTAGACATCATTCTCAGGTCCACAAGGCCATCTTTGTTCCCAAGTAGCATGATGACACTCTCTTCTGAATTCATAGGAGCACAAAGTAGTTTCTACTTTACCTAAAAAAAGATATCACACTGCAAAACTAGATAAAACAGTTTAAACAGAGGTATAACCGCAGAAGCAGAAAATAGCATAACGTTTTCAGTCAACTCAACACATCAAAAAAACACACTACACGAGTCTGAGTCCAATGAACAATTGAAGATGACCAAGTAACAGATCAAACCCTTAGAATATCCAATACAAAAACAACTCATCATTTCAAGAGTGCAAAACATAGGAAAGCTTAATTAGCAACAAGAAAATGCAGAGCGCAACTAGGAGGATTGTGTTCAAAAACATCAAGCATACACAGTGGAATAGTGCAAACAAAAATTTATCAAATAAAAGTTTAACACAAGATAAGACAGCGGCCATAAAACCTCATTTCATGAGTTTAGTATCACCTCAAATTATTTGGACAACGTAGTAAGGTACAAGAGAGTACCTCTTGAAGTGACGTCTTGTGGAATTTGATGTTTGTCCCGCAAACGATGAGCCACACAACTGCACGACCTCTAGCTCGTCCACACAAACACATTTAATCCAAGAGTCTCCTCTTTATTATCCAAATCTTGTTCTCCGTTGCCCTTTAATGAACAATAACCCTTTTAAGAATTGGAGAGGGTGGTATCTAGGTATTTCACTATTGAAGAGGAATTGTGTTTTTCACTTAAGTGTATCCCAAAGCCCTTTAGCCTCACTTGAGTTCCCTTGACCTTTCTCCCCACCACCCATCATGACCCAGCAAGCACAAGCAGCATAAGACGAAAATAGAAGCAGAAATCACTGAGAAATGGATGAGAGGACGAGAGAAAAAAGAAATAAACATGTAACTATTGGGGCCTTGGGTTTTAATATGATGGGAAGTACTAAATTGAGTCCTACAAATGACCAACGGCAACTCACGGTTGTTAAATTGAGGGACTTATTTAGGCATATTTGAAATTGGGGGACAAGATTGATTCACCAGTTGAATACTTGAATTCGAGACCATTTTGGCATTATCCCTATATTAGCTCTAGGACATTAACTAACAGTTTAAACATTCATTTTGACAATGAAAATTACTGAGCACTTGAACCTATCTAGTATCTAGCATGACAACAAGAGCTCAATCAATCAATGATGGCAACTTGATCTTGTATTGCAGACGACATTGTCAAACATTCAAGGGATAAAACTCCAGCGTAGTGATGGCAAGTTTGCAGCAAAAAGATGGGAATTTCTATGGATTATAATTATTAAAAAAATAAAAATAAAAAGAACAGAAAAAGTTAAGAGTTCAGAAAATAGAAATGATTTTCTAAACAAGTAAGCTAAACCACAGGTCAACTATCCATTAAATGCTAAACTACTGGATTTTATGAGTTAGGTGGTTGGTGAGTGGTGACTTCAAAGGTTGGGACTCAGACATTGGGGTTTAGTGCTGGACTAATAGTGAAATTCAGCTGAATATAGTTAGTTATAAAGAAGTATGATAGGGACTTGGGTATTATGGGGTGCCCAAGGTCTCACATCGAGTAATATGAGATGTTTGATGTTTTATTTAAGAAGAGTGGTTCCTTCCCTTAATAGCCTGTTTCTGTTAGTGCAGGTAACAAACAGAACTCAACCTCTCAACCATTTTAAGATATCATAACAAGTTATGACACCATGGGCTCAGTCTTCACAATTTTTTTCATGTGAAAGCTTATTAAGGCCATGAAAAAAGCGATGCTTTCTCCTCTTTGAATGCCTACGAGACTCTTTGGTCATGACAAAGGACACAAAATGCACCTGCATAAGCAAAATGTTTTCAATGAAGTTAATGAAAGTTTTTAGTAGGATGAATTTTTTTTAATGGTAAAGTTGATGAATATGATTTCTATTTCTTAATTGATACAATTGAGTTATTCAAGACATTTGAAATAACATGTTCTATTAGTTGTATCATTATAATGTAAAAAGTAAGCAACTCACATACTTCACAGTAAAAAATATCAATACATAACCATTTTTAAAACTCTATTTTTTACTACATATATTAGAATAAGTATAATAAATCCATGCCACAGGAAGACTTATTAAACAATCTTTTGTAAATTGATGACCCCTGATCCTCCATGGTTTTTGTGATATCCATTTTTGTTGTTAATATTTCTTCTCTTGTTAAAAAAATGCTATAAAATAAAGAAGATTACAGGAAAGAAAGTGGACAAGATAAACACAATCCATAAAGACTTAGAATTTGCTAGACAAACCTGGGAATTATTACGTATGCCAAAATTCTGAAGCGGATCATCATCCCAATTACCATATATCTACGTAATTGTCTTTTGCTTTGCCATAAAGACCTTTATGTATGAAGGTTTGAAATAATATCTTTGCCTAACTGCACCTTGTAGAACAGGGATAGTAATTGATGGACTGGACTGTATGAGGGACAGGATAATACTACAAATGAGAATGCTATCCAACTGTCGATGGTCCTGAGACATGGTGAGGGCTAAACAGGTGTGTGCACCACCAAATTTACGCACCTCCCTAACGAATTAAACTATAATCGGTAGGCATTCAAAACCAAAATAATCATGATAAATGAAAATATACATTATAATATAAAGTAAGGCTTACCAATATCTGAGATTCTGTTGGAGGACAACACGAAGAATCCAAGGACATCCTGCTACAAATTTCCTACAGTGTACATGGTACTTTGATCGATTTAACTCCATAACTTGATACTCAGCACTTTTTCGAATGCTGTAATTCTTCAACCTTGCATAACTGGCTATCTACTTTTGAATATGTGACCAATGCAAAACTCAACACAACCATCTATGTTGTAATTATCCCTACCCATATTGAAAAATAAAATTTTCTCGTGCATCGTGTCCAAATCCAATGTATGATAGTGATTGAGTACAATTGATAACTCTGGAATTGGTTACAGGGCAGGCGAAAGATACCGAACTAAAGCACCGACTGGAGTCTCTGGTACAAACTCCTCATCATCATCAACCTCAGAAGAAGCACTATTGTTGCTATTGGCAACATACTCCTCATCAAACTCTTCCATGTCTACCACTGGACTAGCACATTGTAGCAGTGGTGGTGCAAGAGGTGGGTCATCCTGGACAAAATTCGAGTGGCCAGAACCACCACCACCAACATCACCCACCTCCACAGAAAACTCCATCATTTGTTCTACCATAATTTTCCCATGAATATCAAACATGAGGTCACATGCTCATCGCCATTGAGCCAAAATAGACGAAACCAAAAAACTTCATCTCCTATCGATACTAGCAACCTATACTCAACTCTTCCAAACTCTTTTATCCTGTTAGCACAAGGTTCGTCAATATTAGATTCTTTAGCTCAGACAAAGAATTTACTTTCTGAATACGTAACAGAATAGGATTATCAAACTCAAATATAATCCCAATGTTTCTCATAAGACAATTGGGATAAACACTTACAACAACATATCCATCACCACTAGACATTTTTACTAAATTTATTGAAGAAAAAGAGAGGAGAAAAAGAAGTGAAATGTTTGTGAAGAATACAAATAGTTGCATATCCTTTTATAGCTGCTCGAGTTTCGTCATACTTTATCTCGTTTACGGTGTAAACGAGTTAATTTTTCTAATATATCATTTACAATGTAAACAAAATAAGTTTGTGCATATCTCGTTTACAGTGTAAACGAGATACGTATTGATCGCTCTTCATCATGTATTATGTGTGCAAACATGATACGTGCAATGATAAACGTGTCTTATCTCGTTTATAGTGTAAATGAGATATATACAAGCTTATTTTGTCTACACTGTAAATAAAATACTGTAAATAAGATAAGTAAAAGAATACAAATTAATAATAGACTATAAATTATCTATATTCGTAAAGAAAATATTTAATTTATTTATTTTTAAAAAATCCCTATCCCTTCTCTTTGTTTTTATAACATGCAAGTACTACCGCATTGCTAAAGGAGAAACGAGCATGTATTACTAATTAAGTAATTATAGCAAGTAGGGGGTGTACATAGGTCGGGCCACATCGGGTTTGGCTTAATCCAGATTCAACCTGAAATATAGACTGGGCCTAATTTTTAGACCCTAACCCAACTCTAGACCCAATGAAATTTATGTACCTTCGGGCCAGATGAAAGCCGAGTAAAAATCGGGTGAAAACCGGGTCTTTAGTATATAAAAATCACCTAATCTCCAACCATTATTTCACAATTCACAAAGTAAAATTTACTTAAAAAATATAACAAGAACCAACTCTTCTTTAAAATTAAAGCATAACCATAATTAATACTATTATTGTCTAATAACGCCAAATATTTAAATCAATACAAATAACACAATATCATGCATTAGTCTAAAGTCTTATGCATTTTAAACCTAACACATTACCTTATAATGACTAATAACACAAAATATTAAGGTTTATAATATTTAAATTTCACATAAGAATAACCATCATCCATAACTAATAACACAAAATATTAATTGTGTATGATGACCGGGCCGAGTTCGGGTGGCTCGAACTATGGCCCAGACTCGACCCAAAATAATGACTGGGTCTATTTTTGAGACCCTTACCTGACCATACACCCGATAAAATCACACTAAATTAACCCCTAAAGTGTTCGGGGCCGGACTGAGCCGGGCCATGTACATCCCCCTAATAGCAAGTAAATGTATTTTCTCCACTTTAATTAGTTGGTATAAAATTCTCAATACTCGAATATTGTTTTGCCGTTTTTAATACAAATATTTTCTCGTTGGAACTATTTTTTGTTTTAAAATTTTTTAATTAAATTAATTTAGGTCATATAACTTAAACATTTAGATTCTAGCATATACTAGCTGTCTTATCTACGTAAGTGCTTACAATAAAGGAACGTCCAAAATCCAAAAGATAGTAGAAATTTGGTAAAATATTCATTTTCGGTTTCAAATAACAAAAAAAGAATGAAAGGATTAAAAACTGATAATCTGGACATATAGGCTAAGAACCGTATTATACACCTTACTAACGTTTTTACTCTCCTCTTCACATTTTCCCCTTCATATCCAATCACTACTGTTACAATAAATAAAAAAAAACCGTTCCAACACTTTATATAAAAGAAACTTTCATCATCTTTCTTATCACGCCCTCCAAACCAAAGAAAAGAAAGTACAAGTTCTTCAGCACAAGTTCTTGAAAATGCTGGCAATGGAAACCCTTCCCGCATTCTCTTTTCCTCATACATTCTTTGATTCCGATGAATTTGCACCACTTCCTGAAAAATGTCATCAAGATTTAACATTCAATTTCAAAGTCAACCATGACGCTGAAAAACTTAAAGAACAAGAGCAAGATTTTAGTTTTCCATGCTTTGATAGTCTAAAAGAGACATTTGTAACTGCGGAAGAGATATTTGACAACGGTCTAATCAAACCAATCTTTCCCGTTCTCCACCAATCTCATATGATCACGGCGAAAAATGGTAATGTGATATCATCACCTCTCCGGCGATTCGCCACGAGAAACGGTAATGTGATATCATCACCTCTTGGACTATTGCCGGAGATGTTCTTTGTTGAGAAGCATTGCAATGTTCTTCCTTTAGCTTCTAAATCACAAGGAGTACCTAAACCAATAATTTGCGAGTTGTCGAAGAAAATGACGAATTTGGAGGTGGAAGTAGTCGAGGATTCGAAAAAGAGGCGCAACAAGAAGAGCTCGATTTCATTCTTAAATTTGTGGCGGCTACGCCGGCACCTGAAGCGTCAAAACTACAATGATGGGAAGGACGGTCTAACTTTTCCAGCATCAACGAATAAGAAAACAAAGGCAAAGGGAAGGAAGGAAAAGAAAAGAGTATCAGCTCATGAACAATTTTACGTGATGAACAAACTTAAGAAGGAGAGCAATAAACGAAGGTCTTTTCTTCCTTACAAACTGCAATTATGTGGATTATTTGCCAGCTTGAGAATATTTAGTGGGAACCTTCTTTCATATACCCAATCTTAGCTTTTCCTTGCTCATTTGGAGGAGTTGATGAAAAAGGCACATCCAATCCCTACTTTTCTTCGGCTACAAAATTGTTGTACATTTTATGTTATTATTTATTTATTTATGTGACACAGGAGTTTGCTAGCTTCTTGATGTAAGGAAATTTTTTTTGCTCTTGATCATATTCAAGAGTTTCCAAATTTCCAGACAATGTAAATTTAATAGTTTTGGTAAAAAAAAAAGAATTAGTGTAGACAGATTTTTTCGCCTCTTTTTTTTTTCTTTTCCATCGAATATCATCACCTCTATTGCTTATAGATTTTTCACACATTTAAAGGGGGAAAAAATCATCCTATATATATATAATTAGGAAAACATTAGTACAAACTCAAAAGCCACAAGTTGGGAAAAATCTTATTTCCCTCCAACTTTGTCATATTTTCATTTTATACTTAAATTGCTTCTATAATTTCTTTTAGTTATCATCAAGAAATATTACAACATTCTTATAAAAATCTTTTGGAGCACATAGCTAATTTGTAATTCTTTTGCACATCATAAAATTCCAAAAATGAGAAAGACAAACTTATTCAGTTATATTAGCCCATCTGAAAGGTGCCATAGAGCAAAATTGCTATTTATCTTTAGAATATTGTAAAGAGGGTGACACTGTCACACAGTACTCTTGAGAAATGTGAGATTTCCCTTAAAAAATAACACATGTGATGACACATATTTCATCTTTTTCTCTTTTCTGGGATAGGTAATACCTATACTCCAATTTTCATAGGAAAAAGGCAAAAGAAGAAGTTCCAATTATAATTACAATTACAATGGTTCTCTTGCTATCCTCAGTTTCTCAGAAGAGGGTAAAATCTTTTGCACATTTGACAAATGTTAGCATGGAAGCCATTTGCACATTTACCCCTTTCTGTCGTCACCCAAATCGGTTAGACTCTGATCAATCTGCAAAAGATATCATAGGACAAAGACTTGCAATAAGTTATAACAAACCAAAACATAAATTGGAAGTAATGACTGATGAATACCTTGTAAAGATTTGAAAGAATGCAAAATTGCTAACACAGCATGCATTTTACTTGGTCATGGTTGATGACAAGTAGAAATTCCAAAATATTGAGCCCATTGACATGAAAGCTACTCGTGCTTGAAGAGGCACCACCCTGTACAGATATATAGGTGTAGAATTCAAATAACAAATAAAATCCAAAATTCACAACAATCTCATTATAATAATACTAATGTTCATAGAATCATCAAACTAGCCATGTTACCCATTCTTGTAAAAACAAAATATCCACTACTCCATCAAAATATGACACAAAAATATTAGTATATTCTCCTACTTGGGCAACATTGGTTGGGTTATAGATTAATGTTGAATAACAGTAGCTTAAAAATAATAACCATATAAACTACTCTAGGAATTTTGTTAGCTTAAAAGTTTCTAAAAAATAAAAAATTGTATGCTACTCTTCGATTAAATGATTGTAGCTACAAATAATAGCCGAAAAATAATAACCGTTTGAAGAGATCACTTTAGTTTGCAAATCTATTTGCTAGCCATACGCAAATAGTAAAATATACAAAATTTAGTTCAACAATCAATTCATAATAAAAGCACCTTATCAACAATGACCATGAAACATGGATACTTTAGGTGTTTTTCTATTTGCAAATGGCTAGCAAATAATATCCACATAGAGAAATAATATCCCAATGGGCAACAATCACATATTTATGTTTTCTTAATCATTTCTCTAACAGCAAGAGACTTTATCCTAATATGTTTAGAGATGAAGGGCCACCACTTACTAGTTGGTGGGAGAATTAACTGAACTATATCATAGTCAATTGTCTAGGGTTTGGCACTGGTGTCACATTCTAACAGCAAAAATCAAGTTTCGCATCCAAACTCTCTGAGACACAGTGCTGTAACATGCAATAACTCAGCGTACACGGTGAAAAAGGAAATCACAATCTGTTTATCCCTGTGGATATCTTTATTAGTTAAGTAAGTTGTATACAACCACAATGACTCACTTGTAAAATTAATAAAATTATTCATTTTTTGAGATATTTTGCAACTTGAGTTGGTTTTGGCTTGACTAACCCATGGGGTTAATTAGATGGGCAGCATAGTATTTGAGACGACTACCTCAACACTAAAATTCTTCTGCCCTCAAATATCAGATCTTTATAATCATGGCCTTGTCCATGTCACTAATTGATCGGTTGGCCTTGTCTACTTGTAACTTTTACCATGAACTGAAAATATTTTCCTTACTAACAAAGACTGTTATCCTTGTGTTACATACCCTGGAAAAAGAGAGAATGCTGAGTCAGCAGCAAAGGCAGCTAAAAAAGGGAAGAAAATAATCCCTTGACCTTATCATTATTCTAGAAGAAGCAATAAAGAAAAGGGAGGAATAATAGGACAGGAGAAATGTGTAATCATAAGTGACAATAATTGATGATTGGATTAGTCAGATGAGAGAATCAGGGAAGCGTAATCGTAGGAGTTGAATGCTAATTATGATAATTAATTTGAGGGAAGGCAATAAAAGGAGGAGCTTATTAGGTGAGAGGTAGGAAAAGATTTGGAAAGGCCTAGGTTAGGAGAGAAGAGGACTCTCAAAGTTCACTATTCTATTGTATTTCTATATTTCCCTTAAAATAAATTCCAGTGTAACAACTGGCATCAAAGCACCGATCTTAGGTGTTCTGTGCATGGTTTCCACGCGAGCTGCCATGGAGTCGAGGTTGGAAGTCTTGGAGAAGCAAATGGAGGAGATGAGGGAGGCCCAGAATTGTTCGATGGAAGCTCAAAACCGATCATTTGAACTCTTATCCACCAACCTGCTGAGACAGGTGAGGGAAATGCTTTCGCAACAACACCATGACTAGGGAGGAAACGGGGCTGGAGGGAGAAACGGGGGAGATGGAGAAGGTTCAGAAGGCAGAGGCAGTGACAATAATGAAGGTGAAACAGAACAGAGGAAATTTGAGCCTACCAGGAAGCTTGACATTCCCATCTTCTCGGGAGATGATGCAAATGGCTGGCTGGTGAAGATGAAAAGATATTATCATGTCACCCAAGTCGCTCCGGAAGAAAGGATGGACTTTGTCACTCTTGCTTTGGAGGGAGAGGCTCTCGCATGGATGGAGTGGTGGGAAGAATACACATCATTTCAGACATGGAGACGATTCAAGGAGGATTTATTGAAATGTTTTCAACCTGGAGCTGCTCTCAACCCCATGGCTACGTTACTAGAGGTGAAACAGGTGGAGGACGTCGCTCAGTTTAGGCGAGAGTTTGAGGCTGCAGCATGAATGCAAAAAAACCTGCGAACAGAGGCTCTTATGTGCATCTTTGCAAATGGACTGAAAAAAGAAATTCAGGCGGAGTTGGAGTTGGAGGTGGCTTGGTTCGATAATTTACCAGCTTTAATGGATAGAGCCACGGCTATTGAATGGAGAAATCAAGCATGGAAGGAGACCGGGGTTGACCCTAACGGCAGGAGGGTGGAGGGGTTGACGAAAGGGAGCGGGTCACGCGGATCTGGTTCGGTAGGAGCTAGATTTGGATTTTTCAAAAATCCTAGTTCGGTGAAGTACAACACCCATGACGGCATAGGCGAATCGAAGGGCGAGATTGGATCCAACACAAACGGAGTCACATCAATAGATACCAAATACAGAAGCATTGGCAAGTCAAGTGATCATAAATACTCATTTCGTTTCAATATATCTATTAAATTTTAAACATTTTATACTTTCAGAATATCTGTAAATTTCTAAGATCATAGAAGTATTAAACTATCAATTCTTTTTTTTCCACAAAGTAGTGTTACTGTGATACTAATTATATTAATTGAATAAGTTTGTTTTAATAGGAACCATTTATGATGTTATTATATAAGCAAGATTAATACAACACTTTTCTTAAGAGGTTTTTTTATCATAATTTATCATAATTCTTAATCAATTATTCTAAAGCAATTAAAGCATGTCTACTATAAATTCAGTGATATATATTAACTTGAACTATATTCTTGAATGGGGAAATTAATAAAAAAATGAAAAAATAAATATTCTACCTGTAGATTTTGAAACATAAACTATAAATCACAAGTTATTTACATATCTTTTTTGGTTTTAAAATTTGATACTAAATTAAATATAACTTAATCCTTAGTTGAAAATGATATGTCGATCAGTTCACGTACTACCGTTTTTTTATTTAATTTATTTGGATATTATTCTAATAAAACATATGAAGTGAAGAAATTATTTTTGTAATTAAATTTAACTATATCTTTTTTCTTCTTTTTATGCTTTTTTCTTTCTTCTTCAGCTGAATTTTATTTTGTTAATAAGTTATTGGACTAACTTGATTGAATTTAATAACTAAAATGACTTGGTTATATAACATTATTGTATTTTAATTGATTGAAAACATTAATGATAAATAACATGACAAAATAATAAAATAAATATAATGTTACTCACAAATCTAATATTATCATTTAATAATAATTGTAGGGTAATAGACTTTTAAAATCTAATATATTTTTATACTTCGTTTGATTTTTATTAATAAATTTTGATAGGTTAGATTGTTTGTTATTTGTACATATTACATAAATCATGTTAGCGTATTGAGTGTTTGTGTTTTTATACATAGAATCATGTTAGTCTAGTGGGTTTTATATACAATTCTAAAAGCATATTATCCTATCATTATTTATATGTTAAAGGATAACATTGGATTTGTTAGTAAATGGTGACAAAGTAGTATCGTAATTTCGTGTTTTTTTTTTTTTAATAGTATACTAACCTGACATGATTTATGTGTTAAGAGACAATATAATTTTTCAATCAATCGCAACAAAATAGAACTATTTATGAATAAATAGTAATATTTTTTATTCTGTGATTATTTATATAAATTATAAAAAGAACTTATACGTAATAAATTTTAGTTTAAAACATTTTGATAAATATAATTTTTTTTTTTAATTTTATTTTAATATAAAACCAAATAACTCACTCCTGTAGATGCAAAAATAATAAACATTCTAATATTAAAATAGAATAATGCTACACATCCAACTTTTTATGAACTAAGTCCAACTAAGTTAAATAATAAGACTTGAAATAAGACTAATTATAACTAATTTTGTTATGTTAAACTAATTTGATTGAACTTGATTAACAAAAAGATTTGGATGTGTAGCATTATTATAAAAGTAAAATTTCTTTTGCAACTAGCATACAAAGAAATTTTAATGCAAACAAAATGATCTTCCTGTACATGAATACGATAAGTGGTGTGAACATCAATTTTGTGACTTGGGATTCGACAGAAAAAGAAAAATTGGAGCTTGGAGAAGTACCCTTGAATATTCCATTTACTTGGTCTGGACAAGACTTTTATATTGTCTACGAAAATAAAATAAATTTTAAGAATTGTTAGATAGCCATAATCAATTTATTAGGCGGTAAGATAAAAAATAAATTGGATGAATGAAATGTTTAAAAATAAATGTAATATTTATTGCTAAAACATAATTCAGGGCAATTTAGATCAGAAGTTTATGAAAATGAAAATAAAAATAAAAATGTTTGCTTGTATGTTATATTTAATTTGTTGCAAGAAAATTATTATCATTATTATTATTGTCGCCGATGTTTTTTAATTACTGTTTATACTATTATTATGATAATTATAATTATTAAAAATGATAACTATATATTAAAAATGTTTATCGTTATTTTCAAAGGCGTAAATACATTTTTTTATGTTTATGAATTGAGTAATTGACCAATCAACTCTTTATTAATAGAAAAAGAAATCATAAATTTTAGAAGTTCAGAACATTTCCCAATGCTTGTTGAGAAACTAATATAGAACAAGATTGTAACTTTATCTTTTTCTTGATGGGAGAAGGGAAGGACAAGTCTTTTCTTCATCATGATCATTAGACGAACAATTCTACCTACAAAATTCGACCATGCATTATTATTATAATAGTAGAAATAATTATTTTTACAAATTTGTTACTTGAATAATGATTTAAATATATAAATTGCTTATACATTGTATAAAATTGATCTCAAATAAATCATCTTACATCGCTATAATCGACTAAGGCCAGCATAATAGCATCTAGTGCTCTTTACTTCTTTATTTTACGTCAAAAAGCAACGTTTGCAGCGCTGGCTTCAATTTTAAATTAATATATTATTTTTCTGTTTATATTTTCACGGGTATAATGTATTTAGTGCTAGGCCTCATTTGTTTGTTATTCCAGAATAAAACAAGTACTCTTTTAATAAAATAAATATTTCTGAGATAAAATGAGTTATTTGTTTTATACTATTAAAGATCAAATAGAAACAAAAAATATATAATTTATTATGATTTTTGAAAAGTTTAGAAGATGCATATAGAGAAAGAAAATTTTAGATCTTTGTAAAATAAATACAAAAAATAGATTAATTACCAAGATATGTATCGAAAAGGTGGAAACTCACATGTAGTTATTTTTATGTGAAATTGATATTTGAGAACCATTCGATAACTTGATAAGTTTGACTACGTGTGAGTCTTCATCTTTTATTTACTTACATTACACTCTTGTGATCTGTGAACCGCACTGCCCTTCTCTTTCCTTTATCTCGAGTAATCTCTTCTAGCAATTCGAAAAACCACCATCCACATTCCCAATAGTAGACATCATTCTCAGGTCCACAAGGCCATCTTTGTTCCCAAGTAGCATGATGACACTCTCTTCTGAATTCATAGGAGCACAAAGTAGTTTCTACTTTACCTAAAAAAAGATATCACACTGCAAAACTAGATAAAACAGTTTAAACAGAGGTATAACCGCAGAAGCAGAAAATAGCATAACGTTTTCAGTCAACTCAACACATCAAAAAAACACACTACACGAGTCTGAGTCCAATGAACAATTGAAGATGACCAAGTAACAGATCAAACCCTTAGAATATCCAATACAAAAACAACTCATCATTTCAAGAGTGCAAAACATAGGAAAGCTTAATTAGCAACAAGAAAATGCAGAGCGCAACTAGGAGGATTGTGTTCAAAAACATCAAGCATACACAGTGGAATAGTGCAAACAAAAATTTATCAAATAAAAGTTTAACACAAGATAAGACAGCGGCCATAAAACCTCATTTCATGAGTTTAGTATCACCTCAAATTATTTGGACAACGTAGTAAGGTACAAGAGAGTACCTCTTGAAGTGACGTCTTGTGGAATTTGATGTTTGTCCCGCAAACGATGAGCCACACAACTGCACGACCTCTAGCTCGTCCACACAAACACATTTAATCCAAGAGTCTCCTCTTTATTATCCAAATCTTGTTCTCCGTTGCCCTTTAATGAACAATAACCCTTTTAAGAATTGGAGAGGGTGGTATCTAGGTATTTCACTATTGAAGAGGAATTGTGTTTTTCACTTAAGTGTATCCCAAAGCCCTTTAGCCTCACTTGAGTTCCCTTGACCTTTCTCCCCACCACCCATCATGACCCAGCAAGCACAAGCAGCATAAGACGAAAATAGAAGCAGAA
Organism: Arachis hypogaea; assembly: GCF_003086295.3. NCBI lineage: Eukaryota > Viridiplantae > Streptophyta > Magnoliopsida > Fabales > Fabaceae > Arachis > Arachis hypogaea. The sequence goes on along the minus strand of NC_092038.1, from coordinate 21,946,454 downwards.
ATCACTGAGAAATGGATGAGAGGACGAGAGAAAAAAGAAATAAACATGTAACTATTGGGGCCTTGGGTTTTAATATGATGGGAAGTACTAAATTGAGTCCTACAAATGACCAACGGCAACTCACGGTTGTTAAATTGAGGGATTTATTTAGGCATATTTGAAATTGGGGGACAAGATTGATTCACCAGTTGAATACTTGAATTCGAGACCATTTTGGCATTATCCCTATATTAGCTCTAGGACATTAACTAACAGTTTAAACATTCATTTTGACAATGAAAATTACTGAGCACTTGAACCTATCTAGTATCTAGCATGACAACAAGAGCTCAATCAATCAATGATGGCAACTTGATCTTGTATTGCAGACGACATTGTCAAACATTCAAGGGATAAAACTCCAGCGTAGTGATGGCAGGTTTGCAGCAAAAAGATGGGAATTTCTATGGATTATAATTATTAAAAAAATAAAAATAAAAAGAACAGAAAAAGTTAAGAGTTCAGAAAATAGAAATGATTTTCTAAACAAGTAAGCTAAACCACATGTCAACTATCCATTAAATGCTAAACTACTGGATTTTATGAGTTAGGTGGTTGGTGAGTGGTGACTTCAAAGGTTGGGACTCAGACATTGGGGTTTAGTGCTGGACCAATAGTGAAATTCTGCTGAATATAGTTAGTTATAAAGAAGTATGATAGGGACTTGGGTATTATGGGGTGCCCAAGGTCTCACATCGAGTAATATGAGATGTTTGATGTTTTATTTAAGAAGAGTGGTTCCTTCCCTTAATAGCCTGTTTCTGTTAGTGCAGGTAACAAACAGAACTCAACCTCTCAACCATTTTAAGATATCATAACAAGTTATCACACCATGGGCTCAGTCTTCACAATTTTTTTCATGTGAAAGCTTATTAAGGCCATGAAAAAAGCGATGCTTTCTCCTCTTTGAATGCCTACGAGACTCTTTGGTCATGACAAAGGACACAAAATGCACCTGCATAAGCAAAATGTTTTCAATGAAGTTAATGAAAGTTTTTAGTAGGATGCATTTTTTTTAATGGTAAATTTGATGAATATGATTTCTATTTCTTAATTGATACGATTGAGTTATTCAAGACATTTGAAATAACATGTTCTATTAGTTGTATCATTATAATGTAAAAAGTAAGCAACTCACATACTTCACAGTAAAAAATATCAATACATAACCATTTTTAAAACTCTATTTTTTACTACATATATTAGAATAAGTATAATAAATCCATGCCACGGGAAGACTTATTAAACAATCTTTTGTAAATTGATGACCCTGATCCTCCATGGTTTTTGTGATATCCATTTTTGTTGTTAATATTTCTTCTCTTGTTAAAAAAATGCTATAAAATAAAGAAGATTACAGGAAAGAAAGTGGACAAGATAAACACAATCCATAAAGACTTAGAATTTGCTAGACAAACCTGGGAATTATTACGTATGCCAAAATTCTGAAGCGGATCATCATCCCAATTACCATATATCTACGTAATTGTCTTTTGCTTTGCCATCAAGACCTTTATGTATGAAGGTTTGAAATAATAGCTTTGCCTAACTGCACCTTGTAGAACAGGGATAGTAATTGATGGGCTGGACTGTATGAGGGACAGGATAATACTACAAATGAGAATGCTATCCAACTGTCGATGGTCCTGAGACATGGTGAGGGCTAAACAGGTGCGTGCACCGCCAAATTTACGCACCTCCCTAACGAATTAAACTATAATCGGTAGGCATTCAAAACCAAAATAATCATGATAAATGAAAATATACATTATAATATAAAGTAAGGCTTACCAATATCTGAGATTCTGTTGGAGGACAACACGAAGAATCCAAGGACATCCTGCTACAAATTTCCTACAGTGTACATGGTACTTTGATCGATCTAACTCCATAACTTGATACTCAGCACTTTTCCGAATGCTGTAATTCTTCAACCTTGCATAACTGGCTATCTACTTTTGAATATGTGACCAATGCAAAACTCAACACAACCATCTATGTTGTAATTATCCCTACCCATATTGAAAAATAAAATTTTCTCGTGCATCGTGTCCAAATCCAATGTATGATAGTGATTTAGTACAATTGATAACTCTGGAATTGGTTACAGGGCAGGCGAAAGATACCGAACTAAAGCACCGACTGGAGTCTCTGGTACAAACTCCTCATCATCATCAACCTCAGAAGAAGCACTATCATTGCTATTGGCAACATACTCCTCATCAAACTCTTCTATGTCTACCACTGGACTAGCACATTGTAGCAGTGGTGGTGCAAGAGGTGGGTCATCCTGGACAAAATTCGAGTGGCCAGAACCACCACCACCAACATCACCCACCTCCACAGAAAACTCCATCATTTGTTCTACCATAATTTTCCCATGAATATCAAACATGAGGTCACATGCTCATCGCCATTGAGCCAAACTAGACGAAACCAAAAAACTTCATCTCCTATCGATACTAGCAACCTATACTCAACTCTTCCAAACTCTTTTATCCTGTTAGCACAAGGTTCGTCAATATTAGATTCTTTAGCTCAGACAAAGAATTTACTTTCTGAATATGTAACAAATTATCAAACTCAAATATAATCCCAATGTTTCTCATAAGACAATTGGGATAAACACTTACAACAACATATCTATCACCACTAGACATTTTTACTAAATTTATTGAAGAAAAAGAGAGGAGAAAAAGAAGTGAAATGTTTATGAAGAATACAAATAGTTGCATATCCTTTTATAGCTGCTCGAGTTTCGTCATACTTTATCTCGTTTACGGTGTAAACGAGTTAATTTTTCTAATATATCATTTACAATGTAAACAAAATAAGTTTGTGCATATCTCGTTTACAGTGTAAACGAGATACGTATTGATCGCTCTTCATCATGTATTATGTGTGCAAACATGATACGTGCAATGATAAATGTGTCTTATCTCGTTTATAGTGTAATGAGATATATACAAGCTTATTTTGTCTACACTGTAAATAAAATACTGTAAATAAGATAAGTAAAAGAATACAAATTATCTATATTCGTAAATAAAATATTTAATTTATTTATTTTTAAAAAATCCCTAGCCCTTCTCTTTGTTTTTATAACATGCAAGTACTACCGCATTGCTAAAGGAGAAACGAGCATGTATTACTAATTAAGTAATTATAGCAAGTAGGGGTGTACATAGGTCGGGCCACATCGGGTTTGGCTTAATCCAGATTCAACCTGAAATATAGACTGGGCCTAATTTTTAGACCCTAACCCAACTCTAGACCCAATGAAACTTATGTACCTTCGGGCCAGATGAAAACCGAGTAAAAAGCGGGTGAAAACCGGGTCTTTAGTATATAAAAATCACCTAATCTCCAACCATTATTTCACAATTCACATAGTAAAATTTACTTAAAAATATAACAAGAACCAACTCTTCTCTAAAATTAAAGTATAACCATAATTAATACTATTATTGTCTAATAACGCCAAATATTTAAATCAATACAAATAACACAATATCATGCATTAGTCTAAAGTCTTATGCATTTTAAACCTAACACATTACCTTATAATGACTAATAACACAAAATATTAAGGTTTATAATATTTAAATTTCACATAAGAATAACCATCATCCATAACTAATAACACAAAATATTAATTGTGTATGATGACCGGGCCGAGTTCGGGTAGCTCGAACTATGGCCCAGACTCGACCCAAAATAATGACCGGGTCTATTTTTGAGACCCTTACCCGACCATACACCCGATAAAATCACACTAAATTAGCCCCTAAAGTGTTCGGGGCCGGACTGAGCCGGGCCATGTACACCCCCCCTAATAGCAAGTAAATGTATTTTATCCACTTTAATTAGTTGGTATAAAATTCTCAATACTCGAATATTGTTTTGCCGTTTTTAATACAAATATTTTCTCGTTGGAACTATTTTTTGTTTTAATCTTTTTTAATTAAATTAATTTAGGTCATATAACTTAAACATTTAGATTCTAGCATATACTAGCTGTCTTATCTACGTAAGTGCTTACAATAAAGGAACATCCAAAATCCAAAAGATAGTAGAAATTTGGTAAAATATTCATTTTCGGTTTCAAATAACAAAAAAAAAAAAAATGAATGGATTAAAAACTGATAATCTGGACATATAGGCTAAGAACCGTATTACACACCTTACTAACGTTTTTACTCTCCTCTTCACATTTTCCCCTTCATATCCAATCACTACTGTTACAATAAAAAAAAATCGTTCCAACACTTTATATAAAAGAAACTTTCATCATCTTTCTTATCACGCCCTCCAAACCAAAGAAAAGAAAGTACAAGTTCTTCAGCACAAGTTCTTGAAAATGTTGGCAATGGAAACCCTTCCAGCATTCCCTTTTCCTCATACATTCTTTGATTCCGATGAATTTGCACCACTTCCTAAAAAATGCCATCAAGATTTAACATTCAATTTCAAAGTCAACCATGATGCTGAAAAACTTAAAGAACAAGAGCAAGATTTTAGTTTTCCATGCTTTGATAGTCTAAAAGAGACATTTGTAACTGCGGAAGAGATATTCAACAACGGTCAAATCAAACCAATCTTTCCCGTTCTCCACCAATCTCATATGATCACGGCGAAAAATGGTAATGTGATATCATCACCTCTCCGGCGATTCGCCACGAGAAACGGTAATGTGATATCATCACCTCTCGAGCTATCGCCGGAGAGGTTCTTTGTTGAGCAGCATTGCAATGTTCTTCCTTTAGCTTCTAAATCACAAGGAGTACCTAAACCAATAATCTGCAAGTTGTCGAAGAAAATGACGAATTTGGAGGTGGAAGTAGTCGAGGATTCGAAAAAGAGGCACAACAAGAAGAGCTCGACTTCATTCTTAAATTTGTGGCGGCTACGCCGGCACCTGAAGCGTCAAAACTACAATGATGGGAAGGACGGTCTAACTTTTCCAGCATCAATGAATAAGAAAACAAAGGCAAAGGGAAGGAAGGAAAAGAAAAGAGTATCAGCTCATGAACAATTTTACGTGATGAACAGACTTAAGAAGGAGAGCAATAAACAAAGGTCTTTTCTTCCTTATAAACTGCAATTATGTGGATTATTTGCCAGCTTGAGAATATTTAGTGGGAACCTTCTTTCATATACCCAATCTTAGCTTTTCCTTGCTCATTTGGAGGAGTTGATGAAAAAGGCATATCCAATCCCTACTTTTCTTCGGCTACAAAATTGTTGTACATTTTATGTTATTATTTATTTATTTATGTGACACAGGAGTTTGCTAGCTTCTTGATGTAAGGGAATTTTTTTTGCTCTTGATCATATTCAGGAGTTTCCAAATTCCCAGACAATGTAAGTTTAATAGTTTTGGTAAAAAAAAAAAAAGAATTAGTGTAGACAGATTTTTCCGCCTCTTTTTTTTTTCTTTTCCATCGAATATCATCACCTCTATTGCTTATAGATTTTTCACACATTTAAAGGGGAAAAAATCATCCTATATATATATATAATTAGGAAAATATTAGTACAAACTCAAAAGCCACAAATTGGGGAAAATCTTATTTCCCTCCAACTTTGTCATATTTTCATTTTATACTTAAATTGCTTCTATAATATCTTTTAGTTATCATCAAGAAATATTATAACATTCTTATAAAAATCTTTTGGAGCACATAGCTAATTTGTAATTCTTTTGCACATCATAAAATTTCAAAAATATGAAAGACAAACTTATTCAGTTATATTAGCCCATCTGAAAGGTGCCATAGAGCAAAATTGCTATTTATCTTTAGAATATTGTAAAGAGGGTGACACTGTCACACAGTACTCTTGAGAAATGTGAGATTTCCATTAAAAAATAACACATGTGATGACACATATTCCATCTTTTTCTCCTTTCTGGGATAGGTAATACCTATACTCCAATTTTCATGGGAAAAAGGCAAAAGAAGAAGTTCCAATTACAATTACAATTACAATGGTTCTCTTGCTATCCTCAGTTTCTCAGAAGAGGGTAAAATCTTTTGCACATTTGACAAATGTTAGCATGGAAGCCATTTGCACATTTACCCCCTTCTGTCGTCACCCAAATTGGTTAGACTCTGATCAATCTGCAAAAGATATCATAGGACAAAGACTTGCAATAAGTTATAACAAACCAAAACATAAATTGGAAGTAATGACTGATGAATACCTTGTAAAGATTTGAAAGAATGCAAAATTGCTAACACAGCATGCATTTTACTTGGTCATGGTTGATGACAAGTAGAAATTCCAAAATATTGAGCCCATTGACATGAAAGCTACTGGTGCTTGAAGAGGCACCACCCTGTACAGATATATAGGTCTAGAATTCAAATAACAAATAAAATCCAAAATTCACAACAATCTCATTATAATAATACTAATGTTCATAGAATCATCAAACTAGCCATGTTACCCATTCTTGTAAAAACAAAATATCCACTACTCCATCAAAATATGACACAAAAATATTAGTATATTCTCCTACTTGGGCAACATTGGTTGGGTTATAGATTAATGTTGAATAACAGTAGCTTAAAAATAATAACCATATAAACTACTCTAGGAATTTTGTTAGCTTAAAAGTTTCTAAAAAATAAAAAATTGTATGCTACTCTTCGATTAAATGATTGTAGCTACAAATAATAGCCGAAAAATAATAACCGTGTGAAGAGATCACTTTAGTTTGCAAATCTGTTTGCTAGCCATACGCAAATAGTAAAATATACAAAATTTAGTTCAACAATCAATTCATAATAAAAGCACCTTATCAACAATGACCATGAAACATGGATACTTTAGGTGTTTTTCTATTTGCAAATGGCTAGCAAATAATATCCACATAGAGAAATAATATCCCAATGGGCAACAATCACATATTTATGTTTTCTTAATCATTTCTCTAACAGCAAGAGACTTTATCCTAATATGTTTAGAGATGAAGGGCCACCACTTACTAGTTGGTGGGAGAATTAACTGAACTATATCATAGTCAATTGTCTAGGGTTTGGCACTGGTGTCACATTCTAACAGCAAAAACCAAGTTTCGCATCCAAACTCTCTGAGACACAGTGTTGTAACATGCAACAACTCAGCGTACACGGTGGAAAAGGAAATCACAATATGTTTATTCCTGTGGATAGCTTTATTAGTTAAGTAAGTTGTATACAACCACAATGACTCACTCGTAAAATTAATAAAATTATTCATTTTTGAGATATTTTGCAACTTGAGTTAGTTTTGGCTTGACTAACCCATGGGGTTAATTAGATGGGCAGCATAGTATTTGAGACGACTACCTCAACAGTAAAATTCTTCTGCCCTCAAATATCAGATCTTTATAATCATGGCCTTGTCCATTCACTAATTGATCTGTTGGCCTTGTCTACTTGTAACTTTTACCATGAACTGAAAATATTTTCCTTACTAACAAAGGCTGTTATCCTTGTGTTACATACCCTGGAAAAAGAGAGAATGCTGAGTCAGCAGCAAAGGCAGCTAAAAAAGGGAAGAAAATAATCCCTTGACCTTATCATTATTCTAGAAGAAGCAATAAAGAAAAGGGAGGAATAATATGACAGGAGAAATGTGTAATCATAAGTGACAATAATTGATGATTGGATTAGTCAGATGAGAGAATCAGGGAAGCGTAATCGTAGGAGTTGAATGCTAATTATGATAATTAATTTGAGGGAAGGCAATAAAAGGAGGAGCTGATTAGGTGAGAGGTAGGAAAATATTTGGAAAGGCCTAGGTTAGGAGAGAAGAGGACTCTCAAAGTTCACTATTCTATTGTATTTCTATATTTCCCTTAAAATAAATTCCAGTGTAACAACTGGCATCAAAGCACCGATCTTAGGTGTTCTGTGCATGGTTTCCACGCGAGCTGCCATGGAGTCGAGGTTGGAAGTCTTAGAGAAGCAAATGGAGGAGATGAGGGAGGCCCAGAATCGTTCAATGGAAGCTCAAAACCGATCATTTGAACTCTTATCCACCAACCTGCTGAGACAGGTGAGGGAAATGCTTTCGCAACACCACCATGACCAGGGAGGAAACGGGGCTGGAGGGAGAAACGGGGGAGATGGAGAAGGTTCAGAAGGCAGAGGCAGTGGCAATAATGAAGGTGAAACAGAACAGAGGAGATTTGAGCCTACCAGGAAGCTTGACATTCCCATCTTCTCGGGAGATGATGCAAATGGCTGGCTGGTGAAGATGGAAAGATATTATCATGTCACCCATGTGGCTCCGGAAGAAAGGATGGACTTTGTCACTCTTGCTTTGGAGGGAGAGGCTCTCGCATGGATGGAGTGGTGGGAAGAATACACATCATTTCAGACATGGAGATGATTCAAGGAGGATTTATTGAAATGTTTTCAACTTGGAGCTGCTCTCAACCCCATGGCTCTGTTACTAGAGGTGAAGGACGTCGCTCAGTTTAGGCGAGAGTTTGAGGCTGCAGCATGAATGCAAAAAAACATGTGAATAAAGGCTCTTATGTGCATCTTTGCAAATAGACTGAAAAAAGAAATTCAGGCGGAGTTGGAGTTGGAGGTGGCTTGGTTCGATAATTTACCAGCTTTAATGGATAGAGCCACGGCTATTGAATGGAGAAATCAAGCATGGAAGGAGACCGGGGTTGACCCTATCGGCAGGAGGGTGGAGGGGTTGACGAAAGGGAGCGGGTCACGCGGATCTGGTTTGGTAGGAGCTAGATTTGGATTTTTCAAAAATCCTAGTTCGGTGAAGTACAACACCCACGACGGCATAGGCGAATCGAAGGGCGAGATTGGATCTAACACAAACAGAGGCATCCCTACTCCTCGTACAGGCCTCAACACCAGTTCGAACGGAGGCAGCAGCGCTTCTCATTCGCAGACGACTCGTAACAGTGGCACACGGCAATTCTCGAATGAAGGGTGGGCAGAGAGACAGAGGAAAGGGTTGTGCTTCAGATGTGGAGAGAAGTGGGGACCTGATCAGGTGCTCCATGAAGCACTATCAAATCATACTCCTAGGAGAAGATGCAGAAGGAGACGTAAGGATGAACCAAGAGGCCCATGAAGGGGAACTTGAACGGGAAGAGCTGCAATTGTCATCATACAGCTATTGGGGACTTAGTACTCACAAGACCTTTAAGGTCCAAGGGGAGATTCAGGGCAGAACAGTGGTGGTGCTCATCGATCCTGGGGCTTCTGCAAATTTCATTGCCATCGAGGTGGTTAGGCGGCTGGCGTTACCGGTGAGAAAGATAAGGGAGTTTCAAGTGAAGGTGGGGAACGGTGCTGTGGAAAAGGGGAATGAAGGTTGTGAAGGAGTTCACTTGAATATTCAAGGAGTCCAAATAGTCCAAAACTTCTTTGTAATGAAATTGGGTTGTTCGGAGGTGGTGTTAGGAGCAGGATGGCTGGCGAGTCTAGGGAGGTTTGTGGGAGATTATGGAGAATTAACATTGAACTGGAAACAAGATGGCAGGGAGATGCAACTAAAAAGTATCCTTCCTTGAGCAAAAGCAGGGCTTCATGGAAGAAGACTTTGCACACTCTAAAAAGTGATGGGGAGGGTTATGTTATCACCATCAGGTTGCTGCCACCGAAGAGCAAGAGCAAGAGGTGATTTCTGCTGAAGCTAAACAATTTCTGCAACAATATGGGGACTTGTTTCAGACCCCTATAGGCCTCTCACCCAAACGCGAGAAGGACCATGCAATCATTTTGAAGGAAGGGTCAGAGATTCCTTGCATCAGATCCTATAGATACCCACAATATCAGAAAACCAAGATTGAGAAAATTGTAGAAGAGATGCTGAATTCTGGCATCATACATCCAAACACTAGCCCGTTCTCAAGTCTGATGATCCTAGTTAAAAGAAAGATGGAGGCTGGTGATTTTGCATAGATTACCGAGCATTGAATCGAGAGACCATAGCTGATAATTCCCAATTCCGGTGATTGATGAGCTGCTAGACGAATTGGGAAATGCAAACATATTCTCTAAGCTAGACCTCAAGTTCGGCTATCACCAAATAAGGATGAGAGAAGATGACATCCACCAAACCGCTTTTCAAATTCATGAAGGACACTATGAGTTTCTCGTGATACCCTTCGGGCTCACAAACGCTCCTTCCACTTTCTAAGCACTCATGAATCAGGTGTTGCGGCCATTTTTGAGGAAGTTTGTTTTGGTTTTTTTTTATGATATACTCATCTATAGCTTGAATTTAGAAGAACATTGGGGTCATTTGCAGCAGATTTTTGAAGTCCTCCAGCACAACCAGCTCTAACTCAATAAGAAGAAATGCAAATTCGCCCAAGAACGTATTGAATACCTGGGTCACATTATATCTAAAGAAGGAATGGAAGCGGACCCCAAAAAGATTCAAGACATGGTGGATTGGCCAATTCTAAGGGACCCCAAAGGGTTTAGGGGATTCCTTGGGTTAACCAGTTACTATCGCCGTTTCGTGAAGAATTATGGAGGCATAGCTTGGCCCCTTACACAACTACTGAAAAATGATCAATTCAAGTGGGATAATGAGGCACAAGCAGTTTTCGAAGCACTCAAGACTGCCATGGTGACAGTCCCGATGTTGGCTGTCCCTTCATTTTCAAAGCCGTTTACAGTGGAAACTGATGCTTCCGGGAAGGGAATAGGGGTAGTACTTCTACAGGAAGGCAGGCCAGTGGCTTATATGAGTCAGAAACTTTCTGAACAAGCTCAAGCTAAATCTGTTTATGAGAAGGAGTTGATGGCTATGGTCCTGGCAATTCAAAAATGGAGGCATTTCCTCTTGGGTCAACGGTTCACTGTTTATACAGACCAGAAGAGTCTTAAATTCATTCTTGATTAGAGAATCGGAGGCGAGGAACAACAGAAGTGGATGACCAAGTTGCTTGGGTTTGATTTCGAAATAAAATACAAGGCAGGGAAAGACAACCAAGTAGCTGATGCCCTCTCCAGAAAATTCTAATTTGCTGCTGTTTCCATGGTTTCAGCTGCTGAATGGGCAAACTTAGAAGAGGAGGTGCAACATGACCCAAAACTCGAGCATCATGCAGGATTTGATTTTTGGAAAGGAGGTTACTGGTGGATATGCATTGAAAAATGGGAGGTTGCTCCACCAAGGGCATTTGGTTATTCCAAGGCATTCAACGTTGATTCCCAAGATGTTGGAGGAATTCCATGACACAAAGTTGGGAGGACATTCTGGTTTTTTCCGAACTTATAAGAGGATAGCTGGAGTACTGTATTGGGAGGGAATAAAGAAGGCCATCATGGATTACGTGAGACAATGTGAAGTATGCCAAAGGAACAAACATTCTACCATGACTCCAAGCTGGGCTGCTACAGCCACTCCCTATTCCGACAAATATTTGGTCAGATATAGCTATGGACTTCATTGGAGGCCTACCAAAGGCACAAGAGAAGGACACCATCTTCGTTGTGGTTGATAGGATGACAAAGTACGCTCATTTCTTTCCCTTATCTCACCCTTATTCAGCAAAGGAAGTTGCAGACCTGTTTGTGAAAGAAGTGGTGAGACTTCATGGGTTCCCTACATCGATTGTTTTCGACCGTGACCGGCTGTTCATTAGTGGTTTCTGGTCCGAAATCTTCAAGGCAACAGACACATCATTAAAGATGAGCTCAGCCCATCATCCCCAAACGAATGGGCAAAGCGAACAAGTGCATGGAAACTTACCTCAGGTGCTTTGCGGGGTCTACGCCAAAGCAATGGCCCCGATGGCTGAATTGGGAAGAATATTGGTATAACACCAATTATCATGGGTCGATAAAAATGACCCCCTTCAAGGCCCTTTATGGAAGGGAACCCCCGGTTCTGTTGCGGGGTCAGGGCGAAGCTGTGGTTAAAGAAGTAAGAAATCTTATGGAGGAAAGGAATTAGATGTTGGATGAATTGAGGTTTCAAATAGAAATGGCCCAAAACCGAATGAGGACATATGCTGATAAGAAGAGGAGGGGCGTCACTTTTGAGCCAGGAGAGTTTGTGTACCTCAAACTGCAGCCTTATCGAATGAAGACCTTGGCAAAAAGGGTCAACCAAAAGCTGAGTGCAAGATTCTATGGCCCTTATGAGATTCTTGCAAAGATTGGGCAGGTTGCGTACGAGCTTAAATTACTGGAAGGAGCTCGGGTGCATCCGGTCTTCCATGTTTCTTTATTGAAGAAGTGTGTCAAGCCCACTGCTCAGATTCAGCCACTTCCTACGACTCTAACAAAAGAGTATGAACTACAATCTGAACCCCAAGAAATCCTAGCTGTTAGGAAAAATGCGGCTGGTAAATTGGAGGTGTTGATCAAGTGGAGGGACCTTCCAGAATTCGAGAATTCGTGGGAAGCAACAGCTGCAATTCAAGAAGCCTTTCCTTTCTTTCACCTTGAGGACAAGGTGATGCTTCAAAGGGAGGGTATTGTTACATACCCTGGAGAGAGAGAGAATGCTAAGTCAGCAGTAAAGGCAGTTAAAAAAGGAAAGAAAATAATCCCTTTACCTTATCATTATTCTAGAAGAAGCAATAAAAAAAGAGAGGAATAATAGGGCAGGAGAAATGTGTAATCACAAGTGACAATAATTGATGATTGGATTAGTCAGATGAGAGAATTAGGGAGGCGTAATCGTAAGAGTTGAAAGCTAATTATGATAATTAATTTGAGGGAAGGCAATAAAAGGAGGACCTAATTAGGTGAGAGGTAGGAAAAGATTTGGAAAGGCCTAGGCTAGGAGAGAAGAGGACTTGCAAAGTTCCTCTGTTGTCTTTTACTATTCTATTGTATTTCTATATTTTCCTTAAAATAAATTCCTGTGTAACACCTTGCTTTATTATAAACGGCACTGCTAACCATGTTGAGCTTCTTGACATGCAATAAAGGGCAATAGGAAGATATTGAGCTAGTTCTTAGGAAATAAGGTATTGCCATAACTTTGGGAAATGATCCTCCCTTGGCTAATGAAAGTACTGTGTATAAAGCTTATCACAAGGAGTGGACAAACACAAATCAAAGAGCACTGACTTTTACCCAAAATTTATTTTGCTTCCATTAGAGAAAAGTATGCAGTAAGCTAAGACTAGTCAATTTACGAATTACGAATAGTTCCATCAATGAGGTATGATGCAAATGGTGGTGTTAAGCAATATATAATGGATTTTCTTACCATACCCAGAAGGGAAATAGGATATTCACCATGCAGTAAAAAGCCTTCCCCATAAAGAGAAGAAAATCCAAGGAAAAACAAAAGTCTTGATATAGAAAAATAAAGAATAAAAAAGGCATGTTCATCACAAAAGCCCTAAATTTCATTGAAGCTAAGAAGGTTAACAATGTCGGTGAGTCATGCTTGCATTTGATATTGAATCTACCAGTACATATTCTTTTAAATTCAAGTAGATCAATTCTGAGGCATCTAGTTATTTACAAATTCCTTGAGAAGGTTCAAGAGCAAGCATAATAATGTATTTTGTCAACAATTTTTCTTTTACATTTAAAAGAGGTTATTAATATACAATCTAAAGACAGAACTTTAGTAACATAATAATGATAATTTTGACTGTTCTTTTTTATTTTAAAAATGTACTTTGTCTTTTATATCATGCCACTAAGGTTCAGTTTGGATAAACAGTTTAATTAAGCTCCTTTTGACAAAATAGCTTAAATAATAAACAGCTATATTAAAAGTAGCTTATAAATAAATTATTTTGTGTTTGGGTTTTTAGCTCTAAAAGTACTTATTTTATAAAAATGTGATAAAAAGTAGTAGTATTATGAGAGAAGTCATTTTTTTTAACTTCTTTATAAATTCCTAAATAGCTTTTTAGAAAGCTGCAATTTGGTTTTGAAAATTGCACCAGACATTAATACTACTACTTTTCATAAGTCATAAGCTCAAAAAGGTTACTTTTGAAGCTTCCCAAATGAACCCTAAAGCCACACAATGCAAATGCAAACAAAGATACTAGAGTCAATAGTTACACAATGCAAACCATCACCTTAACAGCTTGCCAATATCGCTAGAACCACAAGATCTATTTTCAATCAAAAGAAAAAAAAAACAAAGTTATCGAGTTTTGACTAAGAAATGAAATGTCACCTGGACAGTATACAAAATAAATCTTGATTCAAATGTAATTCAACTAATCCTATGAATTTAGATTTCCATGCAAAGCATGTCCATCCATCGTGAATTTAAAGGAACATCAACCAAATCAGATTCATAGTAACTGAAAGCATACATTTCACCATTAATTTGTTGGCTTATTTGAAAATTTTGAAGGTTTCGCAGTTTGACTTAACCTACCTTCTCATGAAACCATCACTTCAACTTACATTTTTAATTTAAATATGATATATGATACATGGGCCAAGGCACTACTAAGATGTTGTAACACTCTTCTCAATACTATTGTTTCCTTTAGATTTATTCATATCTTCTTAGAAGATTTCTTATGGCAAGTTAGTATCATGGTATCAAATAAGATATGTTCTTCCTATCTTTCTCTAGATTAGGGATAGAAATCATGGTTAATATCCCACTCCTCCTTTTGTGTATCAAAACAAATTCTCAGTAAATCATATTTGCAAGGACCTAAAATATGGTGCACAGGAAATTTATCATCCATAAGATATTCAAGGTCACTAGGTTTCATAATTACAGTCACAAACTGAATTGGCATGATATAGTGTTGAACAGCATCATACATCTCGTTGCTCATGTTGATGAGACTGTACCACAATCGACCAACCTCAGCTTTACTAAAAACTACATGCCTTCCCCAAATGAAAGCTTGTAATGTGGAAATGTATGCCTGATCAGAAATAGGGACTTTAACCACTCCTTGTTATGGACTTTTTACTTAATATTATTATCATCAATTACGGGACCCAAATATACACATCAAGATGTACAACAAACGAGAATTAATGAATAGGAATATCTCTCTCCATCGTTTTAGAATTATTATTCATGAGCTCAATATAATTAATGTGACACATGAAGAAAGCCACAAGAGCTTGAAAGGATCAAGACATTAATTAATTAGATGGGAAGTTGTAAATAGTAATATGCACATTATGCATTACCAAATAACAAGGATTCAAAACATAATATAAACTATCATGTTGGCTAACAATACATTATACAAGGCAACCACTACAATATTCAACTTGGTGGCAGAAAAATTTTATTGTTAAGGTCATCCTGAGCACCATGTCATACCAAAACATAACTAACTAAAATGACAAAACATTCAATAAAAAAAAATTAAAAAAGAAAACAAAATAACTATAGATTTTACATATAATTTACTGTGAAAATGTACACTCACTTAACCAGAAGATATCTTAAATCCTATGAATCCATGGAATTATAATCAATATTTTATGATAATAACTTCATCAAAAAGTAAAAATAAATCTTTTTTTCCCTTGTTAGATCTTCTCTTGTGCCTCGTTTACACCAATATTTTCTATATTTTCAGAGTCAAGAATATACTTACAAGTGAAATGATTATTGAACCTTACACTATAACATCTGGGAAGTTCTATTCTGTAAGAGTAAGATTCAAAACTAAATTACGAAATCCATCTAACAATAATTTCTCATAATTCTTCATTATGGTATCAAGAAGTATTAAACTTCTTATCACGTCATAGAAAAGATGCTTCTATAATAATTTCCTAGAACAGGAAGGGGAACTTGGGAATTTGTTACTTGATAGGTGAAAATGAAAATTCATTGTTCTATGAAGGTATTTTGTAAATTGCATAGGTTTAAAAATTTTCCTAGAGCAACTTAGCAAGTTTCTCCTTTACATTATTATTTTTCAAATTAAGATGTAAGAATACCGAAGGCACACAGCTCACTGAACTTGGTTTCTAAACCAAAGCTATTTGCATTCACAAGTAGAAGATTGCAAAAGAAGAAAAACACATACATAAAATAAATGAAAGACAAAGTTGAAATAATATGCGCACCAGAAATTTAATGCACTGACAGGGATCCAGAATCTAAATCCTGTGGAAACCAATTAGACATAAAGGCTCACATCAATGGGTATCAAATACAGAAGCATTGGCAAGTCAAGTGATCATAAATATTCATTTCGTTTCAATATATCTGTCAAATTTTAAACATTTTATACTTTCAGAATATCTGTAAATTTCTAAGATCATAGAAATATTAAACTATCAATTCTTTTTTTCCCACAAAGTAGTGTTACTGTGATACTAATTATATTAATTGAATAAGTTTGTTTTAATAGGAACCATTTATGATGTTATTATATAAGCAAGATTAATACAACACTTTTCTTAAGAGGTTTTTTTATCATAATTTATCATAATTCTTAATCAATTATTCTAAAGCAATTAAAGCATGTCTACTATAAATTCAGTGATATATATTAACTTGAACTATATTCTTGAATGGGGAAATTAATAAAAAAATGAAAAAATAAATATTCTACCTGTAGATTTTGAAACATAAACTATAAATCACAAGTTATTTACATATCTTTTTTGGTTTTAAAATTTGATACTAAATTAAATATAACTTAATCCTTAGTTGAAAATGATATGTCGATCAGTTCACGTACTACCGTTTTTTTATTTAATTTATTTGGATATTATTCTAATAAAACATATGAAGTGAAGAAATTATTTTTGTAATTAAATTTAACTATATCTTTTTTCTTCTTTTTATGCTTTTTTTCTTTCTTCTTCAGCTGAATTTTATTTTGTTAATAAGTTATTGGACTAACTTGATTGAATTTAATAACTAAAATGACTTGGTTATATAACATTATTGTATTTTAATTGATTGAAAACATTAATGATAAATAACATGACAAAATAATAAAATAAATATAATGTTACTCACAAATCTAATATTATCATTTAATAATAATTGTAGGGTAATAGACTTTTAAAATCTAATATATTTTTATACTTCGTTTGATTTTTATTAATAAATTTTGATAGGTTAGATTGTTTGTTATTTGTACATATTACATAAATCATGTTAGCGTATTGAGTGTTTGTGTTTTTATACATAGAATCATGTTAGTCTAGTGGGTTTTATATACAATTCTAAAAGCATATTATCCTATCATTATTTATATGTTAAAGGATAACATTGGATTTGTTAGTAAATGGTGACAAAGTAGTATCGTAATTTCGTGTTTTTTTTTTTTTTAATAGTATACTAACCTGACATGATTTATGTGTTAAGAGACAATATAATTTTTCAATCAATCGCAACAAAATAGAACTATTTATGAATAAATAGTAATATTTTTTATTCTGTGATTATTTATATAAATTATAAAAAGAACTTATACGTAATAAATTTTAGTTTAAAACATTTTGATAAATATAAATTTTTTTTTTAATTTTATTTTAATATAAAACCAAATAACTCACTCCTGTAGATGCAAAAATAATAAACATTCTAATATTAAAATAGAATAATGCTACACATCCAACTTTTTATGAACTAAGTCCAACTAAGTTAAATAATAAGACTTGAAATAAGACTAATTATAACTAATTTTGTTATGTTAAACTAATTTGATTGAACTTGATTAACAAAAAGATTTGGATGTGTAGCATTATTATAAAAGTAAAATTTCTTTTGCAACTAGCATACAAAGAAATTTTAATGCAAACAAAATGATCTTCCTGTACATGAATACGATAAGTGGTGTGAACATCAATTTTGTGACTTGGGATTCGACAGAAAAAGAAAAATTGGAGCTTGGAGAAGTACCCTTGAATATTCCATTTACTTGGTCTGGACTAGGGGTGCACAGACCCGGCCCGGCCCGAAGGCCCGGCCCGGTCCCGAACACTTTAGAAACTAATTTGGAGTGATTTCATCGGGTTTAGGGTCGGGTACGGATCTCAAAAATAGACCCGGTCATTATTTCGGTTCGGATCCGTGCCATAGCTCGGGTCACCCGATGGGCCGGTCATCATACACAATTAATATTTTGTGTTATTAGTGATGGATCATGACTATTCTTATGTGGAATTTAAGTATTGTAAACCTTAATATTTTGTGTTATTAGTCATTATAAGACTATAAGTTAATGTTTTATGTTTAGAATGAATAAAATTTTAGACTAATACATAAGATTGTGTTATTTGTATTGATTTAAATATTTGGTATTATTAGACAATATTAGTATTGATTGTGGTTATGCTTTAATATTGATTGTGGTTATGCTTTAATTTTGAAGAATGGTTGGTTCTTGTTATATTTTTCTAAGTGAATTTTACTATGTTAACTAATGGTTGGAGTCTTGGAAATTTGGATATTTTTACATGTTAGTTTACAAGAAGGTATCAACGTAATGTAATGTTAACGGCCCGGTTTTTACCCGATTTTCACCCGGTATAATTGTGACCCGAAAGTGTATTGGTTTCATCGGGTCTAGGGCCGGGTTCGGGTCTAACAAATAGACCCGATGTATATTTCGGGCCGGGTCTGGGTCACATCAAACCCGGCTTCACCCGGCCCATGTGCACCCCTAGTCTGGACAAGACTTTCATATTGTCTACGAAAATAAAATAAATTTTAAGAATGGTTAGATAGCCATAATCAATTTATTAGGCGGTAAGATAAAAAATAAATTGGATGAATGAAATGTTTAAAAATAAATGTAATATTTATTGCTAAAACATAATTCAGGGCAATTTAGATCAGAAGTTTATGAAAATGAAAATAAAAATAAAAATGTTTGCTTGTATGTTATATTTAATTTGTTGCAAGAAAATTATTATCATTATTATTATTGTCGCCGATATTTTTTAATTACTGCTTATACTATTATTATGATAATTATAATTATTAAAAATGTTTATCGTTATTTTCAAAGGCGTAAATACATTTTTTTATGTTTATGAATTGAGTAATTGACCAATCAACTCTTTATTAATAGAAAAAGAAATCATAAATTTTAAAAGTTCAGAACATTTCCCAATACTTGTTGAGAAACTAGTATAGAACAAGATTGTAATTTTATTTTTTTCTTGATGGGAGAAGGGAAGGACAAGTCTTTTCTTCATCATGATCATTAGACGAACAATTCTACCTACAAAATTCGACCATACATTATTATTATAATAGTAGAAATAATTATTTTTACAAATTTGTTACTTGAATAATGATTTAAATATATAAATTGCTTATACATTGTATAAAATTGATCTCAAATAAATCATCTTACATCGCTATAATCGACTAAGGCCAGCATAATAGCATCTAGTGTTCTTTACTTCTTTATTTTACGTCAAAAAGCAACGTTTGCAGCGCTGGTTTCAATTTTAAATTAATATATTATTTTTCTTTTTATATTTTCACGGGTATAATGTATTTAGTGCTAGGCCTCATTTGTTTGTTATTCCAGAATAAAACAAGTACTCTTTTAATAAAATAAATATTTCTGAGATAAAATGAGTTATTTGTTTTATACTATTAAAGATCAAATAAAAACAAAAAATATATAATTTATTATGATTTTTGAAAAGTTTAGAAGATGCATATAGAGAAAGAAAATTTTAGATCTTTGTAAAATAAATACAAAAAATAGATTAATTACCAAGATATGTATCGAAAAGGTGGAAACTCACATGTAGTTATTTTTATGTGAAATTGATATTTGAGAACCATTCGATAATTTGATAAGTTTGACTACGCGTGAGTCTTCATCTTTTATTTACTTACATTACACTCTTGTGATCTGTGAACCGCACTGCCCTTCTCTTTCCTTTATATCGAGTAATCTCTTCTAGCAATTCGAAAAACCACCATCCACATTCCCAATAGTAGACATCATTCTCAGGTCCACAAGGCCATCTTTGTTCCCAAGTAGCATGATGACACTCTCTTCTGAATTCATAGGAGCACAAAGTAGTTTCTACTTTACCTAAAAAAAGATATCACACTGCAAAACTAGATAAAACAGTTCAAACAGAGGTATAACCGCAGAAGCAGAAAACAGCATAACGTTTTCAGTCAACTCAACACATCAAAAAAACACACTACACGAGTCTGAGTCCAATGAACAATTGAAGATGACCAAGTAACAGATCAAACCCTTAGAATATCCAATACAAAAACAACTCATCATTTCAAGAGTGCAAAACATAGGAAAGCTTAATTAGCAACAAGAAAATGCAGAGCGCAACTAGGAGGATTGTGTTCAAAAACATCAAGCATACACAGTGGAATAGTGCAAACAAAAATTTATCAAATAAAAGTTTAACACAAGATAAGACAGCGGCCATAAAACCTCATTTCATGAGTTTAGTATCACCTCAAATTATTTGGACAACGTAGTAAGGTACAAGAGAGTACCTCTTGAAGTGACGTCTTGTGGAATTTGATGTTTGTCCCGCAAACGATGAGCCACACAACTGCACGACCTCTAGCTCGTCCACACAAACACATTTAATCCAAGAGTCTCCTCTTTATTATCCAAATCTTGCTCTCCGTTGCCCTTTAATGAACAATAACCCTTTTAAGAATTGGAGAGGGTGGTATCTAGGTATTTCACTATTGAAGAGGAATTGTGTTTTTCACTTAAGTGTATCCCCAAAGCCCTCTAGCCTCACTTGAGTTTCCTTGACCTTTCTCCCCACCACCCATCATGACCCAGCAAGCACAAGCAGCATAAGACGAAAATAGAAGCAGAAATCACTGAGAAATGGATGAGAGGAAGAGAGACAAAAGAAATAAACATGTAACTATTGGGGCCTTAGGGTTTTAATATGATGGGAAGTACTAAATTGAGTCCTACAAATGACCAACGGCAACTCACGGTTGTTAAATTGAGGGACTTATTTAGGCATATTTGAAATTGGGGGACAAGATTGATTCACCAGTTGAATACTTGAATTTGAGACCATTTTGGCATTATCCCTATATTAGCTCTAGGACATGTAACTAACAGTTTAAACATTCATTTTGACAATGAAAATTACTGAGCACTTGAACCTATCTAGTATCTAGCGTGACAACAAGAGCTCAATCAATCAATGATGGCAACTTGATCTTGTATTGCAGACGACATTGTCAAACATTCAAGGGATAAAACTCCGGCGTAGTGATGGCAGGTTTGCAGCAAAAAGATGGGAATTTCTATGGATTATAATTATTAAAAAAATTAAAATAAAAAGAACAGAAAAAGTTAAGAGTTCAGAAAATAGAAATGATTTTCTAAACAAGTAAGCTAAACCACAGGTTAACTATCCATTAAATGCTAAACTACTGGATTTTATGAGTTAGGTGGTTGGTGAGTGGTGACTTCAAAGGTTGGGACTCAAGACATTGGGGTTTAGTACTGGACCAATAGTGAAATTCAGCTGAATATAGTTAGTTATAAAGAAGTATGATAGGGACTTGGGTATTATGGGGTGCCCAAGGTCTCACATCAAGTGATATGAGATGTTTGATGTTTTATTTAAGAAGAGAACTCAACCTTAATAGCCTGTTTCTGTTAGTGCAGGTAACAAAGAGAACTCAACCTCTCAACCATTTTAAGATATCATATCAAGCTATGACACCATGGGCTCAGTCTTCACAATTTTTTTCATGTGAAAGCTTATTAAGGCCATGAAAAAAGCGATGCTTTCTCCTCTTTGAATGCCTACGAGACTCTTTGGTCATGACAAAGGACACAAAATGCACCTGCATAAGCAAAATGTTTTCAATGAAGTTAATGAAAGTTTTTAGTAGGATGCATTTTTTTTTAATGGTAAAGTTGATGAATATGATTTCTATTTCTTAATTGATACAATTGAGTTATTCAAGACATTTGAAATAACATGTTTTATTAGTTGTATCATTATAATGTCAAAAGTAAGCAACTCACATACTTCACAGAAAAAAATATCAATACATAACCATTTTTAAAACTCTATTTTTTACTACATATATTAGAATAAGTATAATAAATCCATGCCACGGGAAGACTTATTAAGCAATCTTTTGTAAATTGATGACCCCTGATCCTCCATGGTTTTTGTAATATCCGTTTTTGTTGTTAATAATATATCTTCTCTTGTTAAAAAATGCTATAAAATAAAGATTACAGGAAAGAAAGTGGACAAGATAAACACAATCCATAAAGACTTGGAATTTGCTAGACAAACCTGGGAATTATTACGTATGCCAAAATTCTGAAGCGGATCATCATCATGTAGGAGTTTGTTGTTATGATATGCCAAGCAATAATTTGCCCATACATGCTTCCTGCAATTGCATCAAGTTTTGCATTGCTTTCTGTATTAAATCATTATTAAGGTAGCTTTGTTGTGAGGATGTTAGACTAATATGCTATTGCTAAGTGCCCTGGCCCTATTCCTATATCAAAAGAATAAAAAGATGCTATTGCTAAGATGTAAAAGGAAAAAAAGGACAAGAAAGATGGAAAACTGCTAACCCACCAAGAAATATGGCGATGACCCAAACCGGATTGCTCCATGTCATTCACTTTTTTCTTGATAGCAAGTTTTAAATCTTTGACTGTTGCTGAATTCATCACTGTCACCTCTTCACCAGCAAAGAAATCACAGGTCAACTAGAGCTTTAAAAATCTGCACATCCATAGGACACTGAAGAGAGCAACTAATTATATTACCAAATGAAGTTCCATCTAGTTTTAAGACAGAGAGACGCATGGCACTGCCAAGTTCAAGGCTGAGGAGGGTATCAACATCTGCCAAGGTCGGATTCTTGGGGACATCAGACAGCAGAGGATCATCCAACAACACTCTCAGCATTGATTGCAGTTTTGCCTTCTTCAAACCACCTTCATTGTATTCATACTCTCCCACATCAATCTTCAACAGACCAAGAACAATGAACTCATGATTAGTAGATTCAAGAAGGAAATGGGCTGGTCTAGGCCAGCATAAATTTGGGTTATCCCAAACTAACATAGTTCGATCTAATCCGGTTCAAAAGTGATGTTCCAAAAGTAGGGATACAAAGATACAAATTAGGATATATTTTTCATTATCCATTCCACCCTTCTCCCATGTACCTGAAATTTGCCACCAACCCAGTTCCCCAACAGGTTTCCTATCTTGAACCTTACCTGAGCAGTACCCGTGGGCCTGCCGTACATGACACATCCCACCCTGCTCCAATGTTCATATTGTAATTGTAGGAGTAGTTTATTTGAATTTTAATGCCAGAAATACAAAATTCAATAACACTTTTTTGAAAATCTCTACCCAAATATACTTGTTTAAGAACTGAGAACTTGCAAAAGGATATCAGTTATTAATATTACAATAGCAGCTATATTAAACCTAACGAATTTCAATCTGAGCTTTTTAAGTGTATCTAATGTCATCTTGATCAACATTTTCTGATATATCCCTAAATCAAAACTAAAAAGAGTTACAAAACTGCAAGCAAGCATCAAATTATTGAAATTCATTTAGCGACCAAAGCCTTCCAGTTTTAGCAAACAAATTGATTTCTTTGTTTGATTCACTCACTTGATTTGATGGTGCAGAAGAGTTGCTACTCTCTCTTGCAGCTGCATCTGGAATTTTTAGTTGGCTTTGGGAACTCCCTTCTGCATCCATTAAGACTAGGGGGAAAATAAAAAAAGTAAAAATAACAAATAAACTTAGAAGATTAACAAATAAACAAAAATATAAAAAACACAGATTAATTTCAAATCAAAATATCAAACAGAAAAAAATTAAAAAAAGGAACCTGCAGATGGAGTAGTCGGCGGCGAAGCAGGACCTGTCGGCGACGAGGCAGGTGCAGTCAGCAGCGAGAAAACAGAATGCGGCTAGGGGCAGAAGGCGGAGCAGTGTTGCAGATCAGTGGCAACGTGGACTTGAGGAGGCGAGATGGAGGCGGAGCAGAGTAGCAGACTGGCGCCGACAAGAATGGCGGCGATCCGGCGACGACGAGGCTGCTGGATGCGGCGACAAGGAGGCTGGCAGCGGCGAAAGCAGGAGAACTCGAGGCGGCCGAACGAACTGCTGAAGGCTGAAGGGAGACGATGTGCGGAAGTAAGGGCGGAGGCAGGAGTGTTTTTTGTTTTTCCTCCCGTTCTTGGGTCAACGAGGCCGCAGATTAAAAGATAGCTTCTTTGAATCGACTTTTATTAGGCCTGAGGCCCATTTACATGAAAAAACCTTTTACCTTTTTTGGTGGAGTACAAATATAAATACTACTTGCAATAAACATTCAAAAATTGTTTATAATTAAAAAAAATTACTAACAAGTAATAACAGCACTTGTAAAAAGAGAGAGAGAGAGAAAGTTATAAATAAGATTGATTTGGTCACTACAATTCAGTGGTTACACGTTATAATTCGAAGATTAGGTCAAAAAAATGTTGAAATTTTATGACTTATAAATTATCAACACATAACTTGATCGTTATTTCTATAACTCAACCGTCACAATCTGGTTCATTCTGTATTACTCGGTAACTACCATCTATTACTCGGAGAACAAGTCTTGATCCATTACCGATAACACAACCAATGAAACTTATATCGCGACTCAAAGAAATTATAACTCGACCAATAACTCAAAAACATGATAACACTCAGTACAACGGCATAATGACTTCACCATACGTCATTACCAATAACTCAATGAAATAATCAAAATAGATAATGAGAATATCATGGTAACCGCATTGTGGTTTTCACCATAGTCGTAACTTACGATTTGCTAACTGAGCATATTCAAAATGCTTAGTCTCTATTCAGCCTATATAAGGTAGCATTAGGTCAAGGTAAAAGACATCAGAAAATCTAATACTCACTTAAGTCACTCTCACTATCTTCTTTGAATTATTACTGACTTGAGCGATAAAATACCTTTTGTAGGTACCCACCCTGTCTGGTGTTTTTTGGAGTCTGGCATATAACTCATCCGTAGAGAAAACAGGATGACATCTCCCCTTCTGCAACGAGTTATACCTCAGATAGACCTCTTAATAGTATGAACATTTGGCGCCCACCGTGGGGCCGACCTTAACGTTACCCCATATTTTCTTTTCCCACATGTTATTCCTCTTTTTTGTAGAATATCGATCATGACTGATGAGCAAACTCCACCTCCTCCTCCACCAGAGTTATTAGCTAAGAATGTTGCGCTCGAGGCCGAGGTCCAAAGGATAACCGAGTTATTAACACAACAGCAAAAGAACCCAAATAGCAAGAAAGATCGCAAGGATGCTCATAATGATGACGAATATGTGTCAGAAACTTGTACTCTGGTAGAAGTCACACCTTCAAAAACGCTGAAAAAATGTACAAACCCTTTTTCCTATAAAATCATGAAGTTTCAGATGCCAAAAAACTTCACCCTACCAACCACTCTAAATCCATACAAGGGGATTAGGGACCCAAACAAACATGTTACTAAGTTCTACTCAATGATGTTTCTTAACGGTGCTTCTAACCAAATATTATGTTGTTCTTTTTTCTATAGGTTCTATCTCTACTTTTCAAGAACTGGCCGACTTCTTCACCAACAATTTTGCAGCATCCAAGATCCATGTCCATGATTCCGACTATCTATGTCCACCGAACCGAAGCTCTGATACCACTTGTTAGGCTGAACGTGGAGAGCTCTCGACAACCGGGGAGACTTCGGAGAAAAACAAATGGAGAACTTAGCCTCATATTTATAGCCTAGGCCACCACTCCATTTGCTATCCTAAGCAATGTGGGACTAATTCAACAAAATCCTAACATTTAGCACAATCAAAGAAGGTCAACATCAAAATTCTTCGTGGCTACATGACGAGGTTCAACAAGATAGCAATAGAGATCCCCAACCTCAATTCCAATGTCCACCTCCATGCCCTTAAGAGTGGTCTTCGCCCTAGCAAGTTTCATGAGACTATTGTTGTCGCCAAGCTGAAGGTATAAGTAGAATTCCGAAAAAAAGCAGTTGGACAAATAGAAATAGAAGAACTTAGACAAACTCGGCAGATCAATAAATTGACTCAATTAAAAGAGGACAACTAGAAGGATCTTTTCAAATCAGCAAAGTAATCGGTAAGAGACTTATACCCATCAAACACTACTTTGCAAAGAATAATCTAGTACTTGGAACGCAACTTCTCTGAAGCAATACCATAACTAAGTTATAAGTCAAAACTCGAAGATGTACTCTTTTTCCCATTTACAAAATTTTTTCTACACCGGATTTTGCATGGAAGGATTTTAACGAGGTATTTTATCGTGTACCTTCTATTTTAAGAGGATAAACCTCAATAAATAATACATTATTTTTAACTTCATCATTCTTTCATTTTATTCATGTCTTTAATTCGGCTACTATTTTTTCTCCACACTACACATATTATGATAAATCAATATTAAAGTTGGCATACAAAAATAAACCAAAAGTTATATGTTGGTAGCAATCTAACAAACCGCCAACTATAAGTTGCAATCAATCTAACAATCTGACAACTATAAATTAGAATATCAATCCGAACAAACCAACACCTATAAGTTGGAATCACTTCAAACAAATTGATAATTATAAGTCAGAGTTAGTCAAAGCAAACTGATGCCTATAAATCGGCGTCAGTCTAGCAAACAATTACCTATAAACTCGTTCAAAAAAATACTGATATAAGCAACACCTTTTTCAAAGACAAGTTTGCCCAATTTAATGTTTAAGATTATCAAATTGATCTTGGGGCTAATTCTCATATTTCTGAATTAAAACATAACTGTATCTCTTTTATATTCT